>NC_139218.1:369659374-370051874 GCF_055691185.1 Crinia signifera
GCACTGCTGGAGGCGCTTCTAGGTGCCGGGCGGGCGGCTGGTGCCTTGCCAGGGAGTGATGTGCAGTGCAGCTGTGGGCGGGCAGAGCCCGGAACAGCTGGGCAGCATCTGAACGAGTTCATGTGCAGTCTAATCCTGAAATCCTGGTGTTTTGTGTGCCAAATCCCGGGATTCCATCTATCCCGATCCCGGGATTGGCCACCCTAATCTGGAGATCACAAGTGCTCCACTTAAGATTTGTCGTATCTGGCAGCACTTGCTGGCATATGGGTTCGCTGGCATATGGGTTCGCTGGCAGGCAGTTGCCATGGTATCGCATGCAAGGCTACATGTGATACCTCAGATTAGTGTAAGGGGCCTTAAAATGCACATTCGAGGGAAAAATACTTTCTTCATATAGGACCTTACTTCCTTATTAAGTCCCAAAGTCTCATTTTTTTAATATATTATCATTTCTTGCTTTTCTCAAATGCTGAATTTGCTTCTATACTTTAAAACAAATGCAAATGATTGAAAACAAGTTTTTTGATCCTTGTGAATTATTCAGTTCTTTTTTTCCTTCCCCGTGACATGTGTTGGACTTATATATTGTTTGGGTCCTGTTTATTTTATTGTTTGTTTGTTTTTGTTATGTGTTGGAGAATGAAAACCATTTAATTGACTACAGGATTTTCTTGTCGTCGCGGCTTGTTTTGGTTGCTGACTGTTTGCATTGTAAATCCGTTGCTACGCATCAGTAGCTGCCTTGTTGATCACTGACTTGTACGTTTAAATTGCTGTTTAACGTTTGCCAGCTCATTTAAATAATAGCAATGGGGACACACTGCTAACATCCCCTGGAAAGGCAACAAAGATAAATACCATTTCCTCATTTTCTTTAATTTAATATTGGCCGGACTAATTAACTTTTATAAGTAACAGAAAACAAATTGGTGCTGCAGAATCCTAATAGAGCAGGGATCGCAGAAAATTGAAAGTGCGCAGGTTAACTACACAGTTGCTGGAACCAATATATATATATATGGTGATCGTATTGGTCTTCCCCAATACAGACTCTGACAACTACAGTCCATCATGAATGCAGCTGCGAGGCTAATCTTCCTAGCCAGACGTTCATCGTCTGCAAAGCTACTCTGTCAGTCACTTCATTGGTTACCTGTATTCTACCGTATTCAATACAAAATTATTTTACTTACACACAAATCCATAAACCAAACTACACCAACATACATACAGTATCTTCTCTTATCTCAAAATATCATCCAACACGACCTCTACGCTCCTCACAAGATCTGCATTTTCCATCCAGACTCATTACTCGGTCACATATCCTGATTGCAAGACTTTCTTCGGGCCGCACCCACTCCGTGGAATGCTTTCCCAGGCACAATAAGACTCTCCTCCAGTCTCCAAACCTATAAGCGTTCCCTGAAAACTCATCTCTTCAGGAAAGCTTATCAAATTCCAGAACCAGTCACTTAACCTTCATATACCGTTCCTATCTAATCACATCCCCACTGTACAGTCCACACACATCTACTCTTTCTTTTCACATTTTCCATCCTCCTGACCCATGGCCAAACTGCTGGGTCACGGAATATGCTGCGCTATATAAGAAACGATTAATAAATAAATAAAATAATAAATCGTGAGGTTGTAACCAATGACATCGTTGTACGATCGCCGGAGCGGGTGGGGGAGGTGACAGGAGGGGGGGGACCCCTAAAGGTAGTGCGCGCACCTAATGCAAAGTGGTAGGCCTGGAAAATTTCCGGGCATACCACCCAAGAGGTTAATACTAATAATAATAATACCAATAATTGAATAATGCAATTATATTTATGTATTGTGAAAACACAAATACAACAATAAAATAATTTAAAATGTTGATTATTAATCAACCAAGCACAAAAGTGTTAGTGAAACAGTGACTGTATGCAAGTGCATGTGGTGGTATGTGTAACCGACATTTCCCAATGCTTTCCTTGTTGCAATAATTGTCAGCCAAGCACAGGGAAGGGCTAGTGAAGCAATCAGTGTGTTAATAGTATATAGTCTAATGGCCTTTACACACGGGGCGACGGGAGTCCAGTGCTGAGCAATGTCCTCAATCACAGATCGCTCAGTGGCCATCACCGGCACACACGCGATGCACCAGTGATATGTGCGGATCAGTGGTCTCACACTGGCGATCTGACTAGATTTTGACTGCAAGCAATCAAGATCTAGTCAGGTGATAGCGATGTGCGGGACCCCACATCGCTGTGATTTGGGGGCATACACACAGGGTGTGTGCCTAATTTTAAAGCAATCTAGTTAGATCAGAAATAGCCCTGAAATAACCTTTAACACACGGGGCGATTTCAGGGCTATTTCTAAGTGATCTGACTAGATGTTCCGATGTTCTGTACTGTACTTGTGCAGTAGGGGTCCAGCGACTGGTAGCAGATCCGCTGCAGATGAGTCACTAGGTCCACATCCGAATTAGGCCCCCCATGCATAAAAAAGTGAATGCGTATATTTGCCCTGGATTGATAGCCATGCACACTTTTACCAGCCCCATTCTCTATGAGAGAACATTACAGCCTATGAGAGAACATTACAGCCTATGAGGGGACATTACAGCCTATGAGGGAACATTACAGCCTATGAGAGAACATTACAGCCTATGAGAGGACATTACAGCCTATGAGAGGACATTACAGCCTATGAGAGGACATTACAGCCTATGAGTGAACATTACAGCCTATGAGTGAACATTACAGCCTATGAGTGAACATTACAGCCTATGAGTGAACATTACAGCCTATGAGAGAACATTACAGCCTATGAGAGAACATTACAGCCTATAATTACAGCCTATGAGTGAACATTACAGCCTATGAGAGAACATTACAGCCTATGAGAGGACATTACAGCCTATGAGAGGACATTACAGCCTATGAGTGAACATTACAGCCTATGAGTGAACATTACAGCCTATGATTACAGCCTATGAGTGAACATTACAGCCTATGAGAGAACATTACAGCCTATGAGAGGACATTACAGCCTATGAGAGAACATTACAGCCTATGAGAGAACATTACAGCCTATGAGAGGACATTACAGCCTATGAGAGGACATTACAGCCTATGAGAGAACATTACAGCCTATGAGAGGACATTACAGCCTATGAGAGGACATTACAGCCTATGAGAGAACATTACAGCCTATGAGAGAACATTACAGCTAGTTACGCTCCTTCAGTTATTGGGGAAGCGACTGAATTCCATATGACTCTGCCCGTAGGTGCATATGTTGGGTTCCCGAGTATGCTTAGCACAAAAACGCACTTCCATATTTGCAAAAGCCTTTATGCATCTCAATTTGACCAAGGGGGAAACTGTAAGATTATCTTACAATAGATGTGGTTTTAAAGGACAATGTTTTCTACTACACCAGAGGGTCCCAAATTTGGTCCTCACAGCACCCTAGCTGTCCACATTTTAAGATTAGCCATGCTTGAGCACGTTACCAAATT
Source organism: Crinia signifera (assembly GCF_055691185.1). Classification (NCBI taxonomy): domain Eukaryota; kingdom Metazoa; phylum Chordata; class Amphibia; order Anura; family Myobatrachidae; genus Crinia; species Crinia signifera. Next base: position 369,662,898 of record NC_139218.1, read on the forward strand.
GACACATAATTTGAACAGTCCGGTAAGCCCCCTATACACGGGTCCGTATTGCCTGATCTGATTTCCCTTCAGCTTCGCACGTAAATGGACTCCTGCGGAGCTGCCATGGGAGTTCAAGTGAGATCGGATGCAATACATCTCAAGTGCCAAAATAGCACCTGCGATGTACACATTGACGCATCCTATTCTGATATATCGTACATGCTGCAAGTATGATCCACAGAGTCCGATCCGATCCCATGCCAAACACCTCCAAATCACCTGATATGTCGGCCCGATCCATCGGAATCAGACCGGTGTGTGGGCACCTTAACAGGAAGGTTAGAGATTTTCCTATGAGGTCCTAAGTTACCTCTGCGTCTACACATTATGAGGACGGTCTTCCTAGATGCCTTTATCTAATTGAAATAAACACCTCGATCTGTATTCTCTGACATGACTGCTAAATACACATCCACCCTGCTAACCGTAGTTTTGTAATGGCTGTCATGCTAGTTGTTCTGTTACAGGATCCATAGCCTCCAGCAACCCCAGATAACTTTGTCTCCCCTCAGTATACACAGCATTGGTATAATGCTTCAGGCAGATGTGCATCATTATTATTCTGTCTGTGAGTACTAACCATGGGCTTCCTTGTTTAATGTGCCTGTGTTGGAAGTCTCGGCTGTTGTCATACTTGTAAGGAACAGATTGTGTAAGCTTGAAATGTGGATGTAATGAAATCCGCATGCCACAAACTGACAAACTGGACCGCCGGGCGTTTTGTAATCTCTAAATATCCAGCAACAAAAACTTCTTGGTGCCAACCACTTCTGTATCTGTCAGCATCGAGACTTACCCTGCTGGGGGCTAAGAACTCCGAAAACTGCTCTAATAAGTAGTGTAATAATGTTTTGTGCGCTTACTTGCCTCAAAGATATCAATGCACGTTCTGTGACTTTTTTAAAGAAAGGGTAAAAATGGATATTTTTTATGTGGATATATTCCTGGTACGTTAATTATCGAAAGATCATTACATTAGTAAAATCTCTGTTTGTTTGTTTGTTTTGAATAGCATCTTCATATTTTTCTAAGCTTCAAATCATCACCTATAATCTCTCTGGATGGAAAATAAATATGGCTGACATTCACTTTCACAGTCTGTAAGACCGCTACATGCTCACAGCTCTCAGCATGTCATGTGATGGCAGAGAGGAGTGAAAGGTGGGGAAGATTTCACAGTGCTGATAGAGCTCAGGGGAGCTTTCAAAAGCTTCTCTGCTCATTTGCAAAATGATAACCATTAATAGAAACCTGATAAAAGAGAATAAATCAAAGAGAAATAGATTCTTCGTATAACCTGACAAAATAATTTTATGTTAAAAACACACATTTTTAGGGTTGGTTACGGGGTCCCAACAGTTAGGATGCCAATGGTCAAACTGACAACGGCATCCCAACTGTCAGATTCCCGACACATTTTGGTAAGTACTGTATAAATGTTATCCTCCTTCTAAGGAGAGGATCCGTAAAGACAGTACACACCAGTCTACAGCAAGACCCTCTTTAACAAGCTTGGCCAATCTGGCTCTCCAGTTGTTGGCAAACTACACATCCCAGCATGCATTGCCACAGTTGTAGCAATTCTCTAATAGCAAAACTGCGGCAAAGAATGCTATGACTTGTGGTTTCACAACAGCTGGAGAGCCACTGGTTGGCCAAGCCTGCTCTATAACAACTGTTCTAGCAGTAATAGTGGGGCAGTGAGGAGGGGGAAGGGGCAATGATGGGGAATGGACATAAAGGGATAAATCCCATACACACTATGCAATATTGGGTACTTGTGTATTATCACGGCGCCCACCTTTTCCATCGTAGGGCATTGTACAACCAAAAACGTGATTGGACCCGATTTTTCATCGTACAGGCACCCAGATGCCTGATTCCTATGTTAAATGCCCCCCCAGACCCAATTTTTAATTGTATACCCACCCTGATGGGTAATAACTATGTTAAATGCCCCCCCATTGTTAACGCCACCCCACTATCAACGCCAACCTGAAGCGTGGCAAGCGCAGCGAGCCTGCGAGGGGCGGCGGTACGCATCCTCAGACCTTTTCATACCCCCACTATCCACGTCGGCGTGGAGTTGATTTTATATAGTGCCCGAAGCGTGGCGAGCGGACGCGGATGACTTCACATATATTCCGCGGCCGCTTGCCACGCTTCGGGCTCGGTGGCTCGCTGCGCTCGCCACACTATATAAAATCAACTCCGCGCTGATGTGGATAGTGGGGGTATGAAAAGGTCGGAGGACGCGTACCGCTGCTCTCGCCACGCTTCGGGTTGACGTTGATAATGGTGTGGTGTTAACAATGGGGGGGCATTTAACATAGTCATTACCCATCAGGGTCGGTATACAATTAAAAATCGGGTCTGGGGGGGCATTTAACATGGGAATAAGCCCAAATCTGGCATGATTGCGATGCGACGCAATATTAAAATTTTATACTCACGCCCGGGAAAAGGCTCAAATCGGGTCCCATCGCATGCCATCGCATACCTTAATTAGTGGCATGCGATGCGATGGGCGCCGTGATAATACACTAGTACCCAATATTGTGAACAATTTCTCCCACAAAAGGCTTTGAGCGATAGTGTGAACAATATCCCCTCGTTAGCAATGCGAACTCCCGGGCATCGTTAATGGCCCCCTCATCCTGCATGTTCAGATGAGGGAGGGCCTTCCTGCCTCCCACCCCTTCCAAGCCAGCATCGGCAAGTGTTTATGCCAATGCTGGCACCCCTTCCCCCGGGGATCGGCCATTGTGTAGGAGGCTATAGTCTAGTGTTCTTAGTGGGTGAACATCTTAGCATCCCTCCTTCCAAATGATTGTGTGCTTTTGTAGTACAGACTGTATACCCGCTGCTGTGCATATACGGAAGGTGTGCACTGACCTTTGATAATATACACATATGCCTGTATAAACACTAAGCTGTGTATACTTTTATTTTATACATTTTAGGTAAGCTGCAAACAACAATGTTTAAATCTCGAAAATAATTTAACTTCCAGCTGTAGGTTTGTAAAATATTGTGCATTCTATTCATTTACAGATTGTCATGGACTTCAAGCCTCCCAGCGGCTCTAGTGTGCCGGTTATGCTGCCGCAACGCAGCTTGCTGGTAATGAGCGGAGAGTCTAGATATCTATGGACACACGGGTATGTATCAGAAATGTATTGTACAGCCAATGTACTGGGTACGTTTGTGTCATTAATGATCACATATTATTTGTGGCGGCTCCAGAGAGGGGGCTTGCAGCACAGTTCAAAATTCATATAGGGGAGAAACACCAACTGCCATTGAGTCATTAGGAATGGCAGTTGGTGGCAGGTTGTGTGGCTCCTCTATTTGAATTTTGGACTGTGCTTTTCCCTATACCTTATAATAAAAATAATAATAATTAGGTGCTTCAGTATTATTGTTGGCGGGAAACCACCTGGTCCTCCCTCATCGATGGTAAAAGTATTCTACACCGGACATACAGTAGGACCATCTATGATTTTAAACCATTAGAATGAGCGATATTGTTTGTATTGTGTGTATGGGTCTTTACTTTCTAATGCGGATACAACGTTTGCATTATATTAGCTGTTGGGTTTTTTTATTCCTGTGCAAATATTAAGGTACGGAGACAGCTGCAAATTGAAATCTTTCTTATATTCATTAAGATTAATCACAGTCTACAACATCCTGCGGATAACACCCCATCGCATCGCTTTCCCCCGGGGTAATCACAGAAACTAGCTGGGCTGCGGTTTCTCCCTCCTAGGTTGATGTTTTCTCACCTCTCCTGTAGTCGGAAGAGCTCTGAGTGTTTGTGTTTTGTGCATAGAATATGTTTAATTTCTCATTTTATGGTATGCAGACGGGGTACTGGGGTTGGTATGAAGACAGGGGGTGGCATGCAGGCAGGGGTTGGTATGAAGACAGGGGGTGGCATGCAGGCAGGGGTTGGTATGAAGACAGGGGTTGGTATGCAGACAGGTTGGTATGAAGACGGGTGGGTATGCAGGCAGGGGTTGGTATGCAGACAGGTTGGTATGAAGACGGGTGGGTATGCAGGCAGGGGTTGGTATGAAGACGGGTTGGTATGAAGACAGGGGTTGGTATGCAGGCAGGGGTTGGTATGCAGACAAGGGTTGGTATGCAGACAGGGGTTGGTATGCAGACAGGGGTTGGTATGCAGACCGGGGTACAGGGGTTGGTATGAAGATGGGTGGCTATGCAGAGAGGGGTTGGTATGAAGACAGAGGTTGGTATGCAGGCAGGAGGTTGTATGCAGGGAGAGGGTGCTATCCAGGCAAAAGGTAGTTTGCAGACAGGGTGGTATGCAGGCAGCAGGTGGTAGTTAGGCAGGAAGTAGTATGCAGGCAGCTGGTGGTATGTATGCATGCAGGCGGTGGTATGCTGGCAGCAGGTAGTATGCAGGCAGTGGTATACATACAGAAACAAGAGAATTGGCAGCGCTAAAAGGATTAAATAGATATATCGGGATTGCATTACATTTATTTAATACATGAAAAACATTAAAAATTGACATAAAATATGAAAAAATAAGAAAGAAAAAATTATAATGCCCCTAACTGGCAGTTTTAGCTGTATTTTAAGCTGATTGCTTTAAGTCCTCTTCAAGGTTTACCCTAGGGCAAAATAATTGGTATAAGTCTCACCACTTGGATTTCCTTGATGAGTGACAGCAGTTTAAACTGTCAGTTGTCAGCCTTGCCAGGGTAGAGGGTGCAGTGATGCCCACCGACGCGTTTCGCTGATTAACTCAGCTTTTTCAAGGTGATGCTGCTGGTTGTTTGGGGTGGGTTTATATACCCTTACTTAATTAAAAAAATATCTACAGCTGATTAGGCAATCCCAATAATAAGTATATAGTGAGTGCTATGTCTACGTGGTCTACATGGCATACAATACGTAACAAAGCAAAATTACACACTCAATGCTCTTTACATCTTCCCTTTGTGGGTAATGATAATTTCCAACATGGCCTGGCAACCCAACCCTTTCGGTCATGGTATTCTCAGGGAATACGTTCTGTTAGACACCTCGCAAATCAAGAAACGAATAAAACCATTAACTTATGCGCAATTAGAAATTTTTATTTCTTATTTTTCATATTTTATGTCAATTTTTAATGTTTTTCATGTATTAAATAAATGTAATATATTCAGGCAATCCCGATATATCCATTGAATCCTTTTAGCGCTGCCAATTCTCTTGTTTCTGTATGGTTCTATTTTAGTGGTGTACTATAGCCACCCTCTGGCAGCAGCTTACACACACAAAAAATTTAAGGAACCTCATATAAGCGCCCGGGTATGCAGGCAGGGGGTGGTATGTAGACAGCAGGTGGTAGTCAGGCAGGAGGTAGTATGCAGCTGGTGGTATGCAGGCAGGCGGTGGTATGCAGGTAGTTTGTGGTATGCAGGCAGCAGGTGGTAGTCAGGCAGGAGGTAGTATGCAGGTGGTGGTAGGCAGGCAGGGGGTGGTATGCAGGCAGCAGGTGGTAGTCAGGCAGGAGGTAGTATGCAGAAAATGGGTGGGTGTACAGCGCTAGGTTTGTCTGAAAAGTATATACACTACCACATGTATATATATACGTATGACATTTATTAATATACAAATTAATAGTAAATGAGAGCTCTCATAAAAAATATACAGAAATAAAAAGTTTAAAAACAATTTGATGAACAGAGGCTCTCTGATGTATAAGAAGCTCCACAGTATATAGCATTAGCACATAATATTTACCAAGAGGAGACTGGAAGATATGCAGATTCTCCTTAAAGGTACAGCTGTAAGTAAATATGTCCTTGTCCGGATGAGTACCCAGTAGGTCCAGGGGTAATATAGGCAGTCCTTTAAGGTATATGTATACCTGGCATGTGATTGCTGATGGCTGCTGGAGGGTGATTGTCCTGGAAGCAAAAATAAACTGGTCCGGAGATAAAGTGCAAGGTGCTGTGTGGTCTTGGTATAGTGCAAATATGCAATAAAGTGCAGTGGAGGGGTGCTGAAAAGCTGCTCAACGCGTTTCGACGCTAGCCTGCGTCTTCATCCAAGCTCCTGATGAAGACGCAGGCTAGCGTCGAAACGCGTTGAGCAGCTTTTCAGCACCCCTCCACTGCACTTTATTGCATATTTGCACTATACCAAGACCACACAGCACCTTGCACTTTATCTCCGGACCAGTTTATTTTTGCTTCCAGGACAATCACCCTCCAGCAGCCATCAGCAATCACATGCCAGGTATACATATACCTTAAAGGACTGCCTATATTACCCCTGGACCTACTGGGTACTCATCCGGACAAGGACATATTTACTTACAGCTGTACCTTTAAGGAGAATCTGCATATCTTCCAGTCTCCTTTTGGTAAATATTATGTGCTAATGCTATATACTGTGGAGCTTCTTATACATCAGAGAGCCTCTGTTCATCAAATTGTTTTTAAACTTTTTATTTCTGTATATTTTTTATGAGAGCTCTCATTTACTATTAATTTGTATATTAATAAATGTCATACGTATATATATATATATATATACATGTGGTAGTGTATATTCTTTTCAGACAAACCTAGCGCTGTACACACACCCATTTTCTTTGTTCTTTATAATTGGGAGAATTACACACTCCCCGTACAGCAGCTTTGATTGTGCCTGAGGTTCATCCCCCCCTTTTTTTCTTTAGGAGGTAGTATGCAGCTGGTGGTATGCAGGCAGGCAGTGGTATGCAGGTAGTGTGTGGTATACAGGCAGCAGGTGGTAGTCAGGCAGGAGGTAGTATGCAGGCAGCTGGTGGTATGCAGGCAGGGGGTGGTATGCAGGCAGCAGGTGATAGTCAGGCAGGAGGTAGTATGCAGGCAGTGGTATGCAGGCAGCTGGTGGTATGCAGGTAGTGCGTAGTATACAGGCAGCAGGTGGTAGTCAGGCAGGAGGTAGTATGCAGGCAGCTGGTGGTATGCAGGCAGCAGGTGGTAGTCAGGCAGGAGGTAGTATGCAGCTGGTGGTATGCAGGCAGGCAGTGGTATGCAGGTAGTGTGTGGTATACAGGCAGCAGGTGGTAGTCAGGCAGGAGGTAGTATGCAGCTGGTGGTATGCAGGCAGGGGGTGGTATGCAGGCAGGGGGTGGTATGCAGGCAGCAGGTGGTAGTCAGGCAGGAGGTAGTATGCAGGCAGCTGGTGGTATGCAGGTAGTGTGTAGTATACAGGCAGCAGGTGGTAGTCAGGCAGGAGGTAGTATGCAGGCAGCTGGTGTTATGCAGGCAGGGGGTGGTATGCAGGTAGTGTGTGGTAGTCAGGCAGCAGGTGGTAGTCAGGCAGGAGGTGGTATGCAGCTGGTGGTATGCAGGCAGGCAGTGGTATGCAGGTAGTGTGTGGTATACAGGCAGCAGGTGGTAGTCAGGCAGGAGGTAGTATGCAGGCTGTGGTATGCAGGCAGCTGGTGGTATGCAGGCAGGGGGTGGTATGCAGGTAGTGTGTGGTAGTCAGGCAGCAAGTGGTAGTCAGGCAGGAGGTGGTATGCAGCTGGTGGTATGTAGGCAGGCGGTGGTATGCAGGCAGCAGGTGGTAGTCAGGCAGGAGGTAGTATGCAGGCGGTGGTATGCAGGCAGGCGGTGGTATGCAGGCAGCAGGTGGTAGTCAGGCAGGAGGTAGTATGCAAGTGGTGCTATGCAAGCAGCTGGTAGTATGGAGGCAGGCGGTGGTATATAGGTAGTGTGTGGTATGCACCTCCACCTGCATTCCTTTGGATCAGTTTATCATATGCGATCCATGCTGAATCAGTTGTGCAGTGGCTGGAAGAGGGATCTACTTCTGACTGAGACCATGCAAATCCCAGCTTGCATTGCGGTTCCTATCACTTGCTAAAGTATAGGTTCTCCGGTAAGCTGAAACCACAAATAGACTGGACAGTTTATTAGTTCTCCAGAGATATTTACACTTCATTTACTTTTCAATAGCAAAACTGTTTTTTTTCCCTTGTGGGTAATAACCGTGCAGTTGCTGAAAGACAGCTTAACAATCCATTTGTAAAGCTTTTGCGGCAAACGCTTCCATTCCAGCTCTGTCCATGTACCGCACCATGTAATTATTATCTCTCGCTACAGCATCACTCCGAGAAAGTTTGATGTTGTGCAGATGACAGAAGGGCAGAAATTTGGAACAGTCAGCGGGAACTCGGAGGAGTTGACCTTAAACAAAAGGGGAACAAGGACATCTTTTACTTTCAGGAAAATAAGACAAGCCCCGTGTAAGTGTGGTAAGTGTTGTAAGTGTGGTAAGGGTTAGATAGAGGTCAATATTTCTGTAGTCACTCTTTGCTGGGAACTAAAATAAATTATACATCTGATTCTGGCATATACTGATGCAACTTAACACTTAAAACATAATTTTGCCCAATAGAAACCATAACGCTGCCTACTACAACTTACTGGAATAAGTATCAACTCTTGTAAATATTTCTGCCTGATATCTCCTGTTCATTACTCAGAAACATACTCAAGCCTCAATTGGCAGGTTGTGTAGAGCTGACCTGTCCTATCAGCATCTAATTCCATGTAAATAATCAATATTATATATTGTTTCTATGGTTACAGGTGTTGCTAAAGCAGGTCAAAGTTATTCACAAACGTTTTGTCAAAAATAGCAAGATTGTTTCTGAGTTATCAACAGACTATTTCAGGCAGCATCAGTGAGCGCAACTGGTGGGCCCTTCAGAGCCATTCAAGATTTGTCCTTGCAGTCTCCAGCTCTGTGCCTCAGCTATGGCTTATTCTGTGTTTTATGGCCAGATTCAATGTCAGGCAGCATATAGGACTGTAGTGGGATGAGATGACAGTATATTTTGCACCACATTCTCTCGCTCCTTCCTCTCTGGCTCTGGACTATAAGTGAACTATTTTGCTCTAGAACCCTGCCGTAAAACAATAATAAATATTACAGGACCCCAATAAGTTTCCGCAGAATGGTCGCCACATATGTGTGGTCAGCAGACCAAACATGATTAGCAGCATTGTGGAAACACAATGCAATCACTTACATTCTTACACAATAACAGTGTGATTTTTTTAATATATGTTCATGTGAATATTAAAGTTTCCACTTGCTGAGAAGGCTTTGTATGTGTGACAGGGAGGAGGCAGTGAGTGAAAGAGGGCAGCAGGAAGAGGCTGTGAATGACAGGGAGAGGCAGTGGGTGGCAGGGAAAGGCAGAGAGGGACAGTGGCAGAGAGATTGCGGCAGTACTGGCAAAGAGAGGCAGTGGTTGGGGCGGGGTTGATGGTGGCAGAGGATGATTGGGAAGGAAGATGGAATGAGAGCGGCAGAGGGTGTCTGGAGAGGCAGTGGGTGAAGTCATCAGCCTGATGAGCAGCAACACGGAGCTGCGACCCCATGCTGAGATGGTCGTGACCCACTTTGGGCTCAGGTCCCACATATTAAGAACTGTTGTGTTAAATTAACTAGTTAGTGGGAACATGTCAGAGTTTTGTTCTCTGTCAGGACTCCAGTGGAGCGAATTCATTGTGATTTATATTATTATTATTATCCTTTATTTATATGGCCCCACAAACGATCCGCAGCGCCCAATTACAGTGACTTTCAATACAATAGAGGACAAGTACAGGGTAATCCAGCAGATGACACTGATACCGCTTTCAGACCGCAAATGCAGGGTCGCACAGTGACTTTGAAACGTTTCATCCCCGGTGCGACCCTGCATTTGTGGTCTGTTCACATCACATTACGCTCCGCCACACCCCTGGATGATGTCAGCGAACAATATTGCCGGTTCGCTGACATCATCCAGGGGGTGTGGCGGAGCGTAATCGGGGGAGGAGGCTGGCACTGCTCCAAGCACTGCCTTCTCCATAGTGTGAACGGGATTAACCCGTTCACACCACAAAGAAACACAGCAACGAACCGGTAAGAACCCTTCTTTCTAACTGGTTTGTATCGCCGTGTTGCTACTGGTTTGCTGTAACTGGTAACCCCTTTCATATCGCACCAATCAAACTGGCAAGAAACCGGCATGAGCCTGGTAATTAGGTGCGATGTGAAAGGGGTATAAGATAAGTGTGGCAAAAAATTGCAGAACTTGGTGCCATCGCAGATTTTTAAAGAAAAAGAAGGAAATGCATTTGAGGGCAGAGGGCCAATCCGTCATGAGCATTTGGCGCTCCAGCTGTTGTTATTTATTTATTATTATTTATTAGCGCACACATATTCCGCAGCGCTTTACAGAGTATATTTAAACAATCACACCAGTCCCTGCCCCAGTGGAGCTTACAATCTATATTCCCTACCACATTTACACACAGACGTTCTAGGGTTAATTTTTTTGGAAGCCAGTTAGCCTACCAGTATATTTTTGGATTGTGGGAGGAAACCGGAATACCCATAGGAAACTCACGCAAGTACAGGGAGACAATACAAACTCCGCACAGTTAGAGCCATGGTGGGAATCGAACCCATGACCTCAGTGCTGTGAGGCAGTAATGCTAACCATTACACCATCCATTCTACAGTTTTGCTATTTGACAATGCTAAAACTGTTGCAGTACATGCTGGGATGTGTTGTTCAACAACAGCTGGAGGGCCAAAGGTTCCCCATCCCTGTCTTAGATGGTGGTGCATATTACCTACAGGCGTACCAATATAGGCATACAGGCTCCTCACCTCTGTGGGGGAAATTCAAGTGTTGTGCACGCTGGTGGAAACAAAATGTTGGGTTTGAGTTCAAGTGTTACTCTGGGGCGCGCCCATATGTCGGCACTGACATTACTGTTATATTCAGTATTGATATAATATATCTATAGTGATGTAATGTTGATGCAGACAGACATAGTTATATGAATGTGTATGTGTCCGCCCTATATGCAGCTTTCCCATCAGTCTGTGACAGCCAACAGAAACCTCTGCTTGGTGATTTGGGTGCGGAATCCCTGGAGAAAGAATATGTGCACAAGGTGTATGAAGATATCGCTGGGCATTTCAGCAGCACCAGGCACACCCCATGGCCCAAGATTGTGGATTTTCTCACGGGCCTACCTAGAGGTTCTCTTGTGGCCGATGTGGGATGCGGAAACGGAAAATATCTTGGCGTTAATAAGGATTTGTACATGGTAAGTTTTCCATATTCCATATTATGTACCACATGCATTATAGCAATACTCACCAATTTATTAATCCCTCTCCCTCCCCCTCTTTGAGATGACAGTGGGGGGTGGGGGGGGGGTCATATGGCATTTTTTGTGGTCTCTTGCTTCACTTTTTCCATATTTTGTTATGTTGCAGCCTTATTCCAAAATTGAATGAATAAACATTTTTTCCCTCAAAATTCTACACACAATACCCCAGAATGACAACATGAAAAAAGTATTTTTGAATATGATGCCACAAGCTTGGCACACCTACCCAGTTTCACCCCCATTCCTCTTTGCAGCACCTCTCAAGCTCCATCAGTTTGGATGGGAAGAGTCAGTGTAGAGGGATTTTCAGATCTCTCCAGAGATGTTCTATTGGATTCAAGTCTGGGCTCTGGCTGGGCCACTCAATGACATTCACAGCGTTGTCCTGAAGCCACTGCTTTGATATGTTTGCTGTGTGCTTAGGGTCGTTGTCCTACTGAAAGATGAACCATCCTCCCAGTCTGAGGTCAAGAGAGCTCTGGAGCAGGTTTTCATTCAGGATGTCTGTGTACATTGCTGCATTCATCTTTCCCTCTATCCTGACTAGTCTCCACATTTTTGTCTCTGAAAAATCCCAACATCGTGATACTGCCACCACCATGCTTCACTGTAGGGATGGTATTGTCCTGGTGATATGTGGTGCCTTGTTTCCTCCAAACATGACGCTATACATTTACACCAAAGAGTTCAATCTTTGTCTCATCAGACCAGAGAACTTTGTTTCTCATGGGCTGAGATTCATTCAGGGGCATTTTGACAAACTCCAGGCAGGCTGCCATGTGCTTTTTACTAACTGGCTGATTGTTTATCAGTTTCCACTATATCACTATCCAAGGCGTAGTACACAGCCACCATTGTAGCCCTGGGAACGTCCTGGGAATGGCCATGAAACTCTGGAGGTTCTCAAGGGCTGTGCCCCCCCACCCCCCCGCAGGCACTGCTTGGTGCGAGCGGGATGGCGAACGTGTAGTTTAAATGCTCGTTCGCACCCTTCATCTGCGTATGCGCAGACGCAATACATCGGTCCCCCGTGGGAACACAAGGGGCCTGATCTAATCAGAATAACCCCCATAGTGACCGAAGCAGCCAGACGTACAGAAACAACAAATGATGTTTAGGAGGAGCCAGGATTACTGAGCAGGAGAATCAGGTAACCGATGGTAGTCAAAACCAAGGAAGGCATTAATCAGTGACAGACAGAAGGAACCAATCAGACAGGACAGACCAATGATAGAGGGCTTTGTAGCAAGTATGAACAACCAATCACAACCGAAGTAGCCATTGATTATAAGAACTAGCCAGTGGCAGTCAGCGGGAATCAGAAGTAACCAATACCATTCCTGCCTCCATTTCAACCAATTGCAGGATATGTACCAAAACGTGGGTATCGTCCTATCAGCGGCTGTTAATTTCTAGACTTTGCTAGATAAATGGTACTGTAGCTACTGTAGATCAATTGATTGACATCTTTTTCTATTCTTGTTTGAGAAGAAATGTCCACCCATAATGCATCATTCAGTTCTCTTGCCCTGATCATCAGTACCGGCCTCCCAGCGTTGCTAGATCATTAGTTAGACACCTACACGTTTCCTTGTGATGGCTTTGCTTGCGGCCAGTGCAGAATACATATCACTGAGGAGGGAGACGCAGGAATGAGAGCCACTAACCCGTGATTAACACCTCCCGTACACTGTAATTGAGGCCCATAACTCACCGCCCCCCCGCTCCATCATTTTCCCTCCTGTATGTGGACGGTGGTAAGAGCAGAAAGCGAGTCGCAGTCGGAACGTATTTCATGCAATTTAGATGCAAATTACAATGTAATATGTTTTGTTCCTTTCAATTAGTTTACAATTCATTAACATTTCTTGGTGTGTTAGGATCACCCTCAAGGTCATTCTTCTTTTCCTACTTGCTGCACATTACAAGGACATTTTCCACATGAGCGTGTTCTTAAATCTTCAGCCCTGTCTTAATTATTCCTGTCTTTTATTCAGTAAGCAAACCTGAAGGATTCCTTTCCAGGCCCATGAATATAATATTGTGCTAGGGGCCTAATTCAGACCTGTCCACTAGGCTGCATACACTCACAGCTTAGCGATCAGTTCAGTGCTGCTCACCGAAGGCCCCTCCCCCAACTCACCGCTAGCGGTGCCCGCATCCCCCCGCATGCGGCCGAAGAGGAGAAAAATCATTGTCTCTCCCCTTCGGAAATTATGTCTCATGGAGATGGCCAAAAAGGGGGGGTGGTCTTGACGGAACGCGGAACACCCAGTGTTTTTATGGGGGCGACCCTTCTCCAGCCCGCTGTCCGCCCCAGCCGGCCCCCCTCTGGAGCGAACAGCTCGGTGAGTGTGAAACTCACTGAAGCCACGACGGTGAAGGAAAATTGCCGTGAGCCTGTCCCGCTCTCTGCCGGCCCGACTAAGAATCGGCAGGCGGGATTCAATGTCCCGCCTGCCGAATGCTGAAAAGGGAGCGTGGCCGCGAGCTATGGCCGGAAGCTTGACAATCCACTGCCGTTCTGTACATTGGCCCGACTGGTTCTAAAATCGGTCCGTTCTGCCGAGATCCCTGTTCAATGCTGTGGGGAAAGACAGCATTAATTAGGGCCCCGCCGCTATTTCCCCCGTCAGGAATAGCGGCGGGAGATTGAATACCCCCCCTAAATCTGAATGCGAGGGGTTTTACTGGTAAAATGGAGGAACTAGAGACTCTAGTTTTGGAGGAAGATTTTGATCTCATAGGTATTACTGAAACTTGGTGGGATGAATTACATGAGTGGGAGGCTAACATAGAAGGTTATAGTCTAAAAAGTAAAAAAAAAAAAAAAAGATTAGATAGACGGGGAGGGGGTATGTTTATATGTTAAATCATCCTTAAAACCATACATAAGAGAAAACATATACCAGAGCGCAATGGAGTCAGTAGAATCGGTATGGGTAGAAATCACAGGTAATACTAAAGGGGCTAAAAAACTTATAGTAGGAACATGTTATAAACCACCCAAATAAGGAGGAGAAAAAAGACATCTTGTTACTGGTGAGAAAAGCGTCCAGCTTAGGGGACATTATCATTATGGGCGACTTCAAATACCCCAAAATAATTTGGAAAGATAGCTCAGGTAGTACCGCTGAGGGAAATGTTTTATTAGATGCCCTAAATGACCACTATTTGTATCAATTTGTTGAAAGTCCAACCAGAAATAATAATATCCTGGATCTTCTGATAAGCAACAATGGGGAAGTTCTTTCCCGACAGTATTGAAGAGGCATCTTGGCAGAACGGACCCGATTTTAAAACCCATTTTGCCGAGAACGGCCGTGGATTGTTTTTTTTTTTTTTTATGAAATACTAAAATAGATGTAGAAAAATTCAATTGGGTGCGTCATGCATTTTTTCAGGATTTATTATTCACATAAACTGGCACATGGACAGGAGCCTGATTGTAACATAATATCACTGTTCAGTTTACATAGGAGCATGTTTGCATAAGTATATTTTATATTACTACAGTATCTAGTATTCACATGTAGCCGCATTTATACATAAATGTGTAATAGCAGATATAAAAATAACGGGATTTTCACCGCATTTTTGGTTTAGTGCATCCCGCCCTTAATCAGCTAAACATAGAAACATAGAATTTGATGAGAACCACTTGGCCCATCTAGTCTGCCCCTTTTTTAAACATGTTACCTCAAACCATATTTGATCCTTATTTCTTTGTAAGGATATCAATATGCCTATCCCAAGCATGTTTAAATTGAACTACTGTATTTGCCTCTACCACCTCTGATGGGAGGCTATTCCACTTATCTACTACTCTTTCTGTGAAGTAATTCTTCCTCACATTTCCCCTGAATCTTCCTCCCTCTAGTGTCAGTGCATGTCCTCGTGTTCTGTTGTTCCTCTTCCTGTGCAGAATGACTCCCACCTGTACCTCTCTCCCCCCAGTGTCAGTGCATGTCCTCGTGTTCTGCTGCTCCTCTTCCTGTGCAGAATGTCTCCCACCTGTACCTCTCTCCCCCTAGTGTCAGTGCATGTCCTCGTGTTCTGTTGCTCCTCTTCCTGTGCAGAATGTCTCCCACCTGTACCTCTCTCCCCCCAGTGTCAGTGCATGTCCTTGTGTTCTGCTGCTCCTCTTCCTGTGAAGAATGTCTCCCACCTGTACCTCTCTCCCCCCAGTGTCAGTGCATGTCCTTGTGTTCTGCTGCTCCTCTTCCTGTGAAGAATGTCTCCCACCTGTACCTCTCTCCCCCCAGTGTCAGTGCATGTCCTCGTGTTCTGTTGCTCCTCTTCCTGTGAAGAATGTCTCCCACCTGTACCTCTCTCCCCCCAGTGTCAGTGCATGTCCTCGTGTTCTGTTGCTCCTCTTCCTGTGCAGAATGTCTCCCACCTGTACCTCTCTCCCCCCAGTGTCAGTGCATGTACTCGTGTTCTGCTGCTCCTCTTCCTGTGCAGAATGTCTCCCACCTGTACCTCTCTCCCTCTAGTGTCAGTGCATGTCCTCGTGTTCTGCTGCTCCTCTTCCTGGGCAGAATGTCTCCCACCTGTACCTCTCTCCCCCCAGTGTCAGTGCATGTACTCGTGTTCTGCTGCTCCTCTTCCTGGGCAGAATGTCTCCCACCTGTACCTCTCTCCCCCCAGTGTCAGTGCATGTCCTCGTGTTCTGCTGCTCCTCTTCCTGGGCAGAATGTCTCCCACCTGTACCTCTCTCCCCCCAGTGTCAGTGCATGTACTCGTGTTCTGCTGCTCCTCTTCCTGTGCAGAATGTCTCCCACCTGTACCTCTCTCCCTCTAGTGTCAGTGCATGTCCTCGTGTTCTGCTGCTCCTCTTCCTGTGAAGAATGTATCCCACCTGTACCTTGGTAAAGCCCTTGATATAGCTATTTAGTGTTCTTCCTTCAGGAATATACTGTACACATGGAATGCGCTGAAATTATAATCGTGGGCTATTTATGCCTGTATAATGCCACAAGGATGTATGTGGTGGATGGGGTCCTTAGGTGTGTCCACCTACACGCAAAGCAGCCAAACTGATAATCAGTCACCCTGTGCCACTAGCTCCATACCCTCCAACATTTGAAGGTCAGAAATCGGTACACATTCTGAAAGGGGCGTGTCAATGGGGAAAAGGGGCGTGGTCATCCCCTTTCCTAACGTGTACTGTGTATTTTCTACTAATATATATATATTTTGGGGTGCAACCTCCTGTTGGTTGCAGCATAAGTCAGAGGCATATGACACACTGACATTACACTGACCCATAAAGGTGCCCCCCTGCCCTTGTGTGCTGTAAAGCTACCTTTGTTGGTCACTTCCCAGGCCACCTTGAACAGCATAGTGCTGCCGAGGTCCAGGTCATCGTCCTAGTTCTCCAGTCCAGTGAGGGAGGTGATGCACAGGCAGCAAGCCAGGTGCATCTTGCAGGAGGGTGGCAGAGCCGAAGCTGCTGCACTCGGATGGCTGGTTACCAAGGTCAGTCAGCAGCACACTGACAACCAGCGACACCTCCGCTCGCCAGCGCTCATGCAGGGGGCACATCCGCACTCCGCACTGGCCTGATTTTAGTTACATGAGGCCGAGCATACTGGCTCGTGATAGGTTGTGTGAAATGGACATGTGGTGTGACAATACGGCGTTTGATTGGAGAAGCAGAAGTCGGGCAGTGGCCCCCTGGGAGATGTAGTCTTGGCCAGCCACTCCCCCTCGCTCGCCCTGAAGAGCAGCTGGCGGTGAGGAAACTACAATTCCCAGAGTTAGAGTAGCCACATCAGAAATCGGTACATTCGGTACAGTAGTATTTAGCCGGTACAGACAGTTAAAAAACGGTACTGTACCGGCTAAATCGGTACAGTTGGAGGGTATGTAGCTCATTGTCAGTGACTGGTGCCCAGTCAGCAGATAACCTGCAAGCTCATAAATATTGGTTCATACCATAAAATGGCCGCCTCAGACAGGTGAAAAACCCATAAGACGAATTCAACTGTTATTGCCAGCTTTATTTGTGTCTTCTAAAGTTGTGGTGGCGGTAGCCATGTTTCTTTTCACAACACTACAGTTAGGAGCTGACTGGATAGTACTTTATCTCTCTTCACTTTATCTTCTCCATGATTTGACAAATCTCCCCTCAGTCACTTTGGAACTATTTGGATCATCCATCAATAGTGACTTTAGCATTTGATGTGTACTATTATTATTATTATCATTCTGTGCTGATGTTTGTATATCTTCCTTTAACAGATTGGTTGTGACCGCAGTAAAAACCTTGTGGACATTTGTGGGGAGAAGAGGTTTGAGGCCTCAATATGTGATGCTATGTCATTACCTTTCAGGAGTGGCTCGTTTGATGCCTGTATTTCCATAGCAGTGATCCACCATTTTGCTACAGAGGTAAGTGGGATAAGTGTCCTTATTAGAGAAATCTTGGCTGTGTTATTCCTACTATAATGGACTCTGTCATCTGCCTTCAATATGATCAGTCCTTGCCTCCATTACTGTATCTCTTGATGCTCCTGAATGGTCAGAGTTCTAAACCTGTACAATGAATTACGTGCAGACCCCAGGCCTGGTTCCAAAAGCAACTTATGTGTCTCGAGTGTCTCTAACAGCGTTCCAATAAGATTAAGTGTTCTGCAGGTATAAGTTCAAATAGAATTTACATACGGGCTGTAGCCTGTGCGCCTGTGTTACTGCTGGGGAGAACAGTAGCCTGTGCGCCTGTGTTACTCCTGGGGAGAACAGTAGCCTATGCGCCTGTGTTACTCCTGGGGAGAACAGTAGCCTATGCCCCTGTGTTACTCCTGGGGAGAACAGTAGCCTATGCCCCTGAGTTGCTCCTGGGGAGAACAGTAGCCTGTGCCCCTGATTTGTTCCTGGGGAGAACAGTAGCCTGTGCGCCTGTGTTACTCCTGGGGAGAAGAGTAGCCTGTGCCCCTGTGTCACTCCTGGGGAGAACAGTAGCCTGTGCGTCTGTGTTACTCCTGGGGAGAACAGTAGCCTGTGCACCTGTGTTACTCCTGGGGAGAACAGTAGCCTGTGCGCCTGTGTTACTCCTGGGGAGAACAGTAGCCTGTGCTCCTGTGTTACTCCTGGGAGAACAGTAGCCTGTGCACCTGTGTTACTCCTGGGGAGAACAGTAGCCGGTGCGCCTGTGTTACTCCTGGGGAGAACAGTAGCCTGTGCGCCTGTGTTACTCCTGGGGAGAACAGTAGCCTGTGCGCCTGTGTTACTCCTGGGGAGAACAATAGCCTGTGCCCCTGTGTTACTCCTGGGGAGAACAGTAGCCTGTGCGCCTGTGTTACTCCTGGGGAGAACAATAGCCTGTGCTCCTGTGTTACTCCTGGGAGAACAGTAGCCTGTGCGCCTGTGTTACTCCTGGGGAGAACAGTAGCCGGTGCGCCTGTGTTACTCCTGGGGAGAACAGTAGCCGGTGCGCCTGTGTTACTCCTGGGGAGAACAATAGCCTGTGCGCCTGTGTTACTCCTGGGGAGAACAGTAGCCTGTGCGCCTGTGTTACTCCTGGGGAGAACAATAGCCTGTGCCCCTGTGTTACTCCTGGGGAGAACAGTAGCCTGTGCCCCTGTGTTACTGCTGGGGATAACAGTAGCCTGTGCGCCTGTGTTACTGCTGGGGAGAACAGTAGCCTGTGCGCCTGTATTACTCCTGGGGAGAACAGTAGCCTGTGCGCCTGTGTTACTGCTGGGGAGAACAGTAGCCTGTGCGCCTGTGTTACTCCTGGGGAGAACAATAGCCTGTGCCCCTGTGTTACTGCTGGGGATAACAGTAGCCTGTGCGCCTGTGTTACTGCTGGGGAGAACAGTAGCCTGTGCGCCTGTGTTACTCCTGGGGAGAACAGTAGCCTGTGCGCCTGTGTTACTCCTGGGGAGAACAGTAGCCTGTGCGCCTGTGTTACTGCTGGGGAGAACAGTAGCCTGTGCGCCTGTATTACTCCTGGGGAGAACAATAGCCTGTGCCCCTGTGTTACTGCTGGGGATAACAGTAGCCTGTGCGCCTGTGTTACTCCTGGGGAGAACAGTAGGCTGTGTGTCTGTGTTACCCCTGGGGAGAACAGTAGCCTGTGCGCCTGTGTTACCCCTGGGGAGAACAGTAGCCTGTGCGCCTGTGTTACTCCTGGGGAGAACAGTAGCCTGTGCGCCTGTGTTACTCCTGGGGAGAACAGTAGCCTGTGCGCCTGTGTTACTGCTGGGGAGAACAGTAGCCTGTGCGCCTGTGTTTCTCCTGGGGAGAACAATAGCCTGTGCCCCTGTGTTACTGCTGGGGATAACAGTAGCCTGTGCGCCTGTGTTACTCCTGGGGAGAACAGTAGCCTGTGCGCCTGTGTTACTCCTGGGGAGAACAGTAGCCTGTGCGCCTGTGTTACTCCTGGGGAGAACAGTAGCCTGTGCGCCTGTGTTACACCTGGGGAGAACAGTAGCCTGTGCGCCTGTGTTACTCCTGGGGAGAACAGTAGCCTGTGCTCCTGTGTTACTCCTGGGGAGAACAGTAGTCTGTGCACCTGTGTTACTCCTGGGGAGAACAGTAGCCTGTGCGCCTGTGTTACTCCTGGGGAGAACAGTAGCATATGCCCCTGTGTTACTCCTGGGGAGAACAGTAGCCTATGCCCCTGTGTTACTGCTGGGGAGAACAGTAGCCTATGCCCCTGTGTTACTCCTGGGGAGAACAGTAGCCTATGCACCTGTGTTACTCCTGGGGAGAACAGTAGCCTATGCTCCGGTGTCACTCCTGGGGAGAACAGTAGCCTATGCCCCTGTGTTACTCCTGGGGAGAACAGTAGCCTGTGCGCCTGTGTTACTCCTAGGGAGAACAGTAGCCTATGCCCCTGTGTTACTCCTGAGGAGAACAGTAGCCTATGCACCTGTGTTACTCCTGGGGAGAACAGTAGCCTATGCTCCTGTGTTACTCCTGGGGAGAACAGTAGCCAACGCACCTGTGTTACTCCTGAGGAGAACAGTAGCCTATGCGCCTGTGTTACTCCTGGGGAGAACAGTAGAATTTTAACAGAAATATGTAAGATGTATTTGAAGACAAAAGGACATTTACAAAACTGATCTTTCTTCCTTTACATAGGATAGAAGATTGGCAGCCATACAGGAGCTATCCCGCTTGCTTAAACCTGGAGGGAGAGCGCTTATTTATGTCTGGGCTATGGAACAGGAGTACAACAAGCAGAAATCAAAGTATCTTAAGGGAAGCAAGAGCTCTGACAAGCAGGCTCCGCTTACTGACATTCCTGTGACTACGGACTCTACGGACCCTTTACCCGTTCACACTAACAGAACTGCCTTTGATTCTCAGGACCTTCTTGTTCCATGGCATCTGAAAGCAAAGAGTCATGCTGGGAAATCTGATGCCTCAACTCCCGCGGAGGCAGAGGAGCAGCTGGCAACCCGCTCGGTGTATCATCGTTATTATCATGTATTCTGTGAAGGGGAGCTGGAAGCACTGTGCGGAAAACTAAGTGATGTCACAGTCCAGAGAGCCTACCACGACCAGGGAAATTGGTGCGTGGTTTTGGGAAAGTTATGAAACGTCTGATGTTGGGAACCAGTCTCCCTCCAGCTGTTGCCCCAGTCCCAGCACACCAGCCAGCCCGCTACAAAGATTTATGGGAACGTCTGGCTATATCGTTTAGTATTTAATAAAGAGATGCCTGACAGGGTTTGTTATCATCTCGTACAATCGTTTGAACAGAGTGTATTACTTTATGTACACTAGGTGGCGTAGTCACACTAAAAATCATTTCCAGATGGCAGACTAACATTTAAGTTTGTAGTTCTAATTAAAAGTTATTAGGATCTTTGGTACTTGTGTAATAACTGGGCGCCCGATTTTATGATCGGGTAGGAAAAATCGCATCGCATCGCATGCAACCAAATCGCATGCGATGCGATGGACGTGATTTTCCATAGGATTCATTGTTAAAATGGTCCTGTTCATTTCCCCACTATCCAAGTGGGCATGGAGATGATTTTATATAGCACGGCGAGTGCAACGAGCCCGAAGCGTGGCGATCGCAGCGGAATACATTATAAGTAATCCGCTGCGCTCGGCACGCTATATAAAATCATCTCCATGCCCACTTGGATAGTGGGAAATGAACAGGACCATTTTAACATTGAATCCTATGGAAAACCGCATCGATCGCATCGCATGCGATTTGGGCGCGATGCGATTTTGCTGAAAATCGCATCGCATCTGATTGTATGCCTTAAGTTAAGGCATACAATTAAATAATCGGGCGCCCAGATATTACACAAGTACCGGATCTTTTCTATTTACCCTTAATCCACCAATAGCTGAGGCCGTTACAAATTTTTTTTTTAAATTCTTATTGTTCGGTGCAACAATTGACCTCCCCGGGTTTTATCTCTAACAGTATAATTTTTGGCACATGTGATATTGCAATCACCTTTATTTTATGGAGTTCTTTAAAATTGCATTTCCAAAAATACTCTGGTTGCCGTATTTGTAGCTAAAACAGTGGTTCCCTATCCTGGTCCTCAGGTACCCCCAACAGTTCACGTTTTTCAGGTCACCCGTGGTATTTTAAAATGCAGCAGTTGGTAATACACCGTGCACCGGCTGGATGACTAGGAAAACGTAAACTGTTAGCGGTACTGGAGGACTGGGGTTGGGAACCACTGAGCTAGATGAAGCAAGGGGCTTAAAGGGTAACTCCAGCAATGAAACATAGGGGTTAACTGGTTGAATTGCAAGGCCTTGCGAGTCCTCCAAACCCCGCCCCGCGAATACCGGGCCACCCCCCTCGCAAAGCGCAGCCTAGGGAAACCACTCTCATCATTCGATGGTCGCCACATCCCCCCCGACCCCTGTCACTGTGCGATTTTGCATGGAAACACCCATGAAACGCTGGGCATTTCCATGGGCCCGCCACTGCATGCCCCCGCCCGCAATCCTGGGTGCGTGCGCCTGTTCACTGTGGCCACACGCACTCTACGTCTGCACAGAAATGCAAATGCGCAGGAGAGCGAAGGGACCTGAATAAGGTCCATAATTTGGAGCTGACACAGCCCGTAACTAGCAGCCCCTGTAGCTACGGATTCCTTACTCCCTGGGAGTCAGCACTCATTTACCCTGATGCTGACAGGTAGGAACAGTTCTAGATAACACTGCATCTGTTCTAGCACAGGCTGCTCTGTGCAGTCAGCATCTCCATCAGAAACTGTGTGCACCAGCACTACTGCCGGTCATCTACACAGGATAAAACATTTACAAATAGTGGTACTTATGTAGTATCTGGGCTGCCGATTTTCTGATTGTATGCCTTACCTTAAGGCATACAATCAGATGCGATTCGACGCAATTTTCGGCAAAATCGCATCGAATCGCATGCGATGCGATTTTGCATAGGATTCAATGTTAACAAGGTCCTGTTCATTTCCCAACTATCCAAGTGGGCATGGAGTTGGATATAAACCTGTAGCAAGCCACCGAGCCCGAAGCGTGGCGAGCGGACGCAGATTTCTTAAAAAGTATTCTGTATACCCTCGCAGGGCTCGCTACGCTCGCCACAGGTTTATATCCAACTCCATGCCCACTTGGATAGTGGGGAAAGGAAAAGGACCCCTTTTACCCATTGAATTCTATGTTAAAATGGACTCAGACCATTTTAACATTGAATCCTATGGAAAAATCGGGACCATCGCATGCAATGCGATGCTACCGATCCGACCCGATTTCTAAATCGGATGCCCAGATACTACATAAGTACCCAAATAGTTATACATGAACAAAGTGCTTTACACCAACCAATCAGATTCTAAATGCTATTTTGTTAATCGTTACTATAGGTTATAACACCTTTTTTTCTGTGCACCAGATTTTATCAATGTCACTTGTGTCTATACATACTTTATGCTAGTGTAAGTACAGTATATGTCTTTTCTGTAATTGGGTGACTTGGAAGAGCCAATATTTTTACCCTTATGAGCATAATGTTCAATTACAGTATACACATCTCATTGTGAGGTAAGCAAAGAGATTTATTTATTAACAGTTTGTTATATAGCGCATACATATTCCGCAGTGCTGTACAGAGAATAGTTGAACATTAACAGCAGTCCTTGCCCCAGTGGAGCTTACAATCTATATTCCCTACCACACATGTACACGCACACACAGATATTCTAGGGTTAATTTTGTTGGAAGCTAATTAGCCTACCAATATATTTTTGGATTGTGGCGGGAAACTGGAGTACCCGGAGGAAACCCACGCAAGCACGGGGAGAATATACAAACTCCACACAGTTAGAGCCATGGTGGGAATCAAACCCATGACCTCAGCGCTGTGAGGCAGTAATGCTAACCATAACACCGTCCGTGATGTACGTTGGTGTAGGTTGGTTAAAGGCCGCTGGTGTAAGTAAGAGTATTTTAATAAGAGTATTAAATATGGTAGAATACAGGTGACCAATGGAGGGACTACAGAGCAGATCAGCAGATAATGAATGTTTGCCGTAGGTTTGCAAATTAATATATTGGAGTGATGCAATGTAGAAAACTTAAATTCAAAAAAGAAAAAAAAACTGTTGAAGTCTGTTTGATCAATCACTGATTGTACAAGTGCCACGGTGGAATGGCCACATAGAACCTAGTGTGGATTTATTCACAGAGTGACTGACAGGGATTGGTTGTGGAAAGGAGAGGTGACACAAGCGCAGGCATGTGACCAGCATTTCTGGTGCACATCGGGGGTTGCGACTGTGAACCTGTGCACAGTAGAAATTTTTTTGTTGTTTTACTTCCAGCGACCAAGCTGTGTGTCTACATGGTTGCTCAGATGGGTGATGTGCAACCGTTGTGCGTACAATGGTTTCGTCTTTGTATAAAAAAAGCAGAGGAAGGAGTGCATGTAAGCCAGTGCCTGCTTTGTAGCTTGAACGTGCTTCTTCCCAGATGACTTCTTGATCCTGGCAGCATCTGGGGCACTGCAATCCTCTCTCCGTGCGTGGCCTGCTGTCACAATATTAAGGTCATCATTTTCTTTTACCCTTTCATGTGGTGAGAGAGTTGTGTGACAGAATCGACACTTCATTTCTGATTATCGCTGCTTGATATTCCAAGCTCTGAGGGTGCCGCAGGGAACGGGAATTACCGCAGGATGTAGGGAGTCAGGTAATCTTCATCAGACCTTCACCACTCAGGTCACAGCTAGTGTGTGCTTCTGTAATGGAAAATGTAATTTGTGCAGAGAAACATGAGGAGGGCTAGACAGGCGCACATGATGCTAGTACAAGATAATTGATAATGAACTACTGCAAATGATGTATTTAGCCTCTGACATAACTTTATTTAAAAAAAAAAGGATGTTTATCACGGATGGTGAACTTTGTGGAACCAGGTTTGGACTTGGGCCTGATGCAGAGGCTTAAGGAGGTGGTTGTACTAGAATCTAATAAACAGATACCCAGTAGTTGGCTGAGACCCAATACGGAGGCACAGCCTCTGAACTCACGGGTAGTTTTCGCCAGGGACCCCCCCACAAGGAGGTTTGGACATTGCGGCGTCCGACGAGCAGGTCCTGGCCCTCCGTACGGGTCACTGGGAACTGCATCGGTACTATGGAGAGAGCACGGGAGAGTACCGAGATGGTACTGCACATAACTGGACTGGAGGCTGGGACAGAGTACTGGAACCGGGAACTTCACCAGATAACTGGACCGGAAGCTGGGATGGAATACTGGAACTGGAAGAGTGACCAGATAACTGGACTGGAGGTTGGGACAGAACTAGAACCGGGAACTTCACCAGATAACTGGACCGGAAGCTGGGATGGAATACTGGAACCGGAAGAGTGACCAGATAACTGGACCAGAGGTTGGGATGGAGAACTGGAACCGGGAGCTTGACCAGATAACTTGACCAGAGGACTCACAGCGAAGCAACGGACGGGATGCCTGAAGTTCACAGTGAGGTGCTATCAACCGAGATCACAGCAGGACTGTGAACGAAGTTGCACCAGCGCCAGACCCATCTGGGATCCTTCCCTAAATACCCTCCCTTGCCTGTGGATTGGCTCAGGCAGGGGAAATGCAAGTTTACAAGAGAAAGGCCCTGATTGGCTGGAAGGAGTCATGTGACTATGGAGGAGTCCGTCGGACTGGGTGCAACCCC
Organism: Crinia signifera; assembly: GCF_055691185.1. Lineage (NCBI taxonomy): Eukaryota > Metazoa > Chordata > Amphibia > Anura > Myobatrachidae > Crinia > Crinia signifera. The sequence continues at coordinate 369,688,304 of NC_139218.1, forward strand.
AGTCGCAAGTACTGGAAGAAGACCTGCAGCGTCCGGATGGGTAAGTGCCGGGACCTCCGCTGTGCGCTCTGCCGGATTCTGACAATTTTGCTATTAAATTACAGTTACAGCAGATTCATTGCATTTACATAAATGGGTGTGGTTTTAAAAGCTTTTGACCAATCCAGTGGCTGTCCGCACAAGTTCTGAGATAAGAGTATCAGCATCATGCCGTAAGCATGCAGTCTCCCAGTATTATACCTATTGCATCTGAACTGACATTAGAATGCCCATTGGGCATTCTAATGCTAATGAGACTGTGACTTGGGTGTCGGAGGCAGGCAGCTGCCAGCTTACTTCCTCCTGAATGTGCACGAATATGTAAGGGTACCTCAGAGCACCCTTACATATGTGTGCCTGTTCCACCTGTCGTCTATACATGCAGCTCAATGTTAACTATCCAGTCAACAAGTGCATGGACTGAGCGGGGGGGGGGGTGACACCACAAACCGATATTGACAATTGTGTGTGCACAATATCATTATGCCCGTGGCGCCCCCAATGTAATTAACAATATCTGCTGTGCCAAGAATCACTCAGTGTGTAACCAGCATGAGTGTCCTAAAGGGCCATACACATGTGCGGTCTCTCAGTGCTGCAGCACGATGTGTGCTGAGCGAGGTGTTAGGGTCAGTGTTCTCCGTTGGCAACACTGGCCCCCGATCGATTAATAACCTCCGTGCAGCTTATTAATCACCACCTGATTCAGACGTTGTGTGGTCTACATATACAGAGTTTTCAGGCATTTTCTGAGCAATTTAGTAAAATCACTCAGAAAATGCCCGTATATCGCCCCATATGTAGGGCCCATAAGTGTTCATCATGTGGTCTCCATGCTACATAGTCCTGCTTGCCTGTACATCCCTATCTATAGTAATCTTAAGCAGCCAAAGGTTTCAAGGTTCTACAGGAGATCTTGTCAACAGTCTTGTTTTATGCCACGGGCAAAGGCGTGCGCAGGCCATTTCCTTAGGGGGTGCACCATTAGAGGGGCGTGTCCATCACCGCCTACTGGGCGTGTCCATCACCATCTACTGGGCGTGTCCATCACAGCCTACTGGGCTGTGCAAACTAAATAGAAGGTGACTTATTTATGTACATGCATTTTAAATGAATCATCCCCCCCATGCATAATAGAAACAGGGAATGTGCGGTGCCTTTACACTGTAATGCCCATTAGACGTAATGCCCATTACACATAATGCCACACACCATAATGCCCAGATCACACATAATGCTACACATATTAATGGCCATTCTACATAATGCCACACCCTGTATATTTGTAAAATAGGGACAATAGCGACAGTGCGCGCCAAAAATTTACACCGTAATGCCTATTACACGTCACACATCCATTACATAGTATAACACATGCCGTAATGCCCATTACACATTATGCCGCACACCGTAATGCCCAATACACATTATACCAAACACTGTAATGCCCATTACACATTATGCCACACAGTGATAGTGAGTGATAGTGGCATATGGGTGACAGTGGCGCCCGCAGCCTAACACTATGTCCCCTCTAGTGCCTAAATCTAATTCTCCCTCCTCCAACCTAATGCTAACCCACCTTACATACTTAATTTCACAAGACAAACACACACACACAGTAGTACTCCCTCTACTCACTCTTGCCTTAGGAACAGAGGGTAATCTTCCTGATGGGCATGCCCTGATCTGGAAGGATGTGGAGCTGCCCCTCCTCTCCCTCCATGACAGCAGCAGCAGCAATGAAAGCAGGTCAGTAGGGACTCCCGTGTAGCCCCGCCCCTGACTCCCGTGTAGCCCTGCCCACTGACTCATGTGTAAAAGTGCCCTCCTCCGCTCCGACTCCGAGTCCTCCTGCATGGCTAACAATGCCAAAAGTACAGAAAGGACCTGCACATCATTATCACTGCGCTCCCCGCAGCGCAGACTCCACCGCCACTGCTCCCTAATCAGACAGTGACAGGCTCTGTAAGAGCTGTGTCAGCTGCCATGCAACAGCAAGGATAAGCCGTGCAATTGCACGGCTTGTGCCCAGTGCTTAAAGTTGTCCTGGAGAGGTGGTGGAACTCACTTTCCCCTCCGTCGTGTTCTGCACTCCCCTGCAATTTTTACATTTCTGGCCTATCCAACACACACAGAAAAAGAATAATGCGGGCAGCATAATACCTCCGCCAATTCAAATTATGCCCACAGTGCAAAACAGCCCGACACCTTACAAGAACGTAACAGTGCGCGCCGAAGGCGGGCATAAAAAATGTAGGGCATGGCTTTGTGGGACAGGGGTATAATCCAACACAGTAATGCTCAATACACATTGTACCACACCCTGTAATGTCCAATACACAATATGCAAAGTGCCAGGGGATTACATGCACAGTGCCAGGTTTTTTATGCTCAGGGCCAGGGGTTTAACTGCTTAGGGCCAGGGGTTTACATGCACAGTGCCAGGGGTTTCATGCAAGGTGCCAGGGGTTTACATGCTCAGGGCCAGGGGTTACATGCTAAGGGACAAGGGTTACCAGCTGAGTGCCAGTGTTTACTTGCTCAGGGCCAGGGGTTTACATGCACAGTGCCAGGGGTTACATGCTAAGGGCCGGGGGTTACGTACACAGTGCCAGGGGGTTACATGCACAGTGCCCGGTGTTTACTTGCTCAGGGTCAGGGGGTAACTTGCTCAGGGTCAGGGGGTAAAATGCTCAGGGACAGCGGTAACATGCTCAGGGACAGCGGTAACATGCTCAGGGACAGGGTTTATGTACACAGTGCCCGGGCTTACATGCTCAGGGCCAGGGATTACATGCTTTTTGCTAGGGGTTACATGCTCAGAGCAAGTGAGGAGACAGGGGGAGGGGGGGGGAGAGATGACTAGGGGGGGGGGGTGAGCTGACAGGGGGTGAGACGATAAGAGGGCTGGAGGTAATGGGCGAGCTGACAGAATGCAAGATTGCATGATTTGCTGAGTGAGAGGGTATGAGGTGACGGTGGGTTAGAGAGGGTGGGGTGACAGATGGAAGTGGAGAGGGTGGGGAGAAGGCTGGTCCCTTACTATAATCAGCGGTTCTATGATTCCCCGGCCTCCCATCTCTCCTGCCGCCACTGCTGCTCTCCTGTTCCACGGCCATAGTCTTCTGTGTCCCAGTCTTCTGCTGCTCTTCGGTCCCCGGCTGCCGCTCTCCAGTTCCCCAGGCGCTGCCGTCCAAGACTGCTCTCCTCCTTCTGCGCTGAGTGCGCTCCTCAGTTCCCGCGATCCCAGCAGTGCAGCAGCGGCCAATTTAAATGTATGAAGCGCAAACCAATCGGCGCTCTCAAAGTTCGGCAGTCAGTCAGGAGCCGCCGCTGCCTGATTGGCTGGCGAGCTCCTAGCTCCGGACTTTGAATTTGTATTATGGACCGTGCCAAATTTTAAATGTAATGGCACTGCCCGTTTTATGATGCATTGCACCTGATAACTATTGATGGTGCTTTAATGGTAGGGCCGAAGTGAGTGGACGGAGGCGGAACCGTTCCACCGGCTCACTTTAACCCCTGCTTGTGCCCCTGTAAAATCGTGCGGGGAGGATTGCCGATTATTAGGTGCCTGTGCACCCCCGGCACCCCCCGTGCGCACACCTATGGCCACGGGCATAGGTGATTGAGGCACCAAGTAGATAGGGGGGGGTGACTAGAATTCAATTAGAGCCCAGCAGACTCGTTCTAGGCAAATCTGCCCAATGCACAATACAGATAAGGGGATTTCACACAAAAAGTGCTTTTAGGTGAATCCAGAATTCATCACCTGGGTGAAGAGGCCAAATCGGGTGCTGTTGCCGGCATTTAAACGCCATGGAAACTGCAATTCACCCTTACATTGTATTCCCCCTTGGTGTCAGCAAAACAATTTTACTGAAGAAAAAGAAAATGAGAGTGAAAATGATAAATTACCTGTGCAATTATTTATTTACTCATGTTCAAACCGCAAAGCTGCTGGATACACAGAGAAGTTACCATTTCATTTTTTTACCGTTTTAAAGAAAAACAGCATGAAAAATTGAAGTAATATTTTTTTTTTTCGACAGTAAACACATTCAGTTGTGTTATGGGAAACCAGCCTGTGATCAGTGAAAATTGTTCCCCTAATGGAAACTGTTATGTGAAGCAGTCAATTGCAGGTCACACCAATAGCCTATAGCCTGCAATGAATATTGCATGGCTCATGGAAAGAAAAACAGCAATCTCTGAGTGATTTTTACAGAAATAACAAGTGTGTTTATTTTCATGAGCGCTGTATGTTCTCCCTAACAATATATTATATTCCGTTTCAGGGCAAGTCATAGCAATTGGAAACATTTCTGCCATTTTATTTTTTAGATTGTTTAGACAAATTTGTTTTCTTGAAATGAATGCGGACAAACAGGCATTCTGTTGTGTAATGGCGCGGAACCCAGCCGTTTAAAAACAAACGATTTAAAAGACTGTTGTATATTGAAAGCTGCTTTTATTTGTAACATTCAAAAATATCTAAAAGGTGCCTTTACTTTGAAATACACAAAAAAATTATACGTTTCAGCTATTTTCTGTCTTCATGTTGTACAATAATAATAAAAACGTAGAAGTAACACCATGCTGACAGTTCACCTACCCTGTGGCCACTACCAGTGATGTTGTTGCAGTCTATGCAAGACTGTGGGCCTTATTCTAGTTCACTCTTTGAGGCAAATTCCTTCTTAGCTGGAGAAAACCATGTGCACTGCAGGGGGGCAGATGTAACATTTGCAGAGAGATTTAGCTTTCGGTGAGTTATTTTGTTTCTGTGCAGGGAAAATACTGACTGCTTTTTATTTACACTGCAATATAGATTTCACTTTGAAGAAAAACCCCACCCAAATCTAATTCTCTCTGCATATGTTACATCTGACCCACCTGCAGTGCACATGGTTTTGTCCAGCTAAGGAATTTGCCTCTAAGAGTGAACTAGAATAAGGCCCTGTGTAACCAGCACCATGGATACAAGGGTGCTGTAGTAGACCCAAAATGATCGCTAGTAAATCAGAATTTCAATCTAAATGAAACACAGTAACTGCAGTATGGTTTAGTTAAACCCATCTATCATATACATACATACATACGAAGTGAATTGACGAAATGCGTAGGGTCGTGGCCTGTATGAAACAAGGTACTTATGTATTATCTGGGCTCCCATGTTAAATGCACCCCATTTTTTCATACCCCTACTATCCAACTACGCATGGAGTTGATTTTATATAGTGTGGCAAGCGCAGCGAGCCACCGTGCCCGAAGCGTGGCGAGCGCAGTGAGCCCCGCGAGGGGACGCGGTCTCATAAGAAAAACGGGAGCCCAGATATTACATAAGTACCTGAAACAATCTTCTACTGTCCTGGAGATGGAGCTGTGCTGCACGCTAATGCTGGGTACACATCAGTACGATGCAGCTCGTGAGTGGGTCTTTAGAGGATCGTGCGACGCGCTCACCATCTGCAGTTTGGTTTATGTTTTGCACCTGCTGAAAAGTTCTGAGGATCGTGTCTGAATCCCCTCAGAATCTGGTATTTTAAATAAGGACCCCCATGGAAATTGATGCCGGTGTGCATCTAATTATAAGGATCTCCAAAGGATCCAGTTTTTGAATTTATACTTCGTCCCTGAGAGGTTGACATCTGGGGTTAACATTTACACTCATGTTCTATAAGACTATGGAATGTTACCCCTGAGGAAGTCGTTTACGACGAAACGCGTTGGGTTTATTCCTTGCACTTGTTGAACTGAATTGACTCCATACGGATGAGAAAAATGCTTTTATCTTGTGTTTTATATAAATTTGTATTAAAACTGTTGAACGGTGATTTGCATTACGGTTATTTATCCCGGATTTGGTGGTGGAATTTCATACCAGGGGCGCACTATGTTTCCTACTATCCATTTTCTCTCTTTTACCTCCCCCACTAACAGGGAGGATCAACTGAGTCGCTGCCCAATTAGTTCTATAGCGCATTGAAGGGGTACCCTTTCTTGTAATAAATATATATATATATATATATATATATATTACACTCCAAGCACTTCAGTCAACGTTTCAGCTCATTTATTCATTCAGCACGGCCATCAAGACAAAAGTTACATAAGCCCCTTATGAGCCTTTTCCATTTAAATAGACATTATTAAAAAATGTATTGTGTATCCTGTAATGTGATGTCAGTTGGTTTTCAAATCTCAGTGTCCAATTAAATAAGCTGTGGACATTTTCTGACAGACACTAGAGCAGGCATTCCCAGTATATTGATATAAAATATACTGTACCAAAGATCTTTAGACAAAACAATGCTTATCTATATCGATCACTACGTAGTCACAATAAACATTTGATTCTCAAAGGAAATTGTTCAATGAAGCTATTTGGATCTCCAGTCACCAATTCAGCAAAGGCTTCTTCTCCCCAGTAGATTGTATCATCTCCATAATAGCACATAAACTGCGGCCTGAATTACGAAGAGAAGCCGTACGTGAGGCCAAGTTGCGATTTCATGGATTAGTTGGAAATGTAATGAGATTCCTTGGTTGAGGGACTGAGACATCGATCGCACACTGATATGTTTTGAATATTAAGTGAACCAATGTTGCTGGCAAGGAAGAAAAAAAAGGAAAATGTAATTTATTCTGACATCTTGTGAGCCTGACAGCGGAGAGCTTATAAGTGCATTACACGAGTGAGTGGCAATCTCAGGTATTGTCATTGTTTCTGTCACAGCTGTTGGAACTCGCTTTCCTTGCAGTGCGTGCGTTCAAGCTCACAAATAGAGCTGATCAAAGCCTGTGTCCCAGGCCTCACCGCAGTGAGAACTGTCCCTATCCTCTCCTGTGAGTTGTTATAATCCACGGGGCTTGGGAATGGGCCCCCAGGACTCCATACAGGAAAAAAGGCTCAATACAGAAATAGGTTGATTAGGAGTGCTGCCAATACAGAACTCTGAAACTGGAAGCATTAAAGAACATGGGTTTAGGGTGTGTGGTGTCGGCCTACCTGGACCTAGGGAGATGTGTGAACCGCACCTCCTTCCAAAGCCGGCCCGAGTTCCGTTTTTTTGGGTAAGTGAGTATAGCTTTTGGTGTCTCTATAAATGTATATATAAAGTCTTGCATGCAGCCTGGGACAGTGCTGTCTTTGTACTCAACTGAGTGGCAGCTAAATCACAATTTTTGACATTACCTACCAACTGAGCCAAAAATGTCACTCTGGCAAGGTGTTTAATGTGACCGCCAACATCATCCATAACCAAGGCCGGTGTAAGGCTTCTCAGCACCCTAGGCAAAACTTCAACCTACTGCCACCCTCAATACTGCCACCAATACCCAATTTCCAACCCCTTAAGACATACTTGCCTAACATTGTTATTGTAGGGAGGCTCCCAAATATTGGGTGGTCCTCCCAGCCCCCCAGGAAGGTGGGCAAATCCCCTGATTTCCCTGAAGGCTTCCCTTTGAAACCCACAACAGGGTGCAAGGAGGATGGGGGAAGCAAAGTTGGGAAGTATGCCTCAAGGAAAAGTATAGAGATGAGGTCTTAGAAGTTCAACAGCAGCCACCTGCATGAAGTACAACAAGGATCCTGATAGACAGCCTTGATTTTTTGATAGGCAGACTCATGGCGCCCCCCCCAGATCCCAGCACTCTAGGCAGCTGCCTAAAAGAGAAGCCGGCCATGTACACAACTTATCTACCATATGAAGTCACAAAGTATTTCCAGGTAAATTCTTTTTTATACCTATTGCAGGGCCGTAACTAAGGGGGGCTAGGGGGTAATGCGACCTGGGTGCTGGTTATGGGGGGGCATGAACGCCGCTGGATGCCACTGTCTTCTTCCTCCAGTCATGCCATGTGAGAGGGCAGAGACAGGAGCCGCAGGACAGATACAGGAGACGCCACGCTGGCTGGGCGCACCACAGCATCTAAAGCAGGGTGCTTGCCAGCAGTATTTGCTACCTCTAAGTCATGCACTGTGTCTGCGACTGGGATCCGCAGATAAAGTGTATTTAAAGTATATAATAGTGTATTTATATCTGACTTTAATTTTTTTTTTTTTATTATTGTGTATTATGCAGGCCTATGCCTAAGCATCTGGAAGCCTAGGCACCAGGTGAACTATTTGTTGGAGGAGATTACATAGGTGAATTACATTTAAAATGTGAAAACACAGTGAGGGGAAGAGTTTTAGAGGATGGCGTGGTGTCAAGAGGGGCAGCAATGAAGCCACTTCTCTCCAGGAAAACATCAGAGACTGATATTCTGCAAAAAGTACAGGGATTGGACTATGGTAAAGTAATTTCTCAGATTAATCCCTTTTCAGATTGTTTGGTGCTTCTGAAAAAATGCTTGACCAGAGAATGAAATTTGAACACTACGATCAGTCCTGTTACATGCCAACAGTAAAGTATCCTAAGGGCTGTTTCACACGCTCCGGCTGATGCCAGGTGGCTAATCCCCGCTTGGCCAAGAAGCCGTGCTGTACACAGAAGCCATTTAGCTATGCTGCCCTGCTGGTGTCCCCAGACTCAAGCTATCTGGCTATCCTGTACCGCTGGTACATACAGTCTTGAGCTAGTCTCAGCCACTACCTTAGCTCTACTGTGAGTACTTCTAGCAAGGGTCCATGACCTGCTGATCAGACGCAGTGAAATCCAAACCTCCTTGCGAGGGTCCCTGGTGAATAGCGCTGATCAGTTAGAGTCTGCGCCCTCGTCAAGGAATCAAGCCAATACTCACGTTCTGCTAGTTGATACACAGATTCTTCCAGTCCTCCTGCAGTGCTGGTGTCCCCAGCTCAAGTCACCTAGAAATTCTACTCATCTGATATCCAGCTTCACATCTTCCTGCATTGCTGGCATCCCCAGCTCAAGTCATCTGGAATCCTACTCCACTGGTATCCAGCTTTACCTCTTCCAGATATAGCCATAGACTCTTAACCTGTACCATCTTATGAGCACGTCCTACTGTACATTAAACCTGCTAGCTTCCCTACTAGCTACCCCAGCCCACTGGCAGCTCATCCTAGGCCGGGTTCACAACTGACCTCAGCCGTGACAGTGGAATTCAAATAACAATCCCAGGTCAAGAGCAGGCAGCGGTCAAAGTAAAAAAAAAAAAAAAAAAAAATTGTAACCATGTGTGGCCATAAGGAGAGAGGAATGGCTGATTGAGAGGAGATGCGGGTTAGATAGGTGAGGGCTGTAGTTGAAATGCGAGAGGAGAGGGCCATGAGAACATGAAGGAAGAGGGCTTTGCTCCAAGGAGCTTACAATCTACGGGGAGGGGGAAGACAGACAGGTGACATGAGATGCGAGCAGGGGAGGGAGCCTGAGAGCAGGAAGTAAGCATGGTAGAGAAGGCCAAGGCACAAGGTGGAAAGAGCCACCTTGAGACTAAGTTATGGGGTGTAAGGGTACATTTTGATGGACAGGTGGGTTTTCAGTGCTGGTTAGAAGCTTACAAGGTCAGGAACAGTCTAAAAGAGTTGTTCTACTGTAGGGGAGACATGGGTAAATCTTGGATTCAGCATGGGATGCAGTGATGAGGGTAGAGTAGAGGTGACATTCATTGGCTTATGAGAGGGGGCCAGAGTATGAAGAAAGACATGAGGTTGGGGAATGTACAGTGTAGCGGAGTTAAAGAGGGCCTTGTATGTGAGGATGAGGAGGATTTTGTAATGAGAGCCACTGCAAGAGTGGCAGATTTAGAGCGCGGGAGAGGAAGATGACTCTAGCTGCAGTATTGAGAACAGATTAGAGAGGAGTGACATGGGAACGTGGGAGGCCAGTAAGAAGAATGTTGCAGTAGTTGAGCCAAGAAATGATCAGTGAGAGTATAATACATTGTGGGAGAGGAAGGGCCCTATAGTCTCATAATTTGAGAAAGAGAGATACTGGTGCCACTTTTACAGCACATAGGATTGCAAATGCGACTGAGGCTCATATGCATTTTTGGGGATGCGGTTAATTTCCCAGTGGTCAGAATCCCGACCGCCGAAATCCCGAAACTTTCTCCCTCCGTGGGTGTCCGAGACACCTATAAAGGGAGAATAAATTAGCGTGCCCGCAAGGGGGGCAATTAGGCCCATTGTCAATGAAAGGACTCTTACTTGAATTTCATCAGATTCTATTTAGAGAATTTAAATCTTCCCCTCAGTTCCATAGTTGCGATACGCAGTCTCTAAGATAGAGGACACAGATAAAAAATGTAAGAATGTCTTTGAAATCTTAGCTTTACAACCTGGCCTATGCTTATCTTTAAGGTGAAGATCAATGTTTATAGAACAAATTACTTGCAGTGTACGTTATTGTATTAATTCCAGGACACCATGTTGCGGAGTTCTCTGTACCGAGGAAAGACTGCTTTCACACCGCAAAACCTGCTTAGACCCAGTATTTAAAACATTTCTTAAAACGGGTCAGGGCAAGTAAAACCCCTTTCACACCGCACGTAAATACTGGGTCTCAAGCAGGTTTGCGGTGTGAAAGCAGCTGGAGGAGAACAGGACAGACAGTAGCTAAGAGACAGCACAGTGCATATTGAATGAGCAGGACCCGCTCATTACATATGTGCATATTTAATGAGTGAGTCCCGCTCATTACATATGTACATACATAATGAGCGGGTCCCGCTCATTAAATATTCACTGCGCTGGGTCCCACTCATTATATATGCACAGAGCGGGACCAACTCAGTGCTCACTGCTGCCTGAGCCCTAAATACGGGTTCAGAGCCGTTCACACTGCATAAAAAATGGCTCTGAACCGTGTAGGACTGTTTTTTACCCGTTTGCAAATACCGATTATTTGGTAGAAGCAAAGACAGTAAAGTAATATAAACATGCTTCAGATAAACCTATGAATATCCTTACAAAGAACTTCAAATCATATAGGGTTGAGGTCGAAAGGTTAAAAAGAAAGTGCAGATGGGCCAAGTGATTCTAATCTGCAGTGAAATTCTATGTTTTGTTGTCCAGATTGACCTTGGCTTGTCAGAGGACCATTACTTTACCCAACCTCCCAGGAGAGGAGTACAACAACAACTGTGTTCTTTAGAAGCACTTACACTGCTGCAGTAATATAGGGCTATCCTGGGACTTCTCTCGCGTCACTCACATCTGTCAGACTGATGACAACATTGCGCGAGGACAGTTTTTCTCTACAATTACCTGCTGCAATTTCTTCATTGGATTCACTAGGAGCTGCTATCTCCAAACTATCTCGCCAACATTTCCTCCTCCATTGCACTAGACCAGGTGTTGACCCAAGGATGATTTCTCATTATCTCTTATCTATAAAGCACCAGCTTACTCTGCATATTTGGAATCTACGTGTTCAGCACAATTTCTGTTTGTAGGCTTTCCGTTTGGTACTTAGTGCTGCTGATTAGAAAGCAAAGAGTACAGTATATAGCAAAATAAGGGGTACATTCAGTGGCGTAACAATAGCCCCGCAAACCCCCGTGGGGAAGCGCTGTGTAAGTGCGGGCGCCAGGAGGCTGCAGGGCTATTGTAACGCCGCCACAGACCTGCAGATTTAATTATATTCATCCCGGCTCCCCTCCGCTGTGGTCCCGGCTCCCCTCCTGGCTTGTTCTGATGCTATGGAGACGGACCATCATAAAATGTCTGCCCTCATATAGCAGACTGTTCTTTAAAACGGTCTGCTGTATGGAGGCGGACATTTTGTGATGGTCCGTTTTTCATTGCAGAAGCCAAGAGGGGAGCCGGGACTGCCCAGATGAAAAGTTCTGCGGGTCCCTGCTGCGCGGAGAGGTGGGGCACAGGCGTCTGGGGGTGGGGGTGGGGGCGCTGCCAAAATATCGGTAGGGGGGGCGCATACAATGTAGTTACGCGACTGGGTACATTTATCCTTGGGCAAAACACTGGAGGTTGGCAAATGTAAATATTGGAGGAGCATGTCTGACAAAAAAAAGTTTAATATGAAGCGGTCCAGCGTTTGTGTTTAACAGTCAAAAGCAGCCAGTATTTAACTTGCATGAAAAAAAAAAATAAGCTGTCTATTCCGAGCTCCCTGTAGCCAGCCGGGCTGTGGCTTGCCGCTTGACTGGCTGGGTGAGTGGCGCTGCCTGCTATATGCTGGCAAAGGGAGGCGGTGAATGTACAGTGCTGTGTAACGGTGGGCGGAAGGGGATTGCAGTTAGCGGGACAGTGCTGAGAATTGACAGTTTTTCCGCCTGCCTCCCCGCTCCTGGCCACAGTGATCAGATAGGCGGTCTGATCACTGTGGCCAGGAACAGCGCGGCAGGTGGAAAACAGGGGCAGGAGCTGCTAGGATGCAGTAAGAGGAGAGGGGACGCCAAGCCAGAGAAGCGCTCACCTCTGCCAGCTATTATCCCCCGCCGGCTACCTTGTATGTGTCACATGTGTCAGTGTCCAGCTTCCTCTGATTCCCGTGCGGCGCTGCCTACTCCACCCGATCCCCGGTGCCTGCTGGCATTTAAAAAAAAATAAAAAATTATACACATACTCATCTAATATGTTTGTTTTACCAAAAAATGAGGGGGGGAGGGCAAAATTTCTAGTTACGCCACTGGCCACTGGAGTTTGCCTTGAACTGCCTCATGTTCATCGTCTGATGATCCACTCTTTCAGTCCCTCAGTTCAGTTACCTGTTTTTTTAGAGTATTCAATATAAAATACTTTTAATTACAAACGAGGCTATTAATTATGCTACACTATCTCGGCCCTTTACGGTCTGAACTTTACCTCTACAATTGATAAGGTCATTGCTAAGCTGGAAGGATGGGCTGCTCTCCCATTGTCCACACTGGGCAGGATTGCAGTGCTGAAATCAGTGATATTCCCCAAAATATTTTACGTAATGCAACTTCTCCCATTTCTTATAAATAGCTCAGATCTGCGTCGTTTACAGAGAGCCATGACATGTTTCATATGGAGTGGGAAAAAACCTAAAATTGCATATGCCAAATTAATCATGAATAGAGCAGATGGTGGTGCTGGACTACCAGACTTTATGTCATACTCCATCTCTATCCTCTTGCGATGTGCAGTGGACTGGATTCATCTTCAGGGGGCATACACTGACTTGCTATTGGAGGCAGCCATAGTACACCCCTTCTCCCTCTGTGCCCTCTTGCATTCTAAAAAGTCCCTTATCCCCCCCCTTATATTTAACCACCTTTTTTTTCACGATACCTATCTGGGTTGGATTAAATTGCACAAAAAACTGAAATCAGATTATATGGCCACTCCTTATGTTACGTTATGGGGCAACCCTTCTTTTCTTCCTTCTTTACACAACTCCAGTTTCTTACAGTGGAGGGGGGGAGGGCTTTGCGCGGCAAACCAGATGTTCGACCCGGGTGGCCACTTCTTGTCTTTCTCCAATCTGAAGGAGCAGTTCCAGCTTCCAAATTCACATTTCTTCATGTATTTGCAAGCGCGACACTACATACAATCGCTTCGGCTGGACACATACTTACCCACCCCAGTGTCGGAGCTGGCAAAATGTTTTCAATACTGGGTAGCTCACCCCTACAAAACTAAACGCATATATTCTCCCCTGATAAATTCCCTGTCATCGTCCCCTTTTGCTGTGTTAGTGGAAAAGTGGAGGGAGGATATACATGAAGAAATATCTGTAGATTCTTTATTTCTCCACTATGCCTCCATTATGAAAGTCCTAGGATCTGCCTACCTGCAGGAGGTTCACTTTAGGTCTATACACAGAGCATACCTGCCTCCCTCGATCAGAGCCTACTTCACTCCTCCCGCAGACGACAGATGCCCCAAATGCAGTAAGACCCGAGCGTCCTTCTTTCACTGTTTCTGGGACTGCTATAAGGTACGTAGGTTTTGGAATAAACTGTTCTCCTTTATAAATGCTGCTTTCTCCCTTTCTCTATGTCCTTCTCCCATAGCCTGTTTATGCATAAACTTCAATGTATGGGACAACACAACATATGCCATCAAACACCTATTCCCTTTTTTTATAGTACTGTTTACGGTAGCTAAAAAGCTTATTTTAAAACATTGGGTGTCTAAATCCGCGCCCTCCCTATATGCACTACATAGGATGCTCCTACAGCAATTATATTGCGACCGTCAAGCCGTTTCTCTTATTACTTACCAAGGTAGCAAAAGTTTTCACAGTAAATGGGACTCTTACATCTCTACGCTGGATCTAGAAACACAATCTAGAATATTTCAGTTCTCCGAATATCAATCATGGTCTATGCTAAGACTTTCTACACAATGTCCTCAGTAATGTTATTTTCTACCACGAAGTGCCATAATAAGAGATTCATTTTGGTCTGGCTGCCCTGGGACTGTCTTACCCCTCAAATTACGAAGATTAATATTCTAGAATGTGAGTAATTATAGTATTGCTGTTACCCCCCCCCCTCCTCTCCTCTCCCACCCACCCCCCCCCCCCCTCAACTTCTTTCTTCTCTATCTGATTTGAATAGTTTATGGTTATAGTTAGACATTTTGCAGACGGTAATACCATACTATGATGAGGGGCATTGTATGTTTCTTATATCAACACGGACCGGTTGTGCGAATAATGTTTCCCCGAGCACAGGTCTCTACACTCATTGTCTACACTGCATATATTGTACCTCATATTTGAAAATAATAAAAAATGTTTAAAAAAAAAAAAATTAAATTATGCTACACTATCATACTGTACATATCACACAACCCAACCTCTCCGCTCTGCAGAAGTTCTGCTTCTCTCATCCGTGCTCATTACTCACCTCCATTCACACTGCAGGACTTTCTTCATGCTGCACCCGCTCTGTGGAATTCCCTCCCATGGACAATAAGGGGTAAGTTTACTAAAGCTTCTAAAAATGAAAAATGTATATCATTTCTCTATTGCATCCTAGAAAATGATAGGCAGAATCTGCTTAGTTGCTATGAGCTATGAGCAGCATCACAAGCTTTAAATTTACCTCTAAGACTCTCCACTTGGGCTGGATGAAAAGTCGCCAGAGGTGCTGGTTCTCTGCAGAACTTTGTTTTGTTTTATAAAAAGAGGCAATCACTTCCAGGTCATGTTTTTGCCTGGTAAATGATTGGCGCTTTAAAAACATGTCTAAGTTTGGCCGAGAACCCGCACCTCTGGCCAAGTCGGGCATCATAACATACGTCGTCCCCCCCCCCCCCAGTCTCCAAACCTTTAAGCGTTCCCCGAAAACTCACCTTTTTAGGTAGTTTACCAAATTCAGGAACCGCCCAAATACCTTGATAAGCTATCCTACTTAATTACATTAGTGCCCACATATACTCACGTAATTTGTATTCACTTCACATCTACGGCTAACATTACTGTGGGGGTTATTTTGGTTCACTCCTTCTGACAAATTCCTTCTTAGATGGACAAAACCATGTGCGCTGCAGGTGGGGCAGATGTTACTTGTACAGAGAATTAGATTTGGGTGGGGTTTTACATCAAAGTGAGATCTATATTGCAGTGTAAAAATAAAGCAGCCAGTATTTACCCTGCACAGAAACAAAATAACTCACCCAAATCTAATTCTCTCTGCACATTTTACATCTGCCCCCCTGCAGTGCACATGGTTTTGTCCATCTAAGAAGGATTTTGTCAGAAAGAGTGAACTAGAATAAGGCCCTGTGTGACTATACCATAAAGCTCTTTTTCCATCTGTTGGACCATTATGCAATTGATAGCATCATGGGCAGTAAAGGACGGGTGCCGGACGGGGTCCCGACAGCCGGGATTCTGACAGTCATTTACACGACGTCGGGATCCCAACTGTTAAAACGCCGACAGCCGGGTACCCGGGCCTTTGTTGCGCTCGCCATGCTGTCTGACTCCGGCCAGTCGGGATCCCGGCTGTCGGAACCATAGACCACACCCGTATGGATGGTGTAATGGTTAGCATTACAGCCTCACAGCACTGAGGCTATGGGTTCAATTCCCACCATGGACCTAACTGTGCGGAGCTTGTATATTCTCTCCATGCTTGTGTGTGTTTCCTCGGGGTACTCTGGTCCCAGGGGCAGGGACTGATGTGAATGGCCAAATATTATCTGTAAAGCGCTGCAGAATATGTGTGCTCTATATAAATATCTGGTACTAAATAAATAATTAAATAAATAGCACCTATCCTTGTGTATCAATTCCTGTTTCCTTTTAGTTTAGTACAGAGAGCATACGGTACTTATATGTTAGTTAGGCGCCCACTATAGTTAGTACGCTCATACCCCCACTATCCATGTCGACGTGGAGTTGACTCTATATAGTGTGGCGAGCCACCGAGCCCAAAGCATGGTGAGCGTAGCGACGCGGAAAACTAAGCAAATAGCTTAGTGGCCGCCCAACTAACATATAAGTACCGAGCATACTTTTGTTTCTATCAAACTTAACTTCACAGGTACCGCGCCCCCAAACAAGCCATCTGGAACTCCCTTTTTTATGCCCCTTTTTTATATATAAATTTAAAACAAATTTGACATAAATTCAATATAAATGTAATATTAAATGTAATATATATTCGATAAATTATAATTGTATTGCTACAAAAATGTATATAAAATGAACATGCAGATCAGATATAAACTTGCAATGGCAATATGATTTGGTCTCACTCATAGACCTTGCAAAGTACAGCAAAGACTGTATGGCATACTTGCCGACATTTTTTTCTCCTCTCCGGGAGAAGCCTGGAGAGGAGACCAGACAGTAGCATGTCAGGGGGGTGGGATGAGGTGGATGGCACAAGCAGTCAAACAAGGCTATTTGCGGGTCAGTGGATTGGGGGAGGGGCTGAAATGATGCGATTCGCATCATTTTAGCCCTGCCCCTCGCCACAGACCTGCAAAACCCAGGCTTTAGTGCAGCTGGGATTAGGGCTGCGTGGCAGATGCTGGAGACTTGCCCACCTTCCCAGGGGGCCGAGAGGGGAACCCGAATTTCGGGAGCTTCCCAGCAATTCTGGGAGTGCAGGCAAGCCTGAGATATGGTGGCAGAACTTGGACGGCCTGCGTAAGCCGGAACTGGTCAGCCAAGTCTGTGTACAATGATGCCGACCTTGGGGTGGCCACACCTACAAAATAGGGGCAACATGCCCATGCTCTGCCCAACAAACATGGCACCATATCAATCATTCTGCGACTAAGGGGGGGACTGCGAGTGATCATGTAGAATCCGTTCTACACATGCTCAAGGTCCTGCTCATGCGCAGATCCACAACAGTTGGACAAACGGGTTTGCGTACTTATTTGAATCACCAGTTAAAAGCCTGTGAAAATGAACGCTTAGTTCCTATCTGCTCCTACTTACAATCTCTGTCTTCACAGCTCCCTCTGTCCATATCCAGGAAGTTGGAAACAGATTATTTTGCTTTCACTTTCTGTTAAGGAGGAATTTGGGCCATGAAGTGCCCTCTAGTGGTCACTGGTGGTAATTAGCCTTTTATATCTATAGATGCCATCTGTTATAGCCATGTAGAAGTATTGATGGTATTCTCCACTATTACCATGGGCTCTGAGCTTATCTCCACCCCCAACATCATTCAGGGGTAGATGTATGAAACAGTGACAAGGGAGAAGTGAGCCAGAGGAGAAGTGGCCCATGGCAACCAATCAGCTGCTTTGTATGCTGCTTACATTATGCAAATTATAGATGTTACTTCAGTGCTGATTGGTTGCCTTGGGCCACTTCTCCTCTGGCTCGCTTCTACTCCCTTATCACCGCTTCATACTGTACATCTACCCCTCAGTGAGTTGTTACTTGCAGTACATACTGAACATTTACATTTAATTTGTCATTATGGAAAATCAGAAAAATATATGAGTTTTAGTGAAGCGATCACTATATCATTGATCCGAAGATGAACCACTAAGGAAAAAATGAATATCCTGGAATTCGTGGTACCTGGAAAGATTCCAATGAGGTAGTAACGACATTTAAAGCAGCAATTATTTTCAAAACCTGGCTTTGCCTTAATAATTGCTGCTTTAAATAAAATAATACCCCTTTCACATTGCACTTAATTACCAGGTTCATGCTGGTTTTTGGTAATTGGTGCGATGTTAAAGGGGTTACCGGGTCCCACAAACCTGTAGCAACATGGCAATATTAACCGATACAAAAAAGAAGTGTTCTTACCAGTTAGTTGCCGTGTTGCTTTGCATTGTGAATAGGTTGATGGGGTCGAGAGACCTGTTTCCCGTTCACACCAATGGAGGAGGCAGTGCTTAAGCACTGCCTCCTCCCCCACCATGCCCCCGGACAACGTCAGCAAACCGGAAATTTTACCGTTTTCCTGAAGTAATCTGAACAGACCAATATGCAGGGTCGCATCGAGACTGAACCGTTTCAAAGTCCCGTGCGTCCCTGCATTTTGCGGTCTGAAAGGGGTATAACTATCTTAGAATTGCCCGGTTTCTGCAAATCGCCAGCTATTACAATTGGAATTATGGGCCAGATTCAGAAACGGTTGCCAGCAACAGCAGCTGGCAAATTGTACTAAGCATGGTAATATAAGCCATTCTGTGTGCTTTGCCTGGCAACCAGGAAACAGTTGCCTAGCAACAGCCGTACCAACTGCAACATCAGCCATTTTGCTGGCAAGGTGTACTAAGCATGGCAAAGCAAAAATGCTTGCCTAGCAACAGCTTTAACCATAGCAACAACAGCCATTTTGCTGGCAATGAGGAAATGGTTGCCTAGTAACAGCCATAACCATGACAACAGTAGCCATTTTGCTGGCAGTGTGTACTTAGTATGGCAACCAGGAAATGGTTGCCAAGCAACAACCATAACTATGGCAACAGCAACCATTTTACTGGCTCTTTATGCTAGGCAACCAGGATACGGTTGCCTAGCCACAGTCATAACCATGGCAATGGCAGACATTTTGCTGACACTGTCTGAATTGCATGGCAACCAACAAATGGTTGCCTAGCAACAGCCATAACCATTGCACAGGCAGCTATTTAGCAAGATTTACTAAACATGGCAACAAGGAAACGGTTACCTGGCAAAAACCTTAACCAGGTCAACGACAGCCATTTTTCTTGCAATGTGTAACAATCATGGCAACCAGAAAATGGTTGCCTAGCAACAGCCCTATCCATGGCAATGGCAGCTATTTTGCTGGCAGCGTGTGCTGAGACATAGGGCGGTATTCAATGTGAATACCGGCGACGTGCAGCGAATCCTGTTTAGGATTCGCTGCACATTCGCCACTGCTCGCTGTGTTCCGGAGCCTCGCCAGCTCCAGTATTCAACGAGTCAGGGGCTCGCTGCCCCTGACCGGCGAATTTGAGCTCCTGCGGCAGACGCCGCAGGGAGCCTGAGGACGGTGGCAGGCAGGGAGATGGAAGTCTCCCTGCCTGCCCCAGAACGTTTGTGGGGGGGAGGTGGGCTCCCCGGGTGCCAGGCAGCACAGGCTGCCCCCCCGGAGGTGCCAGCAGGGGACCGGGTATATTCACTACACCCGATCATGAATATGTAATGATCGGATGAAGTGAATATATGAATATCTAATGAGCGGCTCGACTCCGGCCCCCTGCTGGCTGGTCTGTGTAAAAAAAAAATATATATATATAATTTTTTTAAAATTAAATATATATTCATGTGCTTACAGCACATGAATAAAAATAGCATGCCCCTCCTCAGAATAAAATTCCAGATTTTTTGACACCAATTGTAAAACACAAAACACTTTATTTTAAAAGTTCACCTTCCACTTCACCATAAAAAGATAGCGATTGCTACTCGGTGAATCATGGCGAAAAAAACCTTGAAATTTATTCGCCATCTGGTCATTGAATAGGGTGATTCACCGTTTTAGTCAGAAATTCGCCTTACAGCACAAAATCGCCATAAAAACCTGGCGAATCAGCCTCATTGAATACCGCCCATAGTTTTAGCTTGTAAATGATTGCCGATTTAAAAAATCCCAAAAACATTGGCAAATGTTATGGAGGGCCTATTTTCATGGTAGTGTCGGAGCCCATTAATTCATGTGGATCATTATTAAAATCCATGCCTAGAAGAATTCCAGCCGCATTAAGGGTAAACAGCAACCCAACAAAATACTAACCCATGTCATAATCATTTGGCCACAATGTGGTGTATATACAAAGATTGTGAATCTCTCCAGTAACTTCTGACATGCCTATGGTCATGTCTGGAAATGACACGGATACTTTTCTTGTAAAGAAACAGTAAATCGCAGAAGTTCTGCTTAGTAGATCAAAAAGTTTTGCTTCCACAGATTACTCATGTCTATCATAAAATTCCATACACAAACAAAAAGGGGTAAATTCTTATTATGAACCATAATTTTGACCAAAAATATGGGGTACTTGTTTCCTAGCACAGCGCCCACTACTCCAATTGCGTAATGGGCTATTCAGGGTAGTGAAATCGCATCGCATGCCATTATTGTGCATGGCATGCGATGCGTTTTTTTTTTTACCATCCTATCTTTTTAATGGGCTAAGTCAATGAATACTTTAAAAAGATATTTTGCAATGGGATGCCATTTTTTATCGCATCCTGGGCCAGATTCTCTAAGCTTCAAAAGTGATAAAATAGAGAGTGATAAACAGCCAGCCAATCAGCTCCTGCCTGACATTTTTTAAACACAGTCTGTGATATGGCAGGTAGGAGCTGATTGGCTGGCTGTTTATCACTCTGGATTTTATCACTTTTGAAGCTTAGAGAATCTGGCCCAGGATCTTTTTAATGTATTCACTGACTTAGCCCATTAAAAAGACAGGATGCGATAAAAAAATCGCATTGCATGCCAGTAATGGCACCAGCTGCAGCATCCCACATGCCCCCATCTGCCACGCCCCACCACAGCTCGCACCCCACATGCCCCTGGCACCTCACTGCCATGCCCCATCACAGCTTGCACCCCACATGCCCCAGCACCTCCCTGCGATGCCCCACCACAGCTTGCACCCCACATGCCCCCAGCACCTCCTTGCTATACCCCACCACAGATTTCCCCCTACATGCCCCGGCCCCCCAGCACCTCCCTGCCATGCCCCCCACATGCCCCCAGCACCTCCCGGCGATGCCCCACCACAGCTTGCACCCCACATGCCCCCAGCACCTCCTTGCTATACCCCACCACCAGCTGCAGCAGCCTGCTAATCCCTACATACCCCCAGCACCTCCCTACCATGCTTCACCACCAGCAGCAATGCACATGCCCCACCACCAGCTGCAGCATCCCACATGCCTACTTTCTCCCTGCCATGTCCTTATTACCAGCTACAACCCACATGCCTAGCGTCTCCCTGCCATGCCCCATCACCAGCTGCACCCCACATGCCCTTAAGCAGAGACAGTAACGGCCCCAGCAGCTGAGCTTGCTAGCTACAGATTCGGGACCCGGTTCGGGGTAATGCGAGAGAGTGGTCACATGATCTGGTCACATGATCGGACTTCTCCTAATGACATTAGTTGTACATTTACCGAAGGGGGTGTATCGCTACTGTATCGGTTCCGTACAGGACGGTTTGCGACAGCCAGAAAGCTGATGTTTCGCACTTTGCGGCCACATGTGTCTCGCTGTACGGCAGCGCAGTAATGGCGGCGTACGGGAGCAGTTTTCAGAGTGAGCAGAGCATCGAAGAGAAGAAAGAGAGTAAGAGGAGAGCCCGGGAGCAGCTGCTGAGCCAGGTACTGTACTGTACTTCACTGCACTGTCCGGATCTATCTGCATTCACAGCGCTGTCTGACTATATCCCTGCTCCAGACCCCCTGCCCTCTACTGAGCAGATCCACCTGTCACACCACCTTACTCAGCAATGCCACCTTTACTAGCTCCCTGCCCTCTACCCAGCAGTGCCACTCTTACCAGCCCCCTGTCCAGTAGTGCCACATCTGCCTCCTGCCCTTTACCCAGCAGTGCCACTCTTACCAGCATCCTGCCTTCTGCCCAGCAGTTCCACATCTGCCTCATGCCCTTTACCCAGCAGTGCCACCCTTACCAGCTCCCTGCTCTCTACCCAGCATTACCATTCTTACCAGCACCCTGCCCTCTACACAGCAGTGCCACCTCTTCTAGTCCCCTGCCCTCTACCCAGCAGTGCCACTCTTTCCAGCCCCCTGCCTTCTGCTCAGCAGTGCCACATCTGCCTACTGCCATTTACCCAGCAGTGCCACTCTTACCAGCACCCTGCTCTTTACTCAGCAGTGCCACCTCTGCCCGCGCCTTGCCCTCTACTCTGCAGTGCCACCCTTTGTTTTTAGCAACCAGTGAGGCCTTTGGGGACACAAAAGACCACATGGGCTGAGACCAGGATTATGCTGCAAGCCACATAAAGCTGGGGAACTTTTGTACCACGGATGCGCTAAATAAAGCAAATGTACATAATATCCATGGAATGATTTTAACTTTGTTTTCATTATTCTAGGCTAAAGAAGAGTATGAAAAAGAAGAAAGGAGAAAAGAGCAGAGACGGTTACGTGGTGAAGACACGTGGATGCTGAATGATGTCACTCAACGACTTGAGCAGATACAAGAGGTAAAGTATTAATTATGTTTTCGTTGTGCATTAAGATAGTGGTTCCCGAGCTGGGTGCCACGGGTTGGTGGTCCGGTGTCAATCAAAATTTTTAATCTCAATGTGATAGGCCACACCATGCCAATGACTGCAAATCATAAAAGGCAGCAGAGACCTAAACCTGCTTACCACCACATATTTGTACCAAAGGGTGATGGTTAAGCACAATACAGGGTACTTGTATGTTAGCTGGGCGCCCACTATAGTTAGTACGCTCATACCCCCCACTATCCATGTGGGTGTGGAGTTGATTTTATATAGTGTGGTGAGCGCAGCGAGCCCGAAGCGTGGCGAGCGGACGCGGAAAACTAAGCAAATAGCTTAGTGGGCGCCCAACTAACATATAAGTACCCAATACAGGAAAAAAAAAATTCTGGTACTCTAGGGTGCCGTGGTTCAGGAAAAATTGGGAACCAATGCACTAGGTTTGCGAAAGACAAATTGTCTAGAGAACTAGACTGGAATGTATGACTTTCGAGAAGCAGCTCGTTGATGCTGTTCTACTTCTTAAGGTTAATGATACCATGCATAACCTAGTCCGCACCAGTGCATAACTTAGGCCCTTATTCTGATCGGTGCGGCCGGATCCGAATATGCAGCCAGGACCGTGCGTGCGAAACCCCGCCTTCCATACGGATCGCCAACTCCGTCCGTACGCGGTAAGAAGCAGGCCGAACGGACCGCACGTGTATTTTTCATGGAATACGCCTCCTCCATCTCAGGGAACCTCCCCCATCATTCGATGGTCGCAGACCATCGAATGCAGGACCGAGTGGTCCACCAGCTCCCGCAACCTCAGACCACACGGGCATTTCTCCGTGCAAAAGCAGGGATCTGGGCGGGCAGCTGACATCCGGCGATGTCATATGTCCGCCCCCTACACGTGCGTCACGGCCGCATTACCATACGTACACCCAGCGTTTGTATGGGAACGCCCATGAAACGCGGGGCGTACGCATATGGTAATGAGCCCAAATAGCCCTTCACGCCCCTCTCCACCCCCTGTTCGGAGTGTTCACATTTCATGCGGGATTTGGCCGTACGCCCCGCTCGCACATGCGCAGAGACGCCTCTGCACATGCGCAGACACAAAACATCTGCGGTACGAACACATGCGGATATTACCGCACCAACCAGAATAAGGGCTTTAGTGACGTCATCCAATTGTGTGTGGCCTAATTCTGACGGTAATCGCTGTGACTGCTTGCAAATTTAAATTGAAAAAACTGTTGTTTTTTTATTTTATTTTGCTTTTCTGTTTTAAAACCGGCCACACACTATGCACCCCTTGTGTACAGTAAGGGGTTCATAGTGCAAACAAATGTCATTGATGACCTGAAACTAAAGATAAACCTGTACCCAAAAAGAGCTTGTAATCTAGGATAATGCGAGGTGCAATACTGGTGCACACTGGCAGATAGGTGCAAGCACTTGTGTATGTAAATTGTGGTTACAGGCTGGTCGGGGGTTACTGGTGCATGTAAGCTTTGCGGTAAAGGCAGGTATGTAGTATAGGTTACATCTGGCCCCATAATTGTTTCCTTGCAAAATTGCATGCCTTTTGCTTTTACAGGAAAATTGGCAAGGCTTGATGTATGGAATGCTCACGTCTGTTCAATAAAGAGCAAGGGTTTGTAAAAGAATATAAGTGGCCTAATAGCTTGGGACATTTGGGGACATTGACTGACTCTACCATCGCACCATCGGTTCCCAGACCGATCCCAGCTATTGGTCCCTGAGCCACGCCATCGGTTCCCAGACCGACCAGATATCACCAGTTACCATACTGACTCTGCCATCCTCAGCTTGCTCTAGTTTCCCAGTGTTTGCTATCCACAGTTGTTTCCAAGCCACCATCGGACCCACCATCGATGGTTGAACACCCCATTGATTTCCAGTGCCTGAGCATTCCACAGTCCCCACAGAGAAACCTGGGCAGAGGGTTTGTGACCTGCTTGTCAGGCACAGAAAAGACCATATCCCTTTGCAGGGGTCACTGGTGAAAACCCCAGGCAATTAGACTCTGCGCCTCTGCTTCGGGTCTCACCAATTCTCTATTTCCTTTGTATGTTCTTCCAGAGCTCTCCATCACATGAGCTATAATTATCTCAGACCACCTAGCTTCTGGTTTCCTGCGCCCTCCACTGGCTCACCCAGGTCATTACCGGGAACACGACCAGACAAGCTCGTAGCAAATGATTCTTGGTGGATGTTTGTAGACCTCAGCAGTCAGATGTCACCGGTGTCTGTGTAGAGGCCTGTCATGAAGCATATCGGGATGATTCTCCGCCCAGTAACGAAACATTTGATTGGTAAAGTAGCCAGACAGATGAAAGTGAGCTTTGTCAGGAAGCTGCAGCGATAAAGTCGCAAGTGACCTTCAGGGTGACGCCAAACTTCAGATATCGACTACAAATGGACGATATTCCAAACCAATTGAAAATAAACTGTATTCCATGCACTTATAGATCATGTACTATAATTTTGAGTAGTGTTTAATTGTATATTGGTGTAGTTTTGCACTTGAGACAAACATCGCCTTCACATCTAAATAAAAATTATAATAAATATACAAAAACAGTTAACATGTCTTCTGCCTCTCCCCAACCAAATACAACTATCACTAGAGCTCTCCCACCCTAACACATTTTACTTCTTAAGTTGTTGCGTACTTTGGGCTCTGCGTCCATTTGCAATAGCTACTGTCATTTAAGGGAACATAAACATTCTAAAGCGGCTAATAGTTCTCAAGAGATGGTCTATGAAATCCTTCATCAGACCTATCTCTCCCCTAGACTGACTTCGGTACTTATATGTTAGTTGGGCTCCCCCTATAGTTAGTACGCTCATACCCCCACTATCCACGTCGGCGTTGAGTTGATTTTATATAGTGTGGGAAGCGCAGCGAGCCACCGAGCCCGAAGCGTGGCGAGCGGACGCGGAAAACTAAGCAAATAGCTTAGTGGGCACCCAACTAACATATAAGTACCCTAACTTCTTATTGGTGTCTCCTGAGACTCCGCTTATCCATAATATGAGGGCATGGAGACTGACTTCTTTCATGGTTTCTGGCGCTGCTAATCTGTACAACATTTTTGGGTCGGCCTAGGATATTATGGCAATGCCACCCTAGATATTCCCTCCTGAGTTACCTCACAGTGGGCAATATTTGCTCCTTGGCAGTACAAGCAAATGTTCCACAGCTAGATAGGAAGTTGCTAATAATTTTGGCAGCTGTGAGTAGCGGAGCAATATTACACTAGAGCAGGGGTTCTTAAACTATGTTATTGTAACACCTCGTTGGACACTAAAAAAATATTATAAGTTACCACTGTATAGTCACCACACTTGTGATCTGCAGACTGCACATTCATTGTGGAGGCACAAAATGGAAGTGACCAATTCAGTTGCTTAATTTCTTAAACAAAAGCAGAGGCAAGCTCCTTTTTGAAATCCCTGAACTGCGTGTGTTTTTTAATATGTGCATGTGATTGTTAGTTTTCCAGATCATAGCTTGTACTCCCACATCTTGTCTTTTTCCATAGACGTATCTGCTTATGTGCACATCTGGTCCTTCGTTGGCAGGCGCAGTGCCCCTCTAAACAGCAGCCTGTCAGTGATTTGGGGGCACTGCCTGTAAATTGACTGTAAGAAGCTGATTGATTAGTACTTTATCTCTCTCATATCTTTGATAAATCTCCCCCATTGTGGCCATCACTGTACAGTCCTTTGTCCACAGGTAACAGCTCTATGCTCCCCTTCATGTCCAGCCCAGTATAGTCCTTGGACTATTTATATACCCTCTTGCCTATCACAGCGCTGTTCTGTGCCCAGTATAGCCTTGTGCCAGTCACAGCATTGTTGAGTACCCTGTATAGCACCATGCCTGTCACAGCACTGTTCTGTGCTCCGTGTAGCCCCATGCCTGTCACAGCACTGTTCTGTGCCCAGTGTAGCCTTGTGCCTGTCACAGCACTGTTCTGTGCTCCGTGTAGCCCCATGCCTGTCACAGCACTGTTCTGTGCCCAGTGTAGCCTTGTGCCTGTCACAGCACTGTTCTGTGCCCAGTGTAGCCTTGTGCCTGTCACAGCACTGTTCTGTGCCCAGTGTAGCCTTGTGCCTGTCACAGCACTGTTCTGTGCCCCGTGTAGCCATATGCCTGTCACAGCACTGTTCTGTGCTCCGTGTAGCCATATGCCTGTCACAGCACTGTTCTGTGCCCCGTGTAGCCTCTGTACTATACTGTACTGTCCTGTGCCTGCCCCCCCCCATCTCCTGCCATTATTGCTTTGCCCTACATATATATATAATATCTGGTCCATCCTTACAGCTCTATGCCCACAACAATATTATTATTGTGCCCATGCCCACAAAATCTATGCCTGTGGTCCAGTATAATCGTTCCCATGCCCATCATTAGATCCACCATGTGGCCACTATGATTAGGTCTGTGAATATCATTGTCATGGACCTCACAGGGTTACCCCTATGCCAATACTTTTATCCTTATACTGTATCCCCTACGGTACTGCTCAGTGCTACACATATCAGCAAGTTTGTCACACTACGAAAGCATCCACTGTGCACTGTGCCAGTGTGAAGCTGAGCTGTCTGTAACACTGTTTACTCCCACAGTGAGTCGCCTCTGACATATTTGGGAGTGGACCGCAAACAGAAAGTCACCGCTCAGCCTGACAGTCACCGCTCAGCCTGACAGTCACCGCTCAGCCTGACAGTCACCGCTCAGCCTGACCGTCACCGCTCAGCCTGACCGTCACCGCTCAGCCTGACCGTCACCGCACAGCCTGACCGTCACCGCTCAGCCTGACCGTCACCGCTCAGCCTGACCGTCACCGCTCAGCCTGACCGTCACCGCTCAGCCTGACCGTCACCGCTCAGCCTGACCGTCACCGCTCAGCCTGACCGTCACCGCTCAGCCTGACCGTCACCGCTCAGCCTGACCGTCACCGCTCAGCCTGACCGTCACCGCTCAGCCTGACCGTCACCGCTCAGCCTGACCGTCACCGCTCAGCCTGACCGTCACCGCTCAGCCTGACCGTCACCGCTCAGCCTGACCGTCACCGCTCAGCCTGACCGTCACCGCTCAGCCTGACCGTCACCGCTCAGCCTGACCGTCACCGCTCAGCCTGACCGTCACCGCTCAGCCTGACCGTCACCGCTCAGCCTGACCGTCACCGCTCAGCCTGACCGTCACCGCTCAGCCTGACCGTCACCGCTCAGCCTGACCGTCACCGCTCAGCCTGACCGTCACCGCTCAGCCTGACCGTCACCGCTCAGCCTGACCGTCACCGCTCAGCCTGACCGTCACCGCTCAGCCTGACCGTCACCGCTCAGCCTGACCGTCACCGCTCAGCCTGACCGTCACCGCTCAGCCTGACCGTCACCGCTCAGCCTGACCGTCACCGCTCAGCCTGACCGTCACCGCTCAGCCTGACCGTCACCGCTCAGCCTGACCGTCACCGCTCAGCCTGACCGTCACCGCTCAGCCTGACCGTCACCGCTCAGCCTGACAGTAAAAACCGCCGTACAAATTTGCAAATAAATTGTGAATTGATCGTTGACCCTTCTCCGTCCGCAAACCCATTTGCAATTCCTGAAACATCTGCGGCGGAGGCTGGAAGTGGTCAGCACTGACGCCAGAGACCCTGGCCACCGCTCTGGACCTGTAAAATGAGTATGGATTCTGCCGGTGCTGGTTTTTAGGACGCTGTCGTGTATATATGTACAGTCTGTTTATTTTGTGTAATCGCCTTTTTTGCTAGTTAGTTTTAGAATATACTTTTATGTGCTAAACTTTTATCTGCACATTGGGCCTGATTCAGACCTGTTTGCTAGGCTGCGTATGTTCGCAACCATAGCGAAAAAGTAAACCTCGCTCGAATGTCCCCCCGCCACGCGAATCCCCTCGCATGCGGCCGCACAGTTGCTGGCCATCCGCCGATAAAAGTCAGTCTAGATTGATGGTTATCTTGGCCGGAGATGGCCGAATTTGTGGTGGGCGCTGAGATCATGTGACGTCAGTCGCCGACACCCCAAGCAGGCATCGACATGCATTGGGTTCCTCCGCTCCAGCCCACTGCCCGCCCCTCCTGGAGCGAACGACCTGGCGAGTGTGAAACTCACTGAAGCCGTTCGCTCCACCCCGCATATTCAGGCATGCACAAACCCCGACCATCATCTGAATCGGCCCCATTACATGGTGCTAAAGGCCCCCTGTTGTGATGAACTGTATTTTAGGTATATTATTATTATTATTATTATTTATAACCTATAATTTGTGAATGTTATTGGAAGCTTTATTTATTTCACGTGTTCCTTTTTACTTATCATAACTTGGATTGTCACGTTCTATTAAGAATTATTATGAAATGGCGTCTGACGTCCCCACCGACCCCGGACATGGCGTCTGACATCCCTACCCGCTTATGTTTGTTCATCTGCAGCAAGACTAACATTAAATATCCACTAATATTTTGTAAGCCTGGTTATACTCCCTTCGGGGGCAGGATTATGTTTAAGCTTGTCTGAGCATCGGAATGGTCTGTTATTCATTTGAATGTCCCCGTAACCCTGCTGCTGAGGAGACGGGTTCAGCATTTTCCTGGCTAGTTACATTTATTTTTATTTTTTTTTTTTTACATATTTAAATGAAATAAATAAAATGTTTATAAAGAATAATATAATAAGTCACCTACCACATCAAATGAGCAGACGCCTGTGTCTATTGATGCCAGGATGGGGGAGGGGATCTGCTTATTAGATAACTCACTGTAGTACGTTACCGTCAGGTCATGACCAGAAAATCTGGGAGCCTTGTTTGTAAGAATGTGTGTAAGAACCAGGGTGTACAGGGATGTGCACCAAAAGGTCCACTTGAGTTTTTCATGTTTTTTTTACCCCTCCGACAGACAGGAATTTTATTCCCTATTATCCACTATGGCAGGACAGGCCAACCTGTGGCTCTTCACTCCCTTATAGCAAAACTGTGGCAAGGCATGATGGGATTTGTAGTTTGACAACATCTGCAGAGCCACAGGTTGGCCAGGCCTGCACTATGGTGTGGTGGGAGAATATAATAGTGTGCCTGAAGCATGGCGAGCACAGTGATACACTTTGATGGTGACTGTGTGGACCATGTTGACCTTCGAGACACAAAAACGTGAAAAACTCACATCAACCTTTTGACTGTCGACCTAATGCTTGTGTTGACCTTCCAACCCTTTCGACTTTAGCCATAGTTGACATATTTCACGTGTGTCTACCTAGGCCATGTCATCCTTCAGTGGTCAACTCAATGCATGTCAACCCATACCCTTTTGCTTACTCGCCACCTACTGTATTCTGCCCGCAAACCTTCTTGGCCACAAGATCCCTATTTTTCTTTCTGTATAAAAGGTGGCTATTCTTTTGATAATAAATAATGAGCAGATGTATTCAGCCTGGTCAAGTGATAATGTGGAAGGTGTTAATGCACCAGCCCAATGAGCCCTGTTTTGCAAAAATGACAGTTAGGAGTTGACTGGTTGGTGCATTATCAGCTTCCACTTTAATGTTAAACTTAAAAATGCAGTTGTATAGTATTGTAATTATGGGGTAGATGTATGAAGCAGTGATAAAGTGCCTGTTACTTTATCACTGTCCAGTGTTTTTCTTTTATTTTTTTTATTTTTATTGTGATTATAGCACATTGTATTGCTTTTATGCCAAGCAACATTTTATGTAATAGTAATTACGTTCATTATATATATATAT
Source organism: Crinia signifera (assembly GCF_055691185.1). Lineage (NCBI taxonomy): Eukaryota > Metazoa > Chordata > Amphibia > Anura > Myobatrachidae > Crinia > Crinia signifera. The sequence continues at coordinate 369,718,680 of NC_139218.1, forward strand.
ATATATGTATTTTTTCATGCACATCGTGTCTTGAGAAAAATGTCAACATGACATTGAAACGTCGACTGCACCAGCAGCGATGTTGCATGTAAGACTGCACCAGCAGCGATGTTGCATGTAAGACTGCACCAGCAGCGATGTTGCATGTAAATTGATTCTATTTGCATCCATAAAAAGATTTATAAAGTCCTCTGGAGTGACGCCGTTTTTTACCACGTTTGCAAATTCTGTGGATGGCACCCGGGGCAGCTGATTGAAAGTTATTGGGAGTGCCGGCTTTAAACCAACTCCATATATATATATATATATCTTTCAAATGTTGCGGTACATATATGCCTGCCTCAGGAGCATTACAGCTAACAGAATTTTAGCAAAATGGTTGCGTGAGGACCTGTTATGTCTGCATTATGGCAGAAGCTTCCTGTTCCCTCATACCCCTTCACCTTTCTGTTGCTACAGGAACATTCTGGAAAGAAGAAAAAGGGCAAAAAATCGAAGAAAGAGAAAAAGAAAAAGAGTAAAAAGACCAAATCTGAGAATAGCGGCGCCTCAGACGGCTCCACGGTACGAAGCTCACGTCCTAGCGAAAGAGATGTATTTATTTATTCGGCCTGTTTGGCCTCATGCTGTAATTTAATTTAGAAGCTATAGAAGGAAAGTATGCTGCTGAGCTGCAGTGTTTATTTCCACAGAAGGGCACCATTATCATGGTATAATTTCTCCTCCCGGTGCCATTAATCCTACTGTGACTGATAAATCCTAAATAAATAGTAAGATATGCTATCCCATGATGCTTTGCTGTCAGGCCTCCATTAAGGAGATTACGTTTGTGTCTCTTACCTGTAAAGAATACGGCAGTGTGACCTTCTTTCCAGCAATTAACCTTGGTGTTTGCTTAAAGATGTAATCATTCATCTGATTCCAATATAGACTGCTAATTAATGCCAAGTCTTTCCTTCATGTTTAATCATCACATCTATTCAGTTTGTGATATTACTGTCCGCTGCCCCGTCTGCACATGTAAATTCTCCTCAGTATTCGATAAGTCTACAAAATGGCTGTCTCTGCTAACGCCATAGTGACCTGCAAACTCCATTCCCCTGAATATTATTCCAACATACAAATATGGCAGTACTCCCTGATTCAGTGGGATCTCTGTGCACGGACACTAAGGGTGAGCATTTGGACGGATCCATATGAATGTAGTGTTTATTCTAACACCCGCCATATTTGAAAACCCATGAAGTTCCTCTTCCCTGCCTGGGGTGTCGCTGTCTGCTGTAGTGCTTCTAGCACAGTGTGGTCTGTATATCAACACTGATATGCAAACCAGACCTGTGCTAGAAACACCAGAGCAGACAGTGACACGCCAGGCAGGAAAGAGGAACTGCATGGGTTTTCCAATATAGCGGGTGCTAGAATGAACACTATGAATGTATGCAACTCTGAATATGTGCATCCCATTCTGAGGCAGATGCAACAGGTGCTGGATGACTGCCCGACAGGCGGATCCCGACTCACAGGGGCTATTCTCCCTCTTTGCGGTCCACGTCTCCCAGGAGGAAGAATAGAACCTGTGGCGATTGAAGCAAGCCACGAGCCCTCAAGGGGCTTGTTTGCGTTCGCCCCCCTGTCAGAGCACAGCCAGGATTCCGATGTCAGGATACTGACCGTCGAGATCCCCCCCTGTTGGACCGCCATACCACACCGATGCAACTGGCCGGATCTGTCATCCTGTGAAATCGGAAGCTTCATGTTGAGAATTAGGTGCAAAACTAGTGAGCGCAGTCACTAGACTAGACTAGACTTATTGGTGTTGTGGGTTTGTATGTAACGCTCGGTGCGATTCAAGGGTCAAGAGTGATCCCTTGGACCTAGCATGGGTCTGGCGCATACTTCCCTACCCTCCTGGGAGGGGTGATGATCCCGGCCCCCTGGGAAAGTGGGCAAGTCTCCTGGAGCTGTCCTCATCCCGATGCAAATTACCGAGTACAATTGGTGGTCCAGGAGGCCAGTGACATAATTGGAGCTGCATTGTATCCTTGTAGCCACACCCACACTGTACAATGACCATAATCTTGGCATTGTAAAGCGGGGTGTGTGTTTACAGTGATGCAACTACACCACCCACAGCCTCTTGCTCCTCTTCCCTGCTCTCTATGCCTGCTTATTGTTATGTTATACCCATATTTTTATTATTAAGTGTATGTGACTTCATCCATATACTCCAAACTGTGTGTCCATAAACTCCCAGAGGATTCTGGGACATTTATCTCCCTTCTTTACACAGTTGCTGTCACTTAGTAATTGGTCTTCTGTTTGCAGGATTCCGAGAGTGAATGGGTCGTAGCAGAATCTGCCCAACCAGCTGCCGAAACGAAGGCCTGGAAAGTCCAAGCGGAGGCTCCTGTAAGGGAAACCGGCCCAGCAGCTGAGGTATTGTACTGCTTCATTACCAAGGCTTTTATGTCACTGTCCTTTGCCAGGGCAGTATATAGGACTCTCGATGCCCAATAGTAAGAACAGTTTATATAAATAACGCTAATGCACTGTTTCACGGAAGATTAATGAGTCTAAATGCATTGGTCTCGGTCATATTGATCACTGTGCTGTACATTATTGCATCTCGGAGATGCCTATTGACTGGCTTTATCGACAAACAGCCACGCAGTGACGGGAGAGTGCTGCCTAACTGCTGGCGGTCAGTACAGAGACTTATTCCTGGACTGCCACATCCAATCATTCCCAGTGTAATGACGTTTTAAGGAACACCGTTTGCAGTTTATTTGCAGCCTAGAGACCGTATATTATAAATCTGCTGGCAGCACAGCCGTCCGACTTAAAGGGGCCCAAAAGCTGCGATGCCGGTTGTAAACCTTTTCCCTTTCAATTTCAGATCCTCAGCAGAGTTTTGTTTTCTAGTTGTCCTATTTGACTTCTGTAATGATATTATGATGGTATTTATGTGGGTACAAAATGTACAGGAAGACTTTGTGTGCAGTGACCGTTCCTGCTACACGAAGCCACTAAACAGCCGGTATAGGGCAGATCTGTCCCGCGAGCCCTCTGTGCGATCATAGGACACCTGTGATCGCAAGCCACTCGCTGTGTGATTGACGGCGGGCGGTCAGTTGGGGGTCGTGCTGCCGGGAGTTCTCTGGACGTACACCAGAAAACACAGGCGTTCCCACTGCCTTTGCGGCACTGAGTAAGTCAGCGCTGCGAGCAGCAGGAAAGTCATTTAATGTGAGTGTGTTTCCCCCCTGTGTGCACGGTTGTGAGCGGGGTCCCAGCGTAGCGGGGGTGCTCGGCGCGGCGGCGTTTCCCTGCTCACCGGACTTCGAACACTCACAGTCTATCGAGCAGATCTGAACCAGGCCCCATGTGCGGGGAACGTCTTCACCTAATGCATCAAACTATCCCCAAGACCTCAGTCACTGCAGGACATGACGTTTTGTGACGCTTTTCTGCCAGAAACCTTGTTGGGATTTTGCTACTAATTTAAGCTAAGATGGAAAGTGACTTATTGTCTGAGCGTTTCCTTTGCTTCACGCGCCAATGTGCAGTTGTTTCCCAGCCACGGTGCGTCCTAGCTGCCTGCTCATCTAGGAATTTAATAGCACGCAGCCATCTGGGCCCACGAGCGAAATGTCCTATTAAGCCGGAGGACGCAGGTGTTCACAGTTCCCACTAGCTGCTGCCATGATGAGTTGCGCCAATGCCCCTCCCCTGGTACATGTTTGCCTGGCACACATGGGTTAATTTCTCCAGCATTCACTTTTTATATTTGTGAATACTTTATACTTTCCAAAGATTATTGTGATTCGTTCAGACCAGAGGTTCTCTGCCTGGGTAGGGGACATTGGGTGGACATGCATTAGGTCGACCATTAAAGGTCCACATGGCTTCGGTCAACACCTGAAATAGGTTGACATGTCTACGGTTGACAAAAGCATTAGGCCAACAATGGCTAGGTCGACAGTGAAAGTGTTGACATGGGATTTTCACTTTTTTCGTCCCAAATGTTGACCGCTGCACTCGCCATGCTTTGGGCACACTATTATATTCTCCCTCCACACCCTAGGGCAGGGGTGGGGAACCTCAGGCCCGGGGGCTGTATGTGGCCCCCGTGGCCGGTCTGAGTGGCCCTCCCACCCACCCGGCGGCTTTGCCAGGAGTCAAGTACAGGGGAATCTCGCGAGAGGACGATAGTGCTTGCGAGATTCCTATTAATCAACAGCAGCCGGACACTGTCAGTCCTATTCAGCGGCAGCCGCTGGAGTGTGGGACGGCTGCAGCAGGCCAATTTGTAAGACATTTTTACATATGGCCCCCGAAGGATTTTTTTCCCCATACAAACGGCCCTTGGCACAAAAAAGGTTCTCCAACCCTGCCCTAGGGCATGAAATACCGCTTGTCGGCACACGTCGGTTCAAAAGAAAGGGTGAAAACCCCATGTCGACCTTAGACATGTCAACATATTTCATATGTCGACCTTCAGGGGTCGACCCAATGCATGTCGACCTTTGCTGTGTCGACTAAAAAACCGCATACCCTCTGCCCTGGGTACTCGCATTCTGCCCCACCACGGTTTTATATTGTACTTTAGACGCACCAAATAGCCTGTCTTTGTGCACACCAGGGCCCTAGCATGGTCTATGTCAGTGGTGTCAAACTCATGGCCCTCCAGCTGTTGTGGAACTACATGCCCCAGCATGCCCTGCCATGGCTCATACCACATTGGGGTATATTCAATGTGGCGGCGAGGGAGGGGGGGTTGTACGGCGGGGATGTCTTATTTTCGGCAAAGAAAATCCATCCTTGCCGTCCAACCATCCTCACCGTATTCAATGTATAGAAATTGTCACTGTCTGATCCCCTTAAACGGCGAGGTTTGCCACAAATACAGCGAGTCCCGCCATTTTGAAGGCCACACTTGCTGTTTCCGCCTCGCCGAAAGGAACCAGCAAGATGGAAATGGCGAGTGAAGGGGAAAGCTTTGAATTCTGTGACGACAAGCTATCGGCACTGTTTACCATATAGCTCGCCGCCAGGGACTGCCGACGGTATTGATTGTACCCCATTATGTATAAAACATGGCGGATGCAGTGTGACGACTCGTTCCAGCATGGCTTCCTATAGCACTGGCTCACTAGTGTATACTAATAATGTGACGGAAGTCAGAAACAGCTTGACGATTTCTCAATGTACTGTATAGGGATATACTACCAGCTCAGATTTAGGCAAATTCAGCAAAGTTTATTGGATGGCCCTTCACAGTACAGATAGTGGCCCAAAACATACTGTGAAAGCAACTCCAGAGTTTTTGACGCAAACAGCTGGAATATTCTACAATGGCTGAATCGTCATCTGGTCTCACAACCCGGTCACGCATGCATTTTACTTGCTGAAGAGTGATATGGGGTATTCCATATGCTCCGATATTTCCCGACAGGAGCAGTATCGGCACTCACCAAATCAATACTGCCGTTAACAACAGCATTGGAGGGTGTCAGATCCGACTTAAAAAAAAAAAAAAAAGTCCAATCTGTTTTGTCGTAAACACTGCGGATTGTTCAATTTACAGTCATTTTTCAACAATCTGCTGCCGTTTTCATCGATCAACGGACTTTCCAACACTTGGCAGCCCAAACATTGAATTCTGACTATCGAGTTACTGTTGGATCAAACGAAAATGGCCTGGGATTCCGACTGTCCAAATATCATGGACATTTCCGACAGTCGGAATCCCATATTGAATACCCTCCATAGGCTTAAACTACAAACTACTGCAGTAAAGGCCTGACAGAGCATAACCAAGGAGAAAACCCAGCAATTTGGGGATATCCATTAGTACCAGACATCAGGCAGTCATTGTCTGCAAAGGATTCTCACAAAGGTTTAAAAATGAGCTTTCTATTTAGGTTTTTGTTAAATTTGTCCAATTACATTTGAGGCCCTGATAACAGAGGACTGTGTATACAAATGGTGGCCATTCCTGAACGTATCATATGATATTTTTATTCAATCCCTTGAATTAAAGTCAGACGATTTTAGGTTGAATTTACATTCCACCTATTCAATTAAAGTTCTGATTTTTCGACTCTGTTTTACAAAAGGGAATCGCCATCAGTGGGGAAAAAGTCCACAATGCAATAAGGAAAGACCTTTTTGCCTGCTAGCTGAAAAATCAAACAAATTGATTTCCCCCCCTTTTATTATTGCAGACTTAGGTATTCCGTTTCTGCATTGAAGAGGTACACTGCCTCCTGAGGTGGTGGGGTAGATGTACTAAGAGGGAGTTTTATTGAAGATGGGTTGTCCATAGCAACCAATCCCATGCTACTTATTTAGCACCTTCTAGAAAATAATAGCTAGCATCTGAATGTACGCTGTGGGTATGAGTGGTATTCACACCTAGGTTTCCATAGGATTGTATGCATAGGCGTGCGCACATAGAGTGTTAGGGGTGCACAGGCACCCCCTAATGCTGTGCCCGCCCTTATAAACACCTCCCTGCCGCTAGCAACCAACAATACTGTTTACCAAAGACTTTTGCTTTTTAGAACTGTATTCTATTAAAAGAAGAGCCCATCATTCAATTCTGTGTGTTTTGCATTGTTAATTGTACTAGACCATTGTCATATCACTACATACCTGTGTCATCCATATATGTTTTTGACTTTATTTGCATGAACTGTTACAGAGAGTAATAAGAAGATTAAAAACTGACTGAAATAGGCTGAGAGACTTTTATATTGTAGTGAGTGCCAATAGATGATGGTAGACACGCCTGATTGGTGGTGTTAGACGCACCCAATGGGTGTTGTTAGACATGCACAATAGGTGGTGCACCCCCTAATAAAACGTGCTGCGCACGCCTATGATTGTATGGTGTGAACATTGCCACAGTGTGGCATACTGTCAAACAACAATGGGATATGGTCATATTGTCGACACCACTTAGGTTGACACCGTTGGGTCGACAGGTGTCTAGGTCGACATAGGTAAAGGTCAACAGGTGTCTAGGTCCACATAAGACAAGGTCGACGTGGGTTTAGGTCGACGTGGGTTTAGGTCGACGTGGGTTTAGGTCGACGTGGGTTTAGGTCGACGTGGGTTTAGGTCGACGTGTTTAGGTCAACATAGCGTTAGGTCGACATGGGTTAGGTCGGAAAGTCGACATGTTTTTTTTTTTTTACTGTTTTTTGAGCGACATGTGCCGACAGGAGGAATTTCATGCCCTACCATCCACTAGGGAGAGCGTTGCGAGGCACCGTGCCTGAAGCATAGCGAGCGGCTGCGGTTGACTTCCATCTGTGTCCATGTCGACTGTGTCGACATTCAGGTCAAAGAACATTAAAAAAAGCCATGTTGACCTTCCGACTTGTTGACCTAACACTATGTTGACCTAGACACCTGTCGACCTTCACCTATGTTGACCTAACGGTGTCGAGCTAATAACTGTCGACCTAAGTGTGGTCGATGAAATGATCAACACCCATAACAACATACATGGACATATTTGTATGTTCAACTCTCCCTCGGAACCAGTGTTTTTTAAATCTGGAAATATGGACACCAGGCAAACTGATGTGACCCCCTTCTAACTACGGCTGTTCATCTAGACCAGTGATGGCTAACCTTGACACTCCAGCTGTTGTTGAACTACACATCCCAGCATGCCCTGCATCAGTTTTAGCATGGCCAAATAGCAAAATTGTAGCATGGCATGCTGTCATGTGTAGTTCAACAACAGCTGGAGTGTCAAGGTTAGCCATCACTGGTCTAGATTCTACCCGTCATTAAACCGGTGTTCTACGTTATGGAGAACCAATCGTACAAACTATAACACACTGTAGCCGTTCATCAGGCTGTAAAATCTGCCCTAGATAGTTTTGGCTCCGGCTACATGAAAAGACCGATCCGCACCCTCACTGCAATGTTTCATTTCAAAATAGAACCGCTCTATTGCTGATCTCTGTAGTGCTACATGTGAGCGTTCCCCATAAACAGCAGTAGCAGCTACGTGTGATGAGGTCTTAGCTGCCTGATTGGTTGGAAGCTTCTCTAATGCCCCTCACTTTATGCATATACACCATAAAATATGAGCTTGTTTCCGGGTCTTGTCTGGTGCACACATCCATGTGAAACAAGCCAGAAGCACTCCCGACTCTTACGTGAGAATCCTGCATAATATAAGGTGCTAGCGGTGCACCGATGTCGCCGAATCCACTTAGGTACCTGACAGATCTTGTGTGGTCTGCGAAAGCTTTTTACCCATGAGAACAAAGAGCCGCTGTATGTTTTTGTAATGCTAAATGAACCCGCGCTTCCATTTCAGAGGGACGAGTGGATGACCTTAGACTTTATGTCTCTGAAAGCAACATCAACAGCCGCATTAAGAGCAGAAAAACAAAAGGAAAAAACGGTGGAGCGTGAAAAAGCCGAAGCCGTAGAAAAGGTAAGAAAGTCATTCATCTGGAAGCCGTGTAAACTGGAGTCTTCGGTGAATTGCATTTAATAGTTCAGTTGGCAAACTTTGTGTTCCCAAGTTCTGTATTGGGCTGCCGGTATTGATTTGTTTCTGGAATGTGTATTTAATGCATTATTTAAAGCAGTGGTCCTCAAGTACCCCCAACAGTGCATGTTTTCCAGGTCTCCACACCGGCGCCCTTATTCAGCGCTCGCAGATCTGAGACACCTGTGCGAGGTCAGGACGTCCCCCACACCCGCGTCACCAGGCAATTTGCTTGGTAATGCCCAGCATTCTCATGGGAACACCCTTGAAACGCTGGGCGTTTCCATATGCAAATTGCCCAGCCCACCGCCCCACGCCTGGACTTCTGTGGGTTCTCGCACACAGCGGCTGCACATATGTGCATTAAAAACCAGGGGACCGATTGAATCTGAATAACCCCCAAAATCACAAGTGAACTAATTAGGGCCACCTGTGGGTAATGAGTGCACCTGTGCCCCTACCTGTGTTTTAAACATGAACAGTTGGGGGTACTTGACCAAGGTTGAGAACCACTGATTTAACCCCTTGAGTGGTGGGTTTTGTTGGGGCAGGACAAACCTACTAGGGCAGGTTTGTCCTGCCCCAGCAAAACCCACCACAGAATCTAGGAAGCCGCCGCTCCCCCCTCCTCACCTCAGCTCCCCCCCCTCACCTCCGCTCCGGCGTTAGTACGCCGGAGCTCCCCTGACGCTGCTTCCCCCTGCCGCCTGTCAGTCATCACACAGGCGGCAGGCTTGGGGATGTTTCCCGGCGGCTTGGGAGGACTCCGCAAACTCTCCCGAGTCGCGCCCCCCCCCCCGAGCCGCGCCAACCATCCCCGAGCCTTCATCACAGTGAATGGCGGCAGGAACGCTCCGGGTACGATCGCCGGAGGGGGTGGGAGGCGACAGGAGGGGGGGTGACGGGGGGGCCCTAAAGGTAGTGCGCCAGTGGTGCTCCGCTGGAGGTACCACTGGTGCTCACCTAATGTAAAGTGGTATGCCCGCTGCGGCAAGGGGTTAAAGGATAATTCCATCCAAGCTGACATACTAAGGGATCTATTTACTGAACCTTGTATGAAGCTAAAGTGGACCCAGGGCCAGAATAACAATGGGGCGGATGGAGATGCAGCTCCAGGCCTCCTTATAAAATTTGTCCCACCATCATGACCGCATGATGATCACCAGACCGACACCAGCCGGTCACATGGTTGGCCATAAATCATACGTTTTAAAATGCATTCCTATTTTACACATTTATGCAAAGTTTGTACTTTTATATATACATTTATGGAGACACTGGGGCTTATAGTGTGTGGGTTCTACATGGCATTGGCCTCGCCTGTCTACTTCTCATAGGCCCTTGAACATGTTTCAGCTCCAGGTCTATTAGGCCCTTATTCTGACCCTGAGTGAACTGAGATAAAGTACTGGCCAATCAGCTCACAACTGTCAAAGTTCAGGTTGTGTTTGAAAAATCATAGTTGGGAGCTGGTTGGCTGGTACTTTATCTCTGTCCATTTTTTCCTCCTTCCATGTCTTAGTAAATAGCTTTGAGGCTGATCTTCTTAGCTACATGTTCTTAGTCTGCTGATCTGCTCTTTTGTTCCCTCCATTGGTTGCCTGTATTGTACTGTATTCAATATAAAATACTTCTACTCACATTCAAGGCCATTAACCTGACTACACCGACTTATATCTCTTTGCTTATCTCAAAATATATCCCCACCCGACCTCTCCTCTCTGCACAAGATCTACGTCTCTCATCCACACTCATTACTAGATCCCATTCACAATTGCAGGACTTCCATCAGGCAGCATATGGAATACCCTTCCACGTACACTAAGGTGCATACACACTGTACAATTTTTTTTGACCAATTTCATTGAAAGACATTTCCCTTGAACCCAGTGTCCTGGACGAAAAATGTTGACGAAAGACGAAAGATCTAGCTACAGTTTATAGGCTCTTTTTGAAAGATATCCAAATTGAGCTGCATGCACAGTTGACGAACAACCTTGATGAACAACTGGCGGGTATGCGCATCATCATTCATCGTTCATCTCAAACACACTGAAAGATATTTTGACCAATTTCGTTCAGATTGGCCGAGATGAACGAAATTGGTCAAAAAAATTGTAGTGTGTATGCACCTTAAGACTCTCCTCTAGCTTCCAAACTTTCAAGCATTCCCTGAAAAGTCTCCTCTTTAGGCTAGCTTATCGTATTCCAGGACCCCCACACAACCTCCAGTAGCATTCATATCTCATTGCATCCCATCAGGACTTGTAATCTGGTAGGACTGCCATGCTATGGAATTCTAGGTACTTGTGGATTAACACGGCTCCCACGATGTGCATCGCATAGCAAAAAATGATTTTTAACAGAAAAGCATCCAAATGCATTGAAATTAGTATCAAACATGTTCAATGGCCCCCAAATGTCATTTTTGAGGCTGTACCACCCCCACCATCAACGCGAACCCGAAGCGTGGCGAGCGCAGCGGTACCCGTCCTACGACCTTTTCATACCCCCACTATCCACGTCGGCGTGGAGTTAAGAATAGAAAGTGTGGCGAGCGCAGCGAGCCACCGAGCCCGAAGCATGGCGAGCGGACACGGATACCTTCACAGGTATCCGCGTCCCCTCACGGGCTTCACAGGTGTCCGCGTCCCCTCGCGGGCCTCGCTGCGCTCACCACGCTTCGGGCTCAGTGGCTCGCTGCGCTCGCCACACTTTCTATTCTCAACTCCACGCCGACGTGGATAGTGGGGGTATGAAAAGGTCGTAGGACGCGTACCGCCGCCGCCGCTCGCCACGCTTCGGGTTCGCGTTGATAGTGGGGGTGGTACAGCCTCAAAAATGACATTTGGGGGCCATTGAACATGTTTGATACTAATTTCAATGCATTTGGATGCTTTTCTGTTAAAGATCGCATGCGATTTTGTAAAAGATGGTAAAAAACTGCAAAAATCGCATGCCACTATATATGGCATGCGATGGGAGCCGTGATAATCCACAAGTACCAAATTCTATCCTTATGCATCCCTCCTATTATTCCCTATCCAATTGTAAGCTTGCAAGCAGGGCCCTCTTACCTCTGTCTGTTTGTTACTACCCAGTTTGTATGATCACTGTTTCCTATTATAAAGCATAACACAATTTTCTGCGCTCTATAAGTAACTATAAATAAATAAAATTGACCCTTCAATAAGAGAAGGAAAAGCATTCAAGGGTAGAGGGTAAAGGCTTTCCGCTTATCCAGTTTACTAGGAGGTTGAAAGTGGCTTATTGAAACTGATCCCTAACATACACACTGAGCAATTTTCCCCCTGGCAAGCGATTGTCACAGAGGGCGAACGATGATTCGGTACCGCGCATCAGCCCTCATTGTCCGGCCATACACACTGTTCGGCTTTGGAGCTGAAAGCTGCTCAAATGACAAAACTGAGCTGCTTTCAGCTCAAAGTCGCCCAGTGTGTATGGGCCTTAAGAGACTTCTTTATTTCTTTACTGTCTTTTATTTGACTTCCTTCGCGTCAGCTGCCCATGAAAGACGCCGCAGTATATAGCGGTGCCCGGTGCTTCCCCGGCAGTGCAGAGCCTTCGGGGCGGCCGGGCCCGCCCCCTTCAGTGATGACGGCGACCGGGCCCGCCCCTTTTTTTGACGGTGGCCAGGCCCGCCACTTTTTCGGGGCCCCTTTTGTGACGTTGGCGGCCTGGGACCGCCCAGACCAGTGACGTCACCGGGCCCGGTCCGCCCCATTGACGCTGCCCCCATGCAGCGGCGCCCTGCCCGCCCCTGTTCCTAGAAGGAACACTAACACTCTTAATATAACAGGTACTGATGGAAGAAATCCATGGGAAATACTAGTTGAGAAGATTGAGATCTTGGATGATGTGATCATGTGACTGCCCATGTGCGGTTTGCACAGAATGATTTGTGTGTTTTCATTTTGCTAATCATTTAATGATAAATCCTGGTGAAATGAAACCTTGCTTATAAATAATGTATCTGCCGTCTTCCCGCTTCCTCCGTATTTATCTGTTATCAGGCTGTAATGTTGCTGTCTCTGCTGGGGAATATTGTTTGCCTTTGCATCTTATAAACATAACCTGTAAGCTGCGCGCGGAGCTCACTGCCTGAGGCATTTCTCTGTACCGCTGCTCTGGCGATCAGGGAGCTTTAATGTTCCTGCTGACAATATTTGTCTCTCGCTGGGGCTTTCTCAAGGTCATGCATCACACAGACTAGACAGCATTGAACTCTATGCATGTGTTCTTTCGCTGCTCTCGGCTTAATCTCCTCACGCGCAAATTGAAATGTATTGTTCAAGTTTGCTGCGTCACGTTATTAAAGTCGCTGCAGGTTCATTTTCTGCTTGGGCCGTTTGTATGGCCTGTGTTATAGTCCATGGTATGACGTTGGCATTCATTAATAGATCATTTGCAGTTGTCGCGTCTTGGTTTGAACTAATCTGACCGGTAGAAAAGTTAGGGGCCGATGTATTAAGCCTGGTAAAGTGTAACGTGATAATGCATCAGCTGTGTTTGAAAAATAACAGTTGAGTCAATTGGCTGGTGCGTTATCACATACCACTTTATCACTTTACCAGGCTGTGTTTGAAAAATGACAGGAACTGGTTGGTTGGTGCTTTATCCTTCTTTCTCCAAGGCTTAGGACATAGAACCCTGTCTCTGGTTTGCAGTATGCTTATACCATCCTTATGGTAATAAATGAAGGAGATTAAATGCAAATGATTAATAATGACAGATGGTACTGCCTCCTCTGTCGTCCCTCTCCTTCTTCCTGTTCCCACCTGGCACATCTCTTCAGTCTCTCCTTCTCATCTGGCACTGTCCTTCTGCCTTCGAGGATGCCCTTGTCTCCCCTGTTCTTAAAAAACCTACCCTTGATTCTATCTCTCTCTCTCCATCCACCGTCCAATCCCTCTCCTTCCTTTTGCCTCCAAACTCCTTGAGTACATTGTCTATAACCGCCTTGCTGCGTTTCTTCCATCCCACTCACTGCTTGATCCACTCCAGTCTGGCTTCCATCCTCTCCACTCCACTGAAACTGCTCTCACAAAAGTATGCAATGATCTTCATGCTGCCAAATCTAAGGACCACTACTCCTTGCTTATTTAACTTGACCTCTCTGTTGCTTTTGACACGGTGGACCACCCTCTCCTTCTCCAATTCCTTCACTCCCTTGGTCTGCGTGATACTGCTTACTCCTGGCTATCTTCCTGCCTCTCTGACCGCTCTTTCTCTGTCTCCTCTCATTACTCCGCCTCCCCTGCACGTCCACTGACAGTAAGTGTCCCCCAAGGCTCTTCTTGGTCCTTTCCTTTTATCTCTCTATACTTCATCGCTAGGTGAGCTCATTCAACCTCCATTGTAACCTCTATGCTGATGATACTCAAATCTACCTCTCCTCTCCTGACCTCTCTCCCTCTCTCTTCACTTGTATTTCCAGCTGTCTCTCTGCTATCTCATCTTGCATGTTCCAGCACTTTCTTAAACTTAACATGTCTAATGGTGCCCAAACACCGTGTGATGCGCGCTCCCGCACACATCGCATCGCACAGCACATAAACTATGCGCTGCCTGTATTTTTTTAACTAGATTGCATCGCATCTAGTTCAAAATGCATGCATTTTGAACTGGATGCGATCTATTTTAAAACGCACGGTGTGCAGTGCACCGTGTATGGGCACCATAAGACCTGAGCTGATCACCCCCCCCCACCGATAACCCCACCTCCCATAATTTCACTCACCATTGATGGAACGACTATCTCTTCTAGCATTCTTGACTCCTCCCTCTCCTTTAAACGGTATACGTCATTAGGACGACATGCATTGGGTTGACCACTGAAGGTCGACAATGGCTAGGTCGCTACTCAAAAAGTCGACATGAGTTTTTTTAAAAAAAATTAATTTTTGTGCCGACAGTCGGTATTTCATGCCCTACCAAAAATGTGAAAAACTCATGTTGACCTTTTGACTGTCAACCTAGCCATTGTCGACCTAGTATGAGTCGACCCAATGACCCATACCCCTTTAAACCACCCATTCAACACCTCTCACAGGGCCAGATTCTCTAAGCTTCAAAAGCGATAAAATGGAGAGTGATCAACGGCCAGCCAATCAGCTCCTGTCTGACATTTTTCAAACACAGTCGGTGACATGGCAGGTAGGAGCTGATTGGCTGGCTGTTTATCACTCTCCATTTTATCACTTTTGAAGCTTAGAGAATCTGGCCCTGTGAGAGGTGTTGAATGGGTGGTTTAAAGGGGTATGGGTCATTGGGTCGACTCATACTAGGTCGACAATGGCTAGGTTGACAGTCAAAAGGTCAACATGAGTTTTTCACATTTTTGGTAGGGCATGAAATACTGACTGTCGGCACAAAAATGTATTTTTTTTTTTTAAACTCATGTCGACCTTTTGAGTAGCGACCTAGCCATTGTCGGTCAACTGTCAGTGAGTCCAGGACAGTAATGTTTGGGGTGGCAGTTGTCGTGGCTCCCCTTTTTGAATATTGGACTGTGCTGCAGGCTCACATCTGCAGGAACAGAGCATTTTGTACCTAATGGAATGAGTCATGTTGGAGTATACTGTAATTTATCACACTAGATGCTTAGTGTTCAATCTAGTCCCCACCGTCTTTGAAAATCTTCCCTGCCTGGGGTGTCGCTGTCTGCTGTAGTGCTTCTTGCAAAGTGTGGTCTGTATATCAGCACTGATAAGGAAACCAGACCTGTGCTAGAAACACCACAGCAGACAGCGACACCCCAGGCAGGGAAGAGAAACTGCATGGGTTTTCAAAGATGGCGGGTGCTAGAATGAACACTAGATGCTGTAACATTGCGATTCTGCATTTCCCCCCGGCAGGTATTGCTCATTCTTCTACTGTGTGACTCTGCTGTTAGATGATGATAGGGAGTTTATCAATTCCACACTGATTATTTAAGCCCCTCTTATATTTCTCACATTCTAGATCTGCTTTGTACGGACTGGGGGATTTAATTCAGATATTTACAGCTGATACATGAATGGACAAATGTAGCTTTTTTGCATTACTTTCTGTATACATGCAAGGTGATATAGACTACATATGCCTATGCGTAGATAGGGCAGAACAGTCCCTGCACCATTGCAAACATCTTTACAGCCACAACATACTGTAGTTCTCCACCAGTGATCCTACATGTCATTGGTCATCCAGAGGGCGAGATATACTAAGCCTTGAAAAGTGATAAAATGGAGAGTGGTATGCCACCAACCAATCAGCTCCTACCTGTCATATTTCAAACACAGCCTCTGGCATGGCAGGTAGGAGCTGATTGGCTGGTGGTTTATCACTCTCCATTTTATCACTTTTCAAGCTTAGTACATCTGGCCCTCAATGTGTGATCAGACTGGTCTGGTTCACATCAGTGTCGGGCCTGTACAATTTTCCCTTATACACATACAGTTGGCCTCTTCAGTTGACTGGGGCAATAGGTGGTTGTGCCAAATGATGTGCATGCTGCATACATACTGTAGGTACTGTGTGATGGTTGCTGCCAGGCATGCCCTATTACTTTTCTTTTCATCATAAGTGAAGTAACATTTTAAGCATACAGATGGGTCAGGTCCCATCTTGGCAGGGGATGGCGCTGGCGTCGCCAGCCGCCATCCCCCGCCAGCGCCATGGCGATGGTGAGAAGGGGACGCGCGCGCACGAGAGGCGCGCGCGTGTCCCCTTCCGACGGCGCTTCCATCCGTTCCCCCGGGTCCCCGCCGCCTGCCCGCATCCCCCCCTAACCCTGTCCGTCTCCCTGAGGCGGAGACGGACAGGGTTTCCGTCGCGCTGGCGACGGAGACTGAGACGCGCGTGCGTCTCAGTGTATTCGCTGGTGCGGCTGCTGGCGGGTCACCAGCGAGGACGTTCTGGCGACCCGCCAGCCAGGATGGGACCTGACCCATCCGTACTTGCATTTTTCTGAGCTACTGTATCTTACAAATCATTATTACATTTTCAAGATCTCTATCACTTAGTTGCACTATACACTCACACACCTTAACACCAGAGACTCATACCCACCTTAACACTCCATGTGATGGCAGGTGAAAGAAGGAAGTGTGGATGTTTACAGGTCACACAGAGCTCAGAGGCAGTATTTCAAAGCACCACTGCTCCCTATACATCATGTGACTGTGATGGCCTTGACCATGTACATCATTTTTAATCGTTAATAACAGACAATAGAAAACAAACCAGGGAAGATGATAAATACCGACATTCTACTTTCAGCTATTTTTTTTCTTGGGTTTCCTTTTGCAAATGGGTTTCTTCACTGTTTCTAGTCTCCTGCTCAGTTGTGAAATAAGGGACCTGGCGCATACTGTGTTCTCTCTGATCTATTACACTTCTTACAAAACCGTTTTGGAGAGATTGCAGAGTTTATTGAAAATGAGCGTTTGTATTTATTTCAGGAAAAGCTTCTAGCCAGGGAATTAAACCCATTTTGGAAGGACGGTGGTTCAGGATTGCCACCAGCGGAGGGAGATGTAACCTCAGTTAAAAAAGGTAAATGCAATTTCCATTGCCGTGGCATCCTATGCTTAGCTTGTCTGCTGGTATATATCACTGTCACACTGAGGAGTCCGAGGGGCCCGAGAGAGTAGAGATTGCTGTTCTGCTGCCACAGAAATGTATTCTGATACAATTTTTATCTTTTTCATCTTTAAACCGTGTATTGCATTAACAGAAAAATATTAATCCTTCTCATGCTGGCGTCCCTCAGAGAACGGTTTTATAAAGTTCCCAGTTCTTTCTGCTGTAAATCGGAGGCGACTTTTCAGTTCGCAAGATGGAAAAATTGAGATTTAAGCCCCCAAACTTACTAGCTGACTGGGCGATGCCACCCATATCGTTCAGTTACGTCATATTTGGTCAAATTGACCTGCATGTTCTGCAGACCTCAATCATTGTTAATCGTGCACGTAGTTAACGATATTAAGACCCTTATTCAGTTCTGATCGCAGTACAAATTTGTTCTCAAAACGGGCAAAACCATGTGCACTGCAGGTGGGGCAGATGTAACATGTGCAGAGAGAGTTAGATTTGTGTGAGTTATTCTGTTTCTGTGCAGGGCAAATACTGGCTGCATTATTTTTACACTGCAATTTAGATTTCAGTTTCAACACACCCCACCCAAATTTAACTCTCTCTGCGCATGTTACATCTGCCCCACCTGCAGTGCACATGGTTTTGCCAATTTTGAGAACAAATTTGTACTGCGATCAGATCTGAATAAGGGCCGTAGTGTACACACCAGGTGATATTGTGAAAGATATAGCTCAGAAAGGAGCTTGGTGAGCGAAGCGTTATGCTAATTGGAGGTCCGAGAGCTGAGGTGGACTCCAAAAATAAGTGAAAAAACTTGCGTCGACCTTGGGCATGTCCATCTTTTGGACCTAGACATTGTTGACCTGCTATACCACACCTGTTGGCAAGAATTTTGGAACGTTGTGTGTGTGTATACAGTATGTATACCTTTCCTCACCTCTCTGAGAACCCATGTTCTAATAATGTTTCACCGTTTGACACCAAGAACCGTGGCACTCCTCTCTGTGCAGCGATAGGATATCGGTCTATAGTATTTAGAATTTTTCCATAGTCGGGAATATCCACATACGGTAGTGTCATGATCAGATTTCTTGGGGATTGTACAGAAGACTAAACAGAGAATGTATTAATGTTATATTTATACCATATACCAGTGATCTTAACCTTTTTACCTTGCGGCACACAAAATAAGATTTTAAAATTGACAAGGCACACCATGAGATCCCCACAGGGCAAAACACATTGGCCCCCACAGGAAAAAAAACAAACCTGTTTTATTTATTTATTAACAGTTTCTTATATAGCGCAGCATATTCCGTTGCGCTTTACAATAGCAGACAGTGAAACAACAAAACAGGGTATTTACAGACAGTCAAAATGTAGGAGGGCCCTGCTCGCAAGCTTACAATCCCTATATAAGAAACAATCACACTGGTCCCCACAGGTAACAAAAAAAATACATTGGCCATTTACATGAAAAGAAGAGACCAGTAAATAACACTTGCACTGGTGGTGGCTGTAAACTAGTTTGGGCATCTCTAGATCTGGAGGCACACTTGAGAACAGCTCAAGGCACACTAGCGTGCCACGGCACAGTGGTTGAAAAACACTGCCATATACACTGTATTCGTTTGGTGGCAATTTTCAATTCAACCCATTCAATTACAGTGCTGATTTGGTGAAAAAAACAGCACAAACAAAAAACACCTGGATAGGCGAATCCTAATGTTTTTACCTATTTTTAGTTTTTGTAAAGTAATCCGCATCCCCTCGCGGGGCCCGCTGCGCTCGCCACGCTTCGGGCTTGGTAGCTCCCTGCGCCCGCCACACTATATAAAATCAACTCCATGCCGACGTGGATAGTGGCACAAACAGCCTGCACTAATTTAAAATGATATGGGCACGCCCCCATCAGTGATGTTGGTGGGGCCGTCCCACCGACATTACTGAAGCCGTTACCCAGCCCTGATCCTAGCGGAATTACTACACATGCCTCATATCATTTCAGTCAATGTAGTCTGTGCTTCTTATTCACTTAGCGATGTAAATACAATGCAATTTCAGGCCACATTGTACAGGAGCTGGAGGCTCTTAAGCAAACTCTGTGCCGCAATTCATAATGTACCAAAGCTTTACCTGGAAAGACACACTAGTATGTACATGTTAAAAATTTCAATTCAGGTGATCATAAAAAAAGATGCCGTCACATTCTTCTGATTATTCAATTATTAATATGAAGGCTCAACAGCAAAATGTAATATAGCTTTGATCCCCTCGGCATATTGTAGCTTGGTCTCCATGGCAATAAAGCTTGAAGACAAAAGTTGGGATTTCCTTGCTGTCCTACCCAGTGTCCTATATTGTCACGTTTGTCCTCTAGTTCAGCTTGTTGAAGACGGGGGCCTGAGCTGGTTAAAAAAATCCTTGCAGAGAATGAAGGAACAGTCCGAAAGAGAGAAGAGGAGCCTGGAGGACATCGTGGCTCAAAGATACGGTGTAAGAATAATACAGCGACACGTTCTATATTTGCATCTTGTATTTTTTTTCCCCGTTATCAAAATGTGTAGTGAAATGTACAGACATACTGATGTGTCCTCATATACTAGTGGTACAGTCACTCCAAACAACCCTTCTCAGCGCAACAGCTCCCATCCGACTCGACTTGCGTTACTTGTCTTTGTGCAAAAGTATGTCTTTATGAGACTGCTCTGATTAATTTGATGTACAACATTTGTATATCTGTGCAACTGAGCCGAAGGGCTTTGAGGCAGTGGGTGCTGTTTTTATTTAATTTTTTTTGGGTGGGGGGTTTAACATCATGTTCCGCTTCGTATAAAGATTTGCACACGGACAAGATTTCCGGGTTTGTCTCATTGCAGTAAAGATGCAGATTCTTGTGATAAAGATGCAACAACACACTGAGGTGTAGATGTATGAAGCAGACATAAGGGAGGAGAAGTGATAAAGTGCCTGGTACATTATCACTGGCCAATCAGCTCATAACTGTCCCCTTTTAAACCCTGCCTTTAATTTAACAGTCAGGAGCTGATTGGCTGGTGATAAAGTACTGTACCAGGCGCTTTATCACTTCTCCTCCCTTATCACTGCTTTGTACATCTACCCCAGTGTGGCTCTCTTATGCAAAACCTCTTTCACTGCATGGCGTATTGAGGCTAAGGGGGGTATTCAATCGGTTGACCGGGTTGGAAGTTCGACACAAGCATTAGTCGACAATGGCAAGGTCGACATGTGGTTTGTTTTGAGCCGACGTGCCAACAGGCAGTATTTCATGCCCTACCATCCACTCGGGTGTGGAGGGAGAATAGAACAGTGGCTAGCGCAGCAGTACAATTTGACAGTGTCCATGTCAACATTTGGGACCAAAAAAAAAAAGTGAAAAACTCTTGTCAACTTTTTTACTGTCGACTTGTCATTATCAACCTTCCAACCCTGTCGACCTTAGCTATATCGATCTATTTCAGCTGTTGACCTAATGCATGTTGCTCTAAATTGCTTCGACCCAATGACCCGTACACTCCTATTTTTATCAACTTTAATTGTTTGCTGTTTTTATACATTTATTTTTTATTTTTTATCCTGGGCAGTCTATGGAAATCTTCCAAAATAAAATGGAAGCTGCAGAAAAAGCCGCATCGCACTATCCCCAAAGAGAACGCGAAGACCGGAGAGATAGCTGGAGGAGCAAAGACTCGCGGAGATTTGTAAAACCCGATGACTACGAAACCAACCGAGATCATTACAGGGACAATCGCAGACACGATCGATCTTTCCAAAGACCTTTCGGGGAACATCGCTTGGATAAACCAAATGCGGAGGAAAGCTATTCCAAGGGAACAGAACCAGAACGTACAGGTTATCTAGCAAAAGATTTTAAAGAGACTGCTGATCTGAAGAGGAGTTCTTCCAAACTCAAGCACCAGTTCTTAAAACCATCTGAAGCAGAGGATAATGCGTCCTTTGCCACTGGATTTAATCCCCAAAGACATAGGTCCGGCTTATCGCATGAGGACTCAGCAAAAAATCGTTCCTCACAACCTACAAGTGATGATCCTCAGCCATCATGGAGGAGGACATCCTCAAAAAGCCAACCTGAAACGAAGACGCAATCTAGTAATGTAGACTGTAAAATCCCCAAGACGAGTACAGAAGCCAATAATAAGGATTCAGGTGTAAAGGATTCTCCGTCTTCTGAAGCCAGACCACCATCTCCACGGTAATGTCATTCAGAGAATAAGCTTTTTCAACATTGTAGTTACGTTTTCTAATGTAGTTGTGCTGTATATTTTAGTTTATATGGCGCCACATAAGTTCCGCAGTGATGTGCACATGCATAGAACATATAGTATAGAATTACACAAGTGAACAATTCAGGCTGATACGAACAGGTGCACAAATGAACATAAATACATAATTACAGTCTACAAATGACGCACGCAGCGATGCAGGAATCTCAGAGTGCAATCACATCCCGGTAGGAGGCGATTGCAGTTTGATGGACAGCGGTGGGCAGCATTTAGGGGGTATGGTCCAGACCACGCAGGCACGTCTGGAATGGTTTCGGTGCAGCTGCGTGACGTCACACGCAGCTGCTGAAACACGAAAAATAACGGCACAGTGCCTGCCTTCGCAGCCAGAGGTGACTGCAAATATATATACAATTAACCTGCTGGGCAGCCTTGCCCTGTGCTGGGGTCGGCCCTCAGCATGCGAGAGACATGAATTGCAGCTTTCGGCAAGGACCGGCGTCGGAAAATGGAGGATTTCCTGGCGTATTTGTAGGAACTGCGGCGGCCGGCTTTCGCGACCCCATGGGTTACACAGCCGGCCAATAGTGTCACATGTAACTGAATTCTCTGTCTCAAGACACAGCACAGATCACTGATACAAGGAGAAATCTAATTATGTCCAATGCCTCGTGCTGCATAACACACTAATGCATCGCTGCTGCAGATATTGGTCATTGGGTCGACTGCTCAAGGTCGACACAGACAAAGGTCGACACCAGCATTAGATCGACATTGGGAATGTCGTCATGGGTTCTTCACTCTCCCCCCCCCCCACAAATGTAGATATAGGCAACATGGACACCTTATCAGTGCACTGCGTCCCCTAACGTGGCTCGCACGGTTCCTTGCTGCACTCTGCACACTAATTTATTCTCCCTTCACGCCCTGAAGGATGTTAGGGCATGAAATACCGCCTGCCGACACATGTCGGCTCAAAGAAAAAGCAAAAAACCCCATGTTGACTTTTTGACTGTTTTCCCGATGTCGACCTAATACTTGTGTTGACATTTTGACCCAGTCGACCTTAGACATGTCATCTGTGTCGACCTCCAGTGGTCAACTCAATGTATGTTGACCTTTTAATAGCATCGACCCACTTTCCAGTCACTTCTGAATTGTACCCCGGTGTGCATGAATACTGTAATCTAGATAGCGCACCATGTTTTAAGGTGGACGCTCTTGATGGTAGACGTTTGTGATTCCACATTAATATCTTTGTCACTTACCAATAACATATCTTTCTGTGTTTCTCATCCCAGTAGTTGTGCATCATTCCGCTATTTACAGTATTCAATGCATACAGTTTGTCCTACAAGAAAATTGAATACGTTCGATCCCTTGAGGCTAAAATAGAACATTCTCTATAACAGATTTCCGCCGTAACCCGTTTTGCTGATACGTTTTGTGCTATATATATATTTTTTTTCTCCACGTTTTTTATCCGGCAACCTTTCTACAGCGGCTGTTTGAAATAATTTAGACGAAGAAGTGTTTGCAATAATACAGGCTTTGTAGCGAGCCGCAGAGGTCAGGCCGTTCTCTTTTAAGACCTGCCATGTTGCGAATAGGTTAAGAAAACAGCATAAAAGAGGAGTGCTGCTGAAAGCTTTCCTAATTGATAACCACCTGCTGCTTCCAGTGGTTTTGCAAGCCCAAATCTCAGAAACCAGCAGAGAGGAAATATTTCCCCCCCCCCTCAAACCGCGCGGCTTCTCTGCTCTCTGGTTTCCTGCGGCTCGGCGGACCAGATCTATTAGGTTTTTATCTTTTCTTCTCCGTGTGTTATACGGCAGACTGAGTTACACCGCTCTCCTCTGATATTAGTGCCGGAGAGCTGCTGTGTAATGCGACGTCTTCTCCTCTCCATTCCCATAATGACCGCGCTCGCCTCGCAGAGAATAAATGAGCTCTTTTCCTAATGATTGTTCTACTTGGTCATTGTCCGCACACAAACAAACGTCCATGAGTCATTGTGCCCATTTACTAAAGGGCAAGGAAAAAAACTCTACTTTTTAAAAAAATTATTTCCGAATCTCATCCAGGGTGAGTTGTGACGGAGGCCTTGGGAAGACCAACAGGAATGGCAGCCCCCTTCACTGTTGTCTCCGGCATCCTAGTGTTCTATGACCATTACTAATATATGTTGTACAATGTGTCGTATAGTAAATCTTTCAGTAACTATAAAAAGGATGCAGGGGCATTTTTTAAGCGAGCACACTAGATCGCTTTTGGGCTCAACACATAGCGATGTGTGTAGGGCGGCCTAGCTTTGCTAGGTCAGGCAGTTCTGCGCCTCTGTCGCTCAGCAACACAGCTGACAGCCCACACACAGCGAGCTGACAGCGCCAGTGTTCTCCGGTGAGAGAACCCTGGCGATGCCGATAATGATGGACACTGCTTATCAATCTCGGCCAGCGACACTTGGGGACGCGCATTGCTGTCGCTATAGCCCCTACACACACTGATGTAGGGGCATTTTCTAAGCTACTTTGCCAAACTAAGCAAAGTCGCTTAGAAAATGCCTTAATACCGGCATGTGTGTAGGCCCTATTAGAAAATGCCCCTACATCGCTCCGTGTGTAGCGGCGATAGCTGTGCCTGTCACTATCGCCCGGTGATTAATATCCAGCACGCTGGATATTAATCAGTCAGGCCCAGTATTTTCACCGGAGAACTTCTGACAAGTTCTTAATGGTTACAGTTATAAAGTTTGCGGGCAGGTGCGGTAATGGGCGGTGATTGAGCAGTTCTTGTGCTAAACAAGAAGATTCTCTCCAATGTCTATTTGTCTGATTTTAGTCTTAAATCTCTGGAACGTACAGTATGTGTGATTCATGGTTCATTTATTATCTTCTGGCCAAAATATTCCTATGGGACATAGCAGACAGCTTTTATATTAGATTTGGGAAAGCTTGTTCGTTGCGCCTGTATTTTTGTGTACAGCAGCTCTGTTAGAATTTTTCAATGTTGCAGGGGTAAGAGTACTAAAGGATTTTAGCTTTTTTTAGGAGCTTTTATATAGTGATTTTTATTTCTATTTGTCCAGGGGAGGATGAGGGTAACGACACCTGAGTTAATGGCTATAGTCTTGTAAAACCCAAATTAGCAAGGTATTATTTCCTCCTTTTAGAGTAACATCGGCACTCAATGCTTTTGTGTGAGCCGCCGGAGTGAACTAAATACTTGCACGTGGCAACGGGGTCGGCCCTGCAAGGATGAGCGTGGCTACATCTGTGTGACACACATTAGAACCATACAGTGTACACAGAAGTAAACATTTCAGGAACTGAAAAACCGAAATAGCGCAGGTAACCATTAGCAGCGCAATACGATTACGTGTGAGAGGAGATGCAGGTACAGACAGCAGGAGGGAGCTGAGGTGCAAGGGAAGACGGCCCTGCTCCAAGAAGCTTACAGTCTATAGGAAGGGATAGACAGGTGGCATGAGGTGTAGACAAGGATGTCTGAAGGTATGAAGTGAACAACAAGTTAAGAGTAAGGCCTCGGTACTAGGTTATTCGGAAGAGAATGCTTTGATGAACAGATGGGTTTTCAGTACCTGTTTAAAGCTCTGCAAGGTGGATATGCATGTCCCGGGGAGTGCCACTGTGTGCTTATTTGCTGACATCTGTCTACTTCGTCCAGAAGGCACCCCCAGTCGTCAACATCTGTGGCTCGTGTTGGAGCTGGGAGCCTGTGCGTGGCTCGTGTTGGAGCTGAGAGCCTGTGCGTGGTTCGTGTTGGAGCTGGGAGCCTGTGTGTGGCTCGTGTTGGAGCTGGGAGCCTGTGCGTGGCCCGTGTTGGAGCTGGGAGCCTGTGTGTGGCTCGTGTTGGAGCTGGGAGCCTGTGCGTGGCTCGTGTTGGAGCTGGGAGCCTGTGCGTGGCTCGTGTTGGAGCTGGGAGCCTGTGCGTGGCTCGTGTTGGAGCTGGAAGCCTGTGCGTGGCTCGTGTTGGAGCTGGGAGCCTGTGTATGGTGCTGCTTGGTGCTGGGAGACTGTGTGGCTCATGTTGGGTTCAGTGCCTGTGTGTGGCACTGGGTGGAGCTTGGAGCCTGTTCATGGTGCCTGTTGGTGCTGGGAGACTGTGTGTGGCTCAAGTTGGGGCTCTTTGTGTGGCAATGGGTGGAGCTTGGAGCCTGTGCATGGTGCCTGTTGGTGCTGGGAGACTGTGTGTGGCTCGTGTTGGGGCTCTATGTGTGGCAATGGGTGGAGCTTGGAGCCTGTGCATGGTGCCTGTAGATGCTGGGAGACTGTGCGTGGCTCATGTTGGGGCTGGGAGTCTGCGTGTAGAACATGCTGGAGCTGGGAGCCAGTGCATGGTGCCTGTTGGTGCTGGGAGACTGTGTGTGACTCGTGTTGGGGCTCTATGTGTGGCAATGGGTGGAGCTTGGAGCCTGTGCATGGTGCCTCTTGGTGCTGGGAGACTGTGCGTGGCTCATGTTGGGGCTGGGAGTCTGTGTGTAGAACATGCTGGAGCTGGTAGCCTATTCTGGCTCAGGTAAACAAGCACCTGCACTTATGAATACATTTATAATTCACCATATGCCAGTCTGGCACAGGTCTGCATCCTAAATATAGACCTTGCTACACTTGTATACTACATTTTAAATGGTCTCCTTCAATAGAAGATAATAGTGATAAAACCTAAGGCATTGAAAAGATGTATTCCCCAACATACAATATTTTTCAGTATAGATATCTAGTATATTGAATACATTTTTATCTAATTCCTTAAGCTAAGCAGTCATTAAAAATAGTTCATACAGTCCTTAATAAATACATTTTCTGTGTATTATTTGTGTATAAGAAGTCCTAGACTGGGGCATAAATACCCACCAATCATCAACCACTTGATGGGCTATTTATTATTATTATTGTTATTATTATTTATATGGCGCCACAAAGGTTCCGCAGCATATAACAATACATAAATGAGAAAAAATCCACAAGAAAATTGAGAATTATAGTACAAGGCAATTTAGGACAAGTACATGACAAATATAGTTGCATCAGTGGACAGGACACTGAAGCGCTGACACTAAGTTTATGAGGCGATGTTTCGGGGGTTACACCCCTTTCTGTGTGGTTTGAAAAAGGGGTGTAAGCCCCGAAACACTGCCTAATAAACTTCACAGGTTTTTTTTTACACCAGTTGATGGTCTCCGAGCGCCGCCCTCTCTCCAGAAGAATACATATGTTGGGACTTTGGCCCATCCAAGGAAGGCACCTGAGCAAGGACATATAACTATACCGTACTAATATGCAACATGGTCCCAATACCAGGAGCGAACTGCGACCCGAGAAGGAAGTTTGCAGATTGGCAATTAGTACAACGGATAAACCAGTTGCAACCCACTTCACTTTTAGTATTTTTTTTCTAATATTTTTTGTTTTTCACAAAAAAAAACATATAAATATGTGCACATGCTCGGTGTAATGGATCTTTTGGCTTCTGTTTCTATTTACTGTATTTGGCACATTGGACTTAGGGCGTTATTGTGGGCCACACACAACGCTGCAAAACGTTGCCATAAACAGCTCCGTCTGTTACTTTCATTTGGTACATTCCAGTGGAGCTCCTCTCCTCCCCATCTGCATTGCATACAAGTGCCGCTGCACTAGAGAAGGCACATAATCTTTGGTTTACAGGAGTGCCGTGTCAATTTCTACATATACACTCTAAGCCATGGGTCTTCAAACTGTGGCCCTCCAGATGTTTGGAACTACATGTCCCAGCATGCCCTGACCGTTTTGGCGTGCTCTTATAGGAAAAAATGTGGCCATGCATGTTGGAACATGTAGTTTCACAACATTTGGAGGGCCACAGTTTGAATACCCATGCTCTAAGCTAAGCACATGAGGAGGGAAGGCCCTGCTTGTGAGAGCTTACATTCTCAAGGAGTGGAGCAGACAGACAGGAGTGACACAGAAGGGGTTGAATATTCTTTATTTGCATCCTATCTTTATAATAAGGAAGGAGCCATTATTCCGTATTGCTCCGTCCTTTCTCCATATCTCTTCCTGTTAGTAGAAAGCATTAGGAATGCAAACCATCTTAAATTTCTTTTGGACCGATGCCCAAATTGATTACAAACCCTGGCGCATTTCGTCCTCAATACTTCTTTATAAAGATCTATTTTAAAGGTTGCAGACTTGCTCCATGATGGCTTCTGGTGGATTTATTTTAGGGAAAAAAAACAAGCTTTCAGATGTATGTTACTAGGAGCCACCCTACTTATATGTATCCTCCTAAAATGGACCTGATCAATAAGTCGGTACCTGTGTATTACGTAAGAGGACCTGTCCACAATTGTGGCATTCCATTTTGAAAAAGTTCTATAGAGAAAGTGTGTTCTGTTGCTAGGTTTCCCCAGAAGAGACTTTGGTAGCTATAGATAGAGAACGCATCACCCTTTTCAATGATTTAAAACCTGGTCTCTTCAGATGCTTGTTGAATATAAATGAAGCGTTTGCAGTTATACTTCATAGTCTGCTATAACGAACAGAGCGCGTCTTCCCAAGTAACAGTCATGGGGATTGTCTCGTGACAGAACAGGCGTGTGTGGGGATCCGTAAAACTTAAGGGAACTGAATTGTTATACAGGACTCTGCAATGTGAATTGTTCTAGATGGCATTAAACCATCACAGGAAATCTATGGAAGATGACAGCTTGCAGTTCGTTATGACCTAATTTAAACACAGAACTTGTTCAGTCCCTGTTTTAAAGGATCTATTTATAGAACTCTATACATTGAGTGATGTTGTGGACTTTCCCTGGCTCATTGTTATGTAATGCTGGCGATGACATGACGTACGTACAGCAGTAGACTTAGAAGGATGTGAACTAGATCAACCTGAATTCTAGACTAGCATGGTAAATTCAAGAAGGGATATTGGGTCGTTGATTCTTCACTGTAGGTAGGGATGCCAATCTCGGGATCGGCGGGATCCCGGGATTTAGGGCATTTTTGGCCGGGATTACGGGATTCAGATGCGCATGTGTGTACTGCTGAGTGGGCCGGGAGGAGGCGGTTAAATTGAAGTCTGGGCAGACGCGGCGGTGGTTTAACACTGTGTGGTTGCGCAGCGTGACCTCTAATATGGCAACAAGGTTGTGTGGCTGCGCAGCGTGTGGCTGCGCAGCGTGTGGTGAGAGATCACCTCCCGCTGCGCAGCCACACACTGATTGGCCGGACACCGCATCTGGCTGTACACCGAGTTACCCACCTCCTCCCCAGCCCGCCGAGTAACAGTTACCTCGCCTCCTCCACCACGTCTGGCCGGACAGTGACACCTAGTTACACGCCTCCTCCCTGGCCCACCGAGTGACAGTCACCTCGCCTCCTCCACCACATTTCCTCTATGCTTAGAGGTAATTTATAAATTATTGGGCATATCAGGAGGCCAATCCCGAGATTGACCGTTTTTCAATCCCGAATCCCAGGATTGAAAAAAAATGGCCCGGGATTGGCCTCCCTAACTGTAGGGCATGTAAATAAGTGTCATATGCCCCTGAAGATTAACATTCTTTACCCCTGCACTAAGAAATATATTTTCACTGGGATCTATTACTGAAGAGTTGGCCAGTGTTGAGTAAGACGTAAATTCTCGCTATGACTTGACTTCGTGGTTCAGACCCAGCTGCACAACTGGACATCCAGCCGCCAATATAAGTGTTTTCTACCAGATATTTAACTGGGTGCAAAATTACATTCACCCCTCCTTGGTACCGAGGTTGGGAGATAGGCAGATGGCCCATTCAGACTTGATTTGGTGTTGGATCCTCTGACCAATTAACTTGTGCTCTTTTAGCCATTTGGCCACGGTTAGTAACCTATGGTGCTCCAAGAACATTGAAAACAGTTGCCAATCTTCCTAATCATGAACATCCCAACAAATTAACCTAATGACCAGCCAGCGTTATGCTTTAAGAAATCGTAATGGACCCCAGAGCCAGATCCTAGGATCTACTTTATAGTCCTACGGTCGGTTGAACTTTAAATAAAAATAAAAAATAGCTTTCTAGAGCGCACGTCGTTGCAACTCTCCGCTGTTATATTTGGGCCATGGACTTTTGATGACAGTTTATTATTTTGTTAATACATAATGACAAGGTCAATATTGTTCTTTGTCATATGTTATTAGTGTCATCCAATTTCAGGACTTTGAGGGGACTAGATGATTATTAATCATACAGTGATCTATAAATAACAAAATTATAATAGTGTATACTTTCTTTTACTTATGATAGATATGTATCATTACGTTCAATAAGGTATAGATTTAATCATATGTTGCTTATTAACTAGTGAAGTATGTTCCTTGCTGACTTCATGCATTTTGTACACAGTATGTTAATACATATTAGAATCGCATCATTTTTACTTGCGTTTGATCCTTTTTTTATTTTCATTTTTGATGTGTTTATAGTTGTCAGAAAGATGTCTGATTTATGGGATCTCTTTATGTTGGGTAATACAAAGATAATTTTTTTTTTCTTTAGACAAACAAATTTGGAAGAGGGGAACATGAAATACCAAGCTTTTTGGCATCTCTGAATCCAGATTTAAAGTGCAGTAATATTTAAACTCGAAACACTTTATGCTTAGTTGACCGTTAAGAGCAAAACAGTTTCCTTAGTAAATACACTCCCTTATACCCCTTTCACATCGCACTTTTAAAACGGTATATTGCCGTTTTTTTTCCATTTTAAAACGTTTAAGGCTGCCATGTGAAAGTGCCAGAGTTGATTTACCGGTTAAAGTTAACCGGTATTTCAATACGGTTAAAAAGCAGAGTCCTACACGTTTTAAAGCTGTTTTTTTTGGCAGTTTGAACAGCTCTATTTCAATGGCTTGAAACGTGTCCCTTGGGGGTTAAACGGGTTGAATGTTTCAATGGTATTAAATGATTTTTAAAACTGTTTTCTTTTTCGTCCACTAGGGGGCACAGGAGTTCACGCTGGGTATGAGAGGTGAGGTAGCAGAGCGTGCACCAAAGGGTTACAAAAATGTACCTTCTCCCTCATAACCCGCCCCCTGACCCTGGGTCACCAGTTTTTTCTTTGGTGCCAAGGAGAGAGCAGCACCATTATCGCGGCTGTTAGAACAGCCATGGGTTAGAGCTGCTGCGGCGGGTGCTCTTTTAGTGAATCACCGGCAGTGCAGCTCCATCATTCGGCGGCGGCAGCGCTGGCGACTGGGCTGGGGACTTCCGTCGCGGGACCCTCTCTCGGAGGCTCCCGCATGCTGCACTCCGTCCCCGGGCAGGTAAGCGGTGGTTCCCTGCTTGCAGGGAGCCGCGTCTAGCAGCGATCCCCCCCGTTTGTATGGGAGTCAGCGGGGGGGCAGGCAGTGGGGGTCTGGACTGCTCCACCTTTCCACTAGATCACCAGGGACAATTAGTCCGGCTATGTCCCGGGGGTTGATGCCTGAGGGGGAGGTTAGACAGCCTGGGAACCTACAGCCATACACATTGGAAATGTTGTATATTGGGCCTGGTTAGTACTTGAGTGGGAGACCACATAGGAACACCAGGTGCTGTAGGTTAGTCCCTCCCCCACCACTGGGGAAGTGCTGAGGCTTGCTCTCTGATTGCCCCAGGTGTCCCAGCTCCTCGTTAAGGTCCTAATCAGCAGCCATTCTGGCACTTGCTGGGTTTAGAGACGGAGGCTGCTGGGATTCTCCCCCACACCCTGCTCCTGGAAGCCTGGTGTGTGTGTAGTATTTCTCCTCTCCTGCTGCTGGCTGGATTGTTGAGCTCTGCTGATGTCTTCTTTCCAATATCATTGGAAGCTTGAAGACAGCCTGGGATCTACAGCTAATGCTGTATATTGGGCCTGGTTAGTACTTGAGTGGGTGACCACATAGGAACACCAGGTGATGTAGGATTGCCCCAGGTGTCCCAGCTCCTCATTAAGGTCCTAATCAGCAGCCATTCTGGCACTTGCTGGGTTTAGAGACGGAGGCTGCTGGGATTCTCCCCCACACCCTGCTCCTGGAGCCTGGTGTGTGTGTGGTATTTCTCCTCTCCTGCTGCTGGCTGTATTGTTGAGCTCTGCGGATGTCTTATTTCCATTATCATTGGAAGCTTGAAGACAGCCTGGGATCTACAGCTAATGCTGTATATTGGGCCTGGTTAGTACTTGAGTGGGTGACCACATAGGAACACCAGGTGATGTAGGATTGCCCCAGGTGTCCCAGCTCCTCATTAAGGTCCTAATCAGCAGCCATTCTGGCACTTGCTGGGTTTAGAGACGGAGGCTGCTGGGATTCTCCCCCACACCCTGCTCCTAGAGCCTGGTGTGTGTGTGGTATTTCTCCTCTCCTGCTGCTGGCTGGATTGTTGTGCTCTGCTGATGTCTTCTTTCCAATATCATTGGAATCTTGAAGACAGCTTGGGATCTACAGCTAATGCTGTATATTGGGCCTGGTTAGTACTTGAGTGGGTGACCACATAGGAACACCAGGTGCTGTAGGAGTACGGAGGGTGTAATGGTTAGCATTACTGCCTCACAGCACTGAGGTCCTGGGTTCAATTCCCACCATGGCCCTAACTGTGCGGATTTTGTATATTCTTCCCGTACTTGAGTGGGTTTCCTCCCACAATCCCCCCCCCCAAAAAATATTTTTGCCCCAGGTGTCCCAGCTCCTCATTAAGGTCCTAATCAGCAGCCATTCTGGCACTTGCTGGGTTTAGAGATGGAGGCTGCTGGGATTCTCCCCCACACCCTGCTTCTGGAGCCTGGTGTTTGTGGTATTTATCCTCTCCTGCGGCTGGCTGGATTGTTGGGCTCTGATGCTGTCTTCCTTCCAATATCATTGGAAGAGATGAAAGTTTGAAACACTGTCACCATTCATAGTATTGGCTTTGCATATACGGTGTCTCCTTTTCAGCTTGCTGAATTGTTGAGTTTATCTGCCCATACCAAATGGCTTTGCTAAAGCTTTTTGGGTAAGGCTGCAAGTGTGTTGCTTGGGTGTCAGTGTTGTAACTGCTGGTGTTTTTTGTCTTTTATCATGGACAGTATGCCTAAGGCGAAACCTGGCAAGGAGACCCCATCTCCGATGCAGCGTACCTGTAGGGTATGTGTGGACATACTCTCTCGGCAGGAGGAGGATATCTGTTCCAGGTGTTTTGCCCTTGAAGCAGATCTTCTGCCGCCTTCACAGCAGGAACCGGCCTGGGCTTCGACCTTGACTCAGGTATTGACATATTGACCGCTTGTCAACTCCTTACCTCCTGCGCCCCTGCCCCCTGTGCCCATGCCCTCTGTGGCAGTGGCCAGCACCAGTGTTGGGGCAGCTCCTGCTTATGTAGAGCCCCCTTTGTGGCAATCCTTTGCACAATCTGTGCAGGGGTTGACGGCTACTCGGGCGGGCAGGGATTCCAGGAGGCAGTGTAGGCAGCAGAGTCCCGATGCGGGTTCTCCGCGTTCCGATTCGGATTCCAGCTCAGAGGGGAGTTCTTACTCTTCAGTGGCGGAATCCGCAGGGTCCGATGACACTTTGTCCTCAGCGGAGGTAGAGTCTCTGATGCAGGAGGTTAAGGCAGTCCTCCAGAGAGAGGATGAGGCTCCTGCCCCTAAAAGTAAAGACCTGCTTTTTAAGCGTCTTAAGAAAGTATCGGCCCAGCTCCCGCCTCCGGCCCTCATGGAGGATTTATTGGAGACTGCGTGGTCTCAACCGTTTAGAAGGTTCCAGCTTTCCAAGCGACTTACTACTTTTTAACCTGTTCCTCCCTCAGAGAGGGCTAAGTGGGAAAATCCTCCCCGGGCGGATGATCATGTTGCGCGATTAGCTCGCGCTTCAGTACTGCCCATTTCGGATTCTTCATCTTTGAAGGACCCCTCTGAGAATTTCCTCAGGACTGCTTTTTCACAGGCAGGGGCCATTAGGTGTACCACGCTTGCCGCGTCATGGGTGGCCAAGGCAGTGTCTGAGTGGGCGGGCAAGGTGGAGAGAGGTTTGTCCGACGGCACTAGTCCTTCCTCTAGATTTTCCTCATCCACTAAGGGAGCCAAGCCCTGCACCAAGCAGCCCTGGGCTACCAGACGTCCAGTGGCTAAACAGGTCAGGGAGGTGGTCTCCAGGGGCTATGCCCTGACATTCCGGTTCCCCCCTCCTCAGTGTTATTTTTCCACGGGTCTTCCAAAGGACCCAGCGAAATGACTAGTGCTACAGCTTTCCATCTGCTCTCTTTTGGACTCGAACGTCATTGTTCCGGTTCCTCAGGAGCAGAGGGGTCAGGGGTTCTTCTCCACCCTATTCTTGATTCAAAAACTGGATGGTTCTCACCGTCCTATCCTGAATCTGAAGTCGCTCACTATTTTTCTGCGAGTGCCAAAGTTTCGCATGGAGTCCCTGCGTTCGATCATTCTCTCACTGGAGCCAGGGGACTTCATGGCCTCGCTAGATATACTTCACATCCCCATCCGACAGGAACATCAGCACTTTGAGGTTCGCCCTTCGGGTCGAACACTTCCAGTTCAGGGCGCTACCTTTTGGTCTATCTACGGCTCCCAGGGTGTTCACCAAGGTGATGGCGGTCAGGGCTGCACACCTGCACCGGCTGGGGGTTCGGATGATTCCATACCTGGACGGCCCACTGATTTTGGAAAGTCCCCAGACCTACTACGGAGTCATTTGCAGGTCGTGATTACACTTCTGTTATCTCACGGTTGGAGGATAACCTGGAAGAAATCGTTTCTTACTCCTTCCCAAAGGACACTTCACTTGGGAGCTCGGCTGGGCACTCGGTTGTAGAGAGTATATCTTCCAGAGGATAAGATCCACTCCCTTCAGAGGAAGATTCATTCCCTTATAGGTCACAGAAGGGTCTCAGTACACAAGTGTATGGTGGTGTCTTCGACATGGTAGAGTATACACAGTTTCACTCGCGCCCACTTCGGCTTTACACTCTCAGCCAGTGGACAGGAGATCATACTCGTCTAAGTAGTCAATTGATCACACTGCCCCCGAAGGTTCGCCTGTCTCTCACATGGTGGTTAAAGACAGACAACGTGTCTCAGGGCCGCCCGTTTTGGATTCCAACCTGAGTCTTGCTTACCACGGATGCCAGCCTACGGGGCTGGGGAGCGGTTTGCAATTCTCAATCTTTTCAGGGTCGCTGGACGGCTCAGGAGAGTCTCCTTCCGATCAATCTCCTGGTGCCTGCTTCGGCAGCACATATACTAAAATTGGAACGATACAGAGAAGATTAGCATGGCCCCTGCGCAAGGATGACACGCAAATTCGTGAAGCGTTCCATATTTAAAAAAAAAAAAAGAATTGAGAGCAATCCTTTTGGCTCTTCAGAGGTTGGGGTCCCTCATCCGAGGGTGCCCTGTAAAGATCCGGTCCGACAGCACCACGCCTGTGGCATTTATCAACAGGCAGGGCGGGACATGCAGCAAAGAAGCGATAAAAGAAGTCTCCAAGATATTCAGGTGGGCGGAGAAGCAGATTTCTGCAGTCTTCATCCCAGGGGTTCTCAATTTTGAGGCAGACTTTTTAAGTCGGCAAGATAGTGTACGCATTCCCCCTGTTTCAACTCCTACTTCGCCTTCTGTGGAAGTTCAGGAAGGAGGGAGGAATGATGATCCTAGTGGCCCCAGATTGGCCCCGTCGAGGTTGGTACGCGGATCTATGGAACCTGTTGGTAGCCTCTCCTCTGAGTCTACCTCTGCGTCCAGACCTAATTTCACAGGGGCCATTCCGACATTGACGGGCTGGCTGTTGAGGTGTCCCTCTTTAGAGGTTTTCCGGGCACTTCAATCGTCTCCTTTCGAGCCTCTGGAGGAGGTGGATCTGAAATGGCTATCCTGGAAGGTGGCTTCTTGTTGGCTATTTCCTTAGCACGAAGGGGGTCTGACATGAGTGCATTATCATGGAAACCGTCTTTTCTGGTATTTTACCCGGACAGGGTGGTTCTTTGTACCAAACTGGATTTTCTTCCAAAGGTGGTGCCTGAGTTTCACCTTAACCAGGAAATAGTGGTGCCTTCTTTTCCAGGTTCTTCTGAAGCTGAAGCTTCTCTTGATGTAGTCCGTGCGTTGCAGATTTATCTTCGCAGGACTAAGTCAACTTGTAAGTCGGGTTCACTGTTTGGGCTTTATGGGGCCAATAAGAGGGGCTGGCCCGCTTCCAAGCAGTCCTTGGCGAGATGGCTCAGATCAGTGGTTCGCCAAGCGTATCTTTCCGCACTGATTACTCCCCCGGAGGGGATTACTGCACATTCTACCAGGTCTGTGGGTACATCCTGGGCCGCTAATCGAGGCGCCTCGGCTGAACAGCTCTGTAAGGCGGCTACATGGTCCTCTTCCCAGACCTTTATCAAGTTTTATGCATTTGATACCTTTGCATCGGCTAATGCACAGTTTGGTAGACATGTGCTTTCCGCAGTCCAGGAGCGTCCCCCACCCGTGAGGGGACAGCTTTAGGACGTCCCAGCGTGAACTCCTGTGCCCCCTAGTGGACGAAAAAGAAAATAGGATTTATGGTCTTACCTTGATAAATCCCTTTCTTTGAGTCCATAGGGGGCACAGGACGCCCTCCCAGACGCACCTGGTAGCGGGGCTTCCTATGTAGGAAAGTTCCATGGCTTTAGGGCCTGTATGCTATGTGGGTGTGCGTTTGCTCTTCCTTCTTCTCTGGCTCTGCTCCTACCTTGGGCTTGCTAACGAAACTGGTGACCCAGGGTCAGGGGGCGGGTTATGAGGGAGAAGGGAGGCAGGGAGCATGCTGGGTACATTTTTGTAACCCTTTGGTGCACGCTCTGCTACCTCACCTCTCATACCCAGCGTGAACTCCTGTGCCCCCTATGGACTCAAAGAAAGGGATTTATCAAGGTAAGACCATAAATCCTATTTTCACCTGCAATGTGAAAGGTCACGAGGCTCAGACCCGTTTTAAAGTCCCATTTAAGAATACCGTGTCATTACCCATTTCTGCAATGTGAAAGCAGTATTAGAGTATCTACTGCACTGGGCCTCTTTTCACTGTTTACGTGCAGTCATTTTCAATATCTTGAGCACCCCCCCCCCCCCTCCAACCACCAGCAACAATAGCAAGTGTTAGTGAGTGTCTTTAATACATTTAATGACTAGGGGGTATCCTATTAACCGTGACTGCTGATTGAGGTTCGCTCGTGGCTTTCTAATGCCGTTTTCATATCGCAAACACAGGCCGGAACCTGGGTGGAATTGCCGGCTTGCTCAGTCCAGGTTATAAGGTTTGGTTTCTTCACAACGCACCTCAACCCAGATTGTTACATCAGCAACCCAGCAATAACTCTGCTCCAAGATGTGATGTGAAAGGGGCCTAATTAGGCCCCATAAGCCAAATCCCTTTAGTCGGGCAAGCCAATAGAGTAGCCCTATTAAAAAAACATCGGAAAAAAACATGATTTCCCCCTAATCCTACTCTGCTCCGTCATAGCACAGCATAAACCAGTAAGCCATCTTGACATAAGTGGTATTGGTATAATAAAGTAATCCCATAGTTCATTCATAAATCGGCATAATTATGGCTAGAATACAGTATTAATGACCATAAGGTCCGTGTACTGCAAATACAGATGTGTCCTCTTACACCGAGCCTCAGTGCCAGTGAGGAGTTACATTCTCTGTGATGTGACTAGGATGCACAGGGGGACTGTTGGTTGATTTGATATCAACACTTGTATATGTGTGCACAAATGAGTCTGTATACAAATTGCAATGGAGTGTGGCGTATAAAATAGCAATGTACACTGCTGTGCAGCACTTTGTGTCCAGATTCATTCAGAGACTCCATCGGACACCGATATGTACGCATCGCATATCCGATTAATCATTCTCCTGGTGTGTCCTAGTCGTGCATCATTGCAACAAAGACCTTTTCAACAAAATAAGGCTGATGCTAGCAGTCTCTCTGCGGACTTGGCGTGAGTAAAGAAATAGTGCATGAGGACAAATGTACGTGGTGGAGTTTGGTATTCTTACCCTTATATTGTATCTTCCAGACCCGATTCAAGTTCTCCACCAGTCAGATTACTTTCTGAAGAAGAGATGAATAGGCTTGGTGCCAAGATTGTCAAAGCGGAAATAATGGGTAACACGGTATGTCCTTTTTTTTTTTCCCCACAAAAAAGAAAGTGACTAGGTCACACAGTAGCGCTGTTTATTAATAAGGGATCAGATTACATTTATTATTGAGTTAAGCTGCAGCCACTAAACCGAGAGAATGTGTACATCTGTACGTTAGAACAAGAGTGGTGTGTTCTGATTGTAATAATACTATCACCACCAGATGGCGCTGCTATACTCAATTATATACAAATTTTAGGGAGTCATTCAAATAGAAAATGTTTAAATCTTTCTTTTAATAAAAAGAAACACAATTAAAACATACAATTCATATATAATTACACTCAAAAAAGGACATACAAGACACACAACATATAACATATAAAAAGGCACGGACTAGCATGCGGGACTTGTAAATATTGCTCACTTACAGCCTCAATAGAAGAACTATTGCCTTAAAATCTTGCACTTCTAGCCAAACAAGCCTCACAACTAGTCCATGCCTTTTTATATGTTATATGTTGTGTGTCTTGTATGTCCTTTTTGAGTGTAATTATATATGAATTGTATATTTTAATTGTGTTGCTTTTTATTAAAAGAAAGCTTTATACATTTTCTATTTGAATGACTCACTATAATTTGTATATAATTGAGTACAGCAGCGCCATCTGGTGGTGATAGTGTTATTACAATCACCACACACCACTCTTCTTTTTTTTTTCCCCCATACCCTGTATTCTGCTATCTCCCACACCAGTTACTACAGTTTCATAGTCCATGAGGCAACCTCCTTAGGGTAGCAAATCGCAGGATCCTGGAATTTGGCCCCTAAAACGCCGGTATTTCAATCCCAAGATTGGAGTGATTGATGTGCGAGAGAAGAGGGCTGTGAGAACAGGAGGGAGGAGGGCCCTTCTAGAAGGAGCTTACAGTCTAGAGGGAAAGGATACACAGATGTATGTCAAATATTTTAAACTGGATCTTCTTCAAGAAAAAAGGGAGAGCAGAGACACCTCAATAAAAGCCAAGTGTCCTTCCCAGGACTCCCTAAGTATTTCAGAGACAGTCCTCTAAAACCTTTTTTCTGGTTGCTGTAGCGTGTCTATCACCCCAAAGCCTTAACATGTTTCATTGGGGCAGATGTATTAAGCTTTACCAGAGATAAATTCAAGGGTGATAAAGAGAGATAAACGTCCAGCCAATCACCTGCCAACTGCCATGTTACAGGCTGTGTTTGAAAAAAGTCAGTAAGGAGCTGATTGGCTGGACGTTTATCTCTCCTTATCACCCTGGCATTTATCTCTTGTTAAGGCTTAATACATCTGCCCCAATATGTTATATGTTTCTGAAAATGACCGGTCTTCAACAAACATGTTTTGGGGAAGACAAAAAGACAAAAAGAAGGGGGTGGGCAGCGCTAATTGAGGTACTGTTGATAAGCAATAAGAGCAATTAAAAATGAAAAAATGGAAGATTGGTTAGATCTATGACAATTTAATACAATTACTAAAATATATGAAGCCAGAAGGCTAAAAACAATGAACAATAATAAATGTAAACGATAAAAATATCAATGACATCTCACCACACCGAACCACATGGGGAAGACCCTGGAAGTCCCAAATGTTCAGAGGATGTGCACAGGTGGTGCCCACTCGATGGTGGGGATGAACCGGAATGTCCAAGAGGTGGTGTTGATACGGTCCCCAAGCTGCAGTATGGAGGGAGGGCACAGAGATGTGGATGCCAGGAGTGGCCCAAGATGGCACGAATCACCAACTCCTGTCGCCAGATGTAGTAGGCGGGTGTCCTCAACCTCTACTATTTGTGCAGAAATATTTGTAATCCAATGGAATGAGCGGGGGGCCAGTGAAGCTGGTGTTGGACTTCCGGAGAAAAATATTGGAGGAATTTCCTCAGAGTGGGGAGCCAGTGAATCTGGTGGTGGACATTCCAGGCTGTAAATGGAGTAATATCCTCAGAGTGGTTCACCTAGGTAAGTGGTGGGGTGGGTGAGGCAGAAATCCTGACCGGTTTCGCTGCTCCAGGCAGCTTTATCAAAGGATTTTGTGTTTTGGGGAAGTTGTTATCACGTGTATTCAATTGTTAATACTTGCCGGAAGACTGTTTTCCAACTCTAATCCTGTATTTATTTAAACTACATCATGTTGGATGTTCTCAAAATAGGTGACTAGAAATGTACTCCCAGGTCCTATAGATGTCGCGGTTAATAAATCCACTAAAGACTGCAGTACAGAGAAACTATTTCACCGGCGTCTCTACCTTTTTATTAATGTTGTTGTTTACAGCAATAATGCAGTCTCTCTAGGGTGCAATGTATTGTAATCTTGTATATTATATTCCCACACAACCGCAAAATTAATTGTTTAATTATATTGCAGACTTGGCAGTAATGAGTAAATCTGTGGTGTTATTATAACTGCATAAAGATTGGTTACCCAGTTTATACATTAGTATTGATGGTTTTTATTACGTGATACTCGACCGCATGCAGATTTTACGTGGATGATGCTGAAAAGAAATCAATTCAGTTTGAGCCTATTTTAAAAAAAACATTTCTACAAATGTAGTATTTAGAAATCCCAATATGATCAATCCTGTGGGTAAAGGGGGGGTGGGGGATACAATTACCCCATAAAACATCGGGAGCGGAGAACGAAGCCGCATCCGATCTCCTGCCTCTTCACTTCTTGGTCTGAAAACGTTTTGATGCATACACACTTACCTATTGTCAGCCCGGTGTGTAGTGCCTGAGGTCACCCCTGGTACGTGTGCCTGGCCAGAACACTGTCAGTCACCGGTGGCTACTGCCGCAAGCATATGCACACACAGCACGATGCACCTATATATCGGCCATTGGCTGCGCA
This sequence comes from Crinia signifera, assembly GCF_055691185.1. Classification (NCBI taxonomy): domain Eukaryota; kingdom Metazoa; phylum Chordata; class Amphibia; order Anura; family Myobatrachidae; genus Crinia; species Crinia signifera. Next base: position 369,759,063 of record NC_139218.1, read on the forward strand.
GCAGGACCAATGAGATGTGTGCGAACACCTCCCGCATATATAGGGTGTACAATGCCATTAGATTACCTATACAATTATATGACATACAATGAGGTTTTAGGCACCCCCCCCCCCCCCACTATCCACACCACCCCGAAGCGTGGCGAGCGGCGGCGGTACGCGTCCTCCGACCTTTTCATACCCCCACTATCCACATCGGCGTGGAGTTGATTTTATATAGTGTGGCGAGCGCAACGAGCCACCGAGCCCGAAGTGTGGCGAGCGGACGCGGATTACTTTACATGTATTCTGCGTCCCCTCGTGGGGCTCGCTGCACTCGCCACACTGCGATCGCCACACTATATACAATCAACTCCACGCCGACGTGGATAGTAGGGGTATAAAAAGGTCGGAGGACGCGTTCCGCCACCCTTCGCAGGGCTCGCTGCGCTCGCCACGCTTCGGGGTGGCGTAGATAGTGGGGGTGTGCCTTAAACGTCATTGTATGTCATTATTGTATACCTAATGGCATTGTACACCCTATAAAATATATAAGAGAGCACTGAATACATTACATAGGAAAATCAGATCGCAGAGCACGGCCCTTAAAATGGCCCGTGCGATGCAATGCGATTTCCCTACACAGAATACGCAAGTAAAGATGGTGTAATGGTTAGCATTACTGCCTCACAGCGCTGAGGTCATGGGTTCTATCCCCACCATACCCCTAACTGTGTGGAGTTTGTATATTCTCCCCGTGCATGCGTGGGTTTCCTCCGGGTACTCCGGTTTCCTCCCACGATCCAAAAATATACTGGTAGGCTAATTGGCTTCCAACTAAATTAACCCTAGAATGTCTGTGTGTGCATGTACATGTGGTAGGTGAATATAGATTGTAAGCTCCAATGGGGCAGGGACTGATGTGAATATTCAAATATTCTCTGTTAAGCGCTGTGTAATATGTAAGCGCTATATAAGAAACCGTTAATAAATAAATAAGTACCAAGAGTATTATATGGTACAAAAAATGCAGTATGTATGATTTACCTGTAGCAGTATGAATTTATTTAGTCTGCAATATTTTTCAGCTCACTGGGAAACTTGTTTGACTTGACCTTATTTTTGTACACATTCTGTTCAGGAACTGGCCTCAAAACTTCGAGCTCAATTAGAAGACGCCCGTCAGCAGCGACAAAATCAGCCGCAAGCTCCTGAGAAACACAGCCGGGTGAAAGCAGAGGTAAATCATTGCCGAGGAGCTTAAAGCGCATCTGTCTGTATTCTAGCTATACCGCTGACTGAGACGGTATTTGTAGGGGCGGTCCTTCCATTCGCCAAGCATCTGCGAGGGGGAGGTGGCGGCCTTTATCTGAGGCGCTGGTTTGTGGTGAATTTGTCAGCCCCCAAATATGAAACTAACAGGTTTTATGTTACTTTTTTACTTGGATTCCATGTTTGGCTGTTAAGCACATCGATTTGTTTATTTCATTTCTTGTGCTTGGTTTATTCACGAGTTGGAAATAAACTGAACGGAACACTTGCCGACACCATACACTTGCCGGTACACTAAACAGGTCTTAGGTTGACACCTAAAATAGATAGAGATGGGTAAGGTTGACACAAGTCAAAAGGTCAATGTGAGTTTTTCACGTTTTTTTTTTGAGCTGACATGTGCAACGGTATTTCATGCCTTAGCATCCACTACGGCGTGGTGGGAAAATAAAATAGTGCCCGAAGCACGGCGAGCGGACATGGTCCCCATGTCAAAGGTGTCGACATTTGTGACAAAAAAACGCGGAGAACTCATGTTGACCTTTTGACTTTCGACCTTTCCATTGTTGACCTTCCCATTGTTGACCTAATGCTTGTGTCAGCCCTCTGACCGTGTTGACCTTACCTAATTTGGTCTTCCCAATGACTCATACCCCTACCGCGTTAGCTGGCAAGTACCGGGGGGGGGGGGGAGATTACTGGATTACCGTTTTTGTATCTTTCACAACGGGTTCAATGTGATAATGGTAATTGACCAGTAATATACCATTTAAACATGCAATGTGAAAGGGGTAAAACTTGCTCCGACCCGGTTGAAGAAACGTTTAAAAAACCGGGTCAAAGCAGGTTTTTCAGTGTGAAAGCAGCATATGTGGTGTCCCAGATGCATTCACCGCACTTTGGTACGGCTGCTGCTAAATGTGTGTGTGTATAGAGGCACTGGGGGGTATCCAATTATCGGTACTCTTTACCTAGAAGGGCGCCCATCGCGGGCATCGCATGCACTAAAAAATCGCATGCGATGCGACCGACGCGATGACCGCGATTTCCCATAGGGAACAATGTTAAATGTCCCAATTGACCCGATTTTCCATAGGGAACAATGTTAAATGGCCCTGAAGTGTGAAATGGCCCCCCCAATTGTTAACGCCACCCCACAATCAATGTCAACCCGAAGCGTGGCGAGCGGCGGCGGTACGCGTCCTCCGACCTTTTCCTACCCCCACTATCCACGTCGGCGTGGAGTTGAGAATAAAAAGTGTGGCGAGCGCAGCGAGCCACCGCGCGGACGCCTTCACAGGTATACGCGTCCCCTCGCTGCGCTCGCCACACTTTCTATTCTCAACTCCACGCCGACGTGGATAGTGGGGGTATGAAAAGGTCGGAGGACGCGTACCGTCGTCCCTCGCGGGCTCGCTGCGCTCGCCACGCTTCGGGTTGACGTTGATCATGGGGTGGCGTTAACAATTGGGGGGGCCATTTCACACTTCAGGGCGCATGTTTGGCCTCTGTGGGCCATTTAACATTGTTCCCTATGGAAAATCGGGTCAATTGGGACATTTAACATGGTTCCCTATGGGAAATCGCGGTCATCGCGTCGGTCGCATCGCATGCGATTTTTTGGTTGCATGCGATGCGACCGACGCAATTTTTTTTCCTTACGATGCCCACGATCAAAATTGTGGGCGCCCTTCTAGGTAAAGAGTACCCAATTATCTGCAGTAATTTGCCATGGGTTATTGACTCCCTGGGGGCTGTCCAGTTCGCCCTGATAAGCATTTCATCTGCTAATCCCTTTATGAAGGCCACACTAGCAATTAACATAGGGGCTCAGATCAGATACCCATTGCCACTTAAACTATATATGCCGGGCTGACTTTAGAACTTGGCCATGTAACCAAATCTTTCTATAAAGTTCGGATCACTCCATCCAGTCTATTTAGGGTGGGAGTCTTAACCCTTTGAGTGCCAATGTTGCTGCGAGCGATCCTCAAAATATCCGCTAATAATCCCAGCGTCCCTCACAGCGACTGTGCTTTTAGTATAAATACAAATACAGCCAAGTCAATGAATTGAAGATTCGTTAAGTATTGCACCCGAAAGAGGAACAGTCGCTGTGAGTGACGCTGGCGTTCTTAACAGATTATTTGAGGATCTCTCACAGAAACGTTGTCACTCAAAGGGTTAATGTACTGTATAGACCAGTAGTAATGTGGTAGGGCCTTCTGTAGGGACTCCCCTGCGAGAACAGCGGCACTCTGCAAATATAGATGATAATTTCAGCAGGGTATTAATGCTATATAGTCACTCGCTGAGCCCGCTCGAAGCAAAACCTTTGACAGCTAGTCTGTTACCTTGCCTTGTGTTTCTGTATGTGTATGTGTGAAAGATGTAGTTTCACTCGCTGCCAGCAGATGGCAGTGTTTCGGTTACACACTGACACTACACATATGTATATATAAGATCAGGCATAATAGCCTATGATGATGTATTAAGCATCAAAATATTACAAAAGTTTCACGGCGCCCGATATATCGGATGCAATATCGGCTGCGATATCGGCCGATATATCGATGCGATCCGAAGCGATTTTGGACCTGTTCATAACCCCACTATCCACTACGCATGGAGTTGATTTTATATAGTGTGGCGAGCCCCCGAGCCCGAAGCGTGGCGAGCGGATGCGGATTACTGCATTCGCCACACTATATGAAATCAACTCCATGGATCGCTTCAGATCGCATCGATATATTGCATCCGATATATCGGGCGCCGTGAAACTACACAAGTACCCACTACTCTTCTGAATTTATCATCTTTAATTATTAGTGTTTTTTTTTCATGGTTATTATACAATAGATAACATAATTATAAAATATACATATATGGATTAAAAAAAATATAATTTAAATTAGTTCTGGTCCTTAAGGGGAATATCACCTGGATTGTTAAGTACGTCCTCACCAATGTAGATGTATACAGAGAGGTCTGCTGAAAAGACACTGCAGTGGTTGTGTGTCCGTTGGTGCTGCTATGTGTTCCCAGCAGTCGTATTACCCGCTGAGCAGTGACTGGGTACAATGGGCAGGATTGTATATTTTTGTGGTTTTTATGATCCGAATGACCCATTTATTCTCATTTAAAATACACGACGTCCATCTGTTTGCAATGTAACGTCTATTTATAGCTAGATATGGATATTACCCTCGGCCCTTTCAGTAGGAGAGAACGTTTCACGTTCCTCAGTTCCTTGCTTAGTTAGCGTTAGAGGGGAACCATTAGGAATTCTGTTTAAGGATCCCGGCCAAGCATGTCCACCCAGATTGCAATTGATTTTTCCATTAGTAAGTTAAATAGAATGAATAATGTACGGGTATATGTTCTCTTCAGCTTCGTCAATAGCTATAATACCCTGTATACAGCATGCCTTGTTTGGTGACCGTCATTTGTTAATGCTGCGTACATAGTCAGCACTCTTGCTGAGCTGTACGTCAGACCATCTGCTGCTAGCTGGAGATGAATGCTGATGCCTACACCTGGGAACTAGGAGCCACAGACTTTCCGGTGCAGAAGAGAAGCTAGAGAAAATAAATGACAGCTTTGTGTTTTGGAAAAGTTGCTGAGAGTTTCGTAGATATAGTCATTAATGGATCTCTGAAGGTTGGACATGATCATACGCCAGTCGCTTTATAACCAAGCACTGCCAGCATCTATACTTGCCATTAATACGCTTTGCATGCATCCTTTCACAGTTACTAAATCCCAGCTTTCTCAACTCCTAATATCTTTTACAACCGGCTATACCATGAGATCACTTTATAATATGTTATTCCAGTTTAGATGACAGGAGGAGGACTGCAGAGCTTGCAGTCCTATCACATGCTGTAAGCAATAGCTGAACTCTTGTGGATGCAGAGTGCAGAGGGGGCAGTCGCTACTAGACCAGGTGTGGGGAAGCTGTGACCTGCTTTCACCTCCCAGTGGGGCAGATGTATTAAGCCTGGGGAAGAGATAAACTGGAGATAAAGTGGAAGGAGATAAAGAACCAGCCAATCAGCTGTGTTTGAAATATGAGAGTTGGGAGTTGATTGGCTGTGTGTTAACCTCCTTCCACTTTATCTCCAGTTTATCTCTTCGCCAGGCTTAATACATTTGCCCCATTGCTCCCACAGCACTGCCTGAAAATGCCTCTGCGTGGTCCATGCTAACAATAGGAAACCCCCCCCCCCCCCTCTTTTTTTTTGGGGGGGGGGGGGGGGAGAACACTGGGGGGGGACTGGAATTTACGTCTTTAGAAGCTTTAGCAAATTTACCCTTATTTCTCAATTGGTCAAAAAGTCAACCCATACTTTATCATCCACATGGGCTATGACTGGGCAAGGCACCGTCTCGAAGCATATAAACCGGGCGTTGAGCACTAATTGGGAGTCCCATGTCCTACAAGATAAGAATGAACATCCAAAAACCTAAAAAATCATGTGTTTGACATTTTGCTTGTGTTGACCTTTTTTCATGACGACCATTTGGGGGCGACATAGAGAATTGTCAACTTAATGAACCAAAACCAAGAGAAAAGAGACTATTGTCTAAAATGTAGTGATAAAGACTCTTGGAGAACCCCTTTTGAGATCAGTATGACATTGCTATTACATTTCTAATTTTAGAGCTTCTCTGATTAGGCAAATGGTTCCCAAACGTTGTCCTCAAGGCACCTGAAAGGTCCATGCTTTCGGTATATTCATGCTTGTCCACAGGTGTCTCCATTAGTACCTCAGTCAGATTGGTTTAACCATCTGTGCTGAGTAGGGTGGCCAATCCCAGGATTTTGGGATTAGACTACGCATGCAGTCTAAGGCCGCGCAGGGTCTGAGCACTCGCTCAGACTCTGCTTGGCTGTGAGGCTCTGCGCAGCGTGTCCCGCTGGCCACACCCCCACACTGCTGCTGTACAGTTTCCGGCCTCACTGACGGGGAATCCCAGACCCTCTGCCGCTCCCTCCTGACCGCACCGCTGCTGTTCAGTCCTGGCCTGCTCTACAGTTTAATGCCACACCGCTGGTGAATCCCGGACCCTCCCCTGGCACCCGCCCACCCACTCCTGTCCTTGTAAGTAAATGGGTGGGGTGCTTTTTTATTTTAGCTTTTTTTGCTTTTTTTTTAAGGAGGCCGATCCTGGGATTAAGCATTACTTAATCCCAAATCCCAGGATTGAAAAAAATGCCCCGTGATTGGCATCCCTAGTGCTGAGCCATGGACATACTTAAAATCTGGACCGTTAGGGTGCCATGAGGACCACACTTTTTGAAATGTGACAGTTGGGGATACACAGTGCACCTGCTGTTTGAATGAAGAAAAAAAAAAGAACTACCAAGATGTAGTGACTTGGTCTGCTCAGGGATGGGGAAAGTCAGGCTCCAAGAGAAAAACACCAAAAAAACAACAGAATGGTAGCGCTCAAACGATGAGTAAATAACGTAATAATATAAAAAATGAACAGTGGGATTGTCTGTACAGAAATCAAATTTGTTTAATAGCCAAAAAAACAACATAAGCATAATATCACAAAAAATCACAATACAGTATGTACCCATGGTTGAAAATTGTTTGGACCACCACCATCCTTTTGGACAGTCTCATCGCATCAGCCTGCTAATCGAGCCCATCTAACCACCGAGCAATCATGAGCGACTTTGCCAGGACTCTGCTATTCTTCCAGCGGTTAGGGTTGTTGGTAATACTTTGCATAGCTTTGACTGCCATTAAGGAACTTTGCTTCCATGAACTCTTTTGTACCACCAGTGACTATAGGAAGAAGCTTACAGGTCATTATTGCTGTGGTTAATAGGTACATATTGTGATCTATTGGTCCTATTTTGCTTATGTTGTTTTTAGATTATTAGACAAATTGTATTTCTCTACCGGCAATCCCACCTGCTGGGTGACCTGGAAAACAAGGACTGTCCAGGGGTACTTAAGGACTGGATTGGGATCCACTGCTCGAGATGAAGTAATAATACCATTCCCACCCATGCTTGTCTTTAAAGTGCGCAAACAACATTTGATACTGCAGAACGTGAGGCCCGATGTACAGATTATGAATTGGTTGACTAAAAACTAAAGAGTTCTAAGATTGTTTTAATACAAATAATTGAAACTATCATCAGGAGGGAAATTCAGTTCTTCTGCATGCCCCCTGCTGGCCATCTATAGTAATGGGCATCAATCGGAGTTATTCAAATGTTGCTCCGAGGAAACAACCATTACCCACGGCACACACACATTTATTATGTGTGAGAAAAAAATGTGTTTCAAGTCCATAGTTATGGCACCCAAAACAAGACGTTTAGATGCCCATGTATTCAGCCACGTTAAATGCGAATGGGTATCTGATCAGGGCAACAATTGAATTGCACTGATAGGCACCAGTTAGCATAGATGCTCAGCAAGTGGCGCACAGGAGAATTGGATCCCCCCCGTTGTTTTAAATTTTGAAACTAAAAACTTCTGTTTCGCGGAAGTTCTTTTTCAGTAGTTTGAATCTGTGACTTCACCTCAGCTATCCTATTTTGGCTTTAAAGTATATATGTAAATGAGTCTCATGTTTTATAATTGAGATTCTACAATAATTAACTTGAGACTTCTTCGTGTTAATAATTTATGGAATCCACTAGACATGTATTTTATCTGCAATTTCAATATTTTATTATTTATAAGCCGTTACGATCACTGTTCTTATTACTTCTAAAAGTTGAAACTGTGAAATAACACTCCTGGAAGCTCTGGTGTCTCCTGAGGCCCAATTTTTAATTATTATTTTGGTGAGTAACGTTTGTCGGTAACCAAATTGGCATAGAATTACTTACATAGGCAGTAGCGTAGTAATACACGCCGCCCGATCAGTCGGGACATATATCACAAATGGGCGTGTGCGTTTTCAAGATCCCGCCTCCTGAGCTGTGAATGACAGGCTGCTCCTGGCGCCGGCTTTACGGGCGGTTGGTAGATCACCCATTCAAACAGCATGAATGTGTTACACAGCTGACGCCATATATCTGTGAATGACGCCGTTCACAGATATATCGTTAGTGCTCAATGGCCGATCGATATATTGGAAACGGCTGATATATACTGTAGGCCAGTGTGTATGCACCTTTTCTCTCCTAAATCTGAGCTCTTTTTAATGTTTTTGCTTTTTATTTTTTTGCACGTCACATCTCACTATGTGAATAAGCTGAATTAGTTTCTTTCCTTCCTGTTCCCGTTAAAAGCAATTAAGCTCCACCAGGGTGCAATTGAATTTTAATTACTTCATCCTTATTTGTATCTCCAGCACATCAGCTGTGGCTATTGCATGCAAAGATATGACCAAAGTAATTTAAAAGTATCTAAAAATAAATCACCTGCACTGAAGCTATTAGCATATCATTGACAGTAATTTGCTGTGGTCCTCTCACTCTGTGCTCCTTTACATTAGAAGTCGTACTCGGGTGTATTGTGTATTGATGTGGAAAATGAATTTATAGTAATAGAGATGCAGGAAGTGAAGCGCTTTGGCCCTTTCTTGAAGGGTTATCTTAGCCAGACGCGTCCTGATTGCCAGCTACAGTTACACTAAGGCTTCTAGCACCGGAAGCTTGCAGCGACCAAACTTTTTATTCTGCTTCTATGTGGTTGATATTTAAGTTCCGTATCAAAGGAAAAAGAAAATATATATTTTTTTCATTTTAGTTTCAAAAGCTATTTCCATGATACAGATGTGTCCGCGTACACCTAGCCTCAATACGCGTGAGAGACACCTGGCATGAGGGAGCCGCCAGTTCCAGTACGACTCTGTTAGTGCGGGCATCTTTTTTTGGTACTCTTTACCTAGAAGGGCGCCCACGATTTTGATCGTGGGCATCGTTAGTAAAAAATCCCGCGATTTCCCATAGGGAACAATGTTAAATGTCCCAATTGACCCGATTTTACTGTTCAATGTCTCAATTGACCCGATTTTTCCATAGGAAACAATGTTAAATGGCCCACAGAGGCCAAATAGCCACCCTGAAGTGTGAAATGTCCCCCACAATTGTTAACGCCACCCCACGATCAACGTGAACCCGAAGCGTGGCGAGCGCAGCGGTACGCGTCCTACGACCTTTTCATACCCCCACTATCCACGCCGGCGTGGAGTTGAGAACAGAAAGTGTGGCGAGCGCAGCGAGCCCCACGAGGGGACGCGGACAGCTGTGAAGCCCGTGAGGGGACGCGTATACCTGTGAAGGTGTCCGCGTCCCCTCGCGGGGCTCGCTGCGCTCGCCACACTTTCTATTCTCAACTCCACGCCGACGTGGATAGTGGGGGTATGAAAAGGGTCGTAGGACGCGTACCGACGCCCCTCGCCGGCTCGCTACGCTCGCCACGCTTCGGGTTTACGTTGATCGTGGGGTGGCGTTAACAATTGTGGGGGCCATTTCACACTTCAGGGTGCCTATTTGGCTTCTGTGGCCCATTTAACATTGTTTCCTATGGAAAAATCGGGTCAATTGAGACATTGAACAGGAAAATCGGGTCAATTGGGACATTTAACATTGTTCCCTATGGGAAATCGCGGGCATCGCGTCGGTCGCATCGCACCCGATTTTTTTAGTGCATGCGATGCCCGCGATGGGCGCCCTTCTAGGTAAAGAGTACCCTTTTTTATTATTTACTTTAATTTTTTTAACACGTGCATGCAAACTCCTGGGCTTTTTTTGCAGATGAGCCCACCTCAACCCGGGATTTTTTTTTTTTTTTTGGGGTCGGTCTGAGACCCAGGTATTTTTCCCGCTTGCTAATCCTAGAAATCTCCTGGTTTGCCTTGGAACTAGGACCTCCTGGTGCTTTTAGAGATTACAATTTAATCACCTTGTAAATTTACATGTGCCAGACAAAAGTATGTAGTAACGCCGCCCTAATGTTGGGAATCCTTGTCTGATTTCCTCTATATCACTGGTAATCCAGCGTCATCTGCTATGTTACTGGTAACTTAGTAATGGGGGTATGGCTATGATTAGGCTGTGGCGGCTGTGAGGGGGCTGGTAGGCTGCACGAGAGTTAGGTTTAGGCCCTAATAGGGTATGGCTAGGGTTAGGCTGCGGTGGGTGTGAGGGGGCTGGTAGGCTGCAGGAGGGTTAGGTTTAGGCCCTAATGGGGTATGGCTAGGATTAGGCATCAGTGGGTGTGAGGGGGCTGGTAGGCTGCACGAAGGTTAGGTTTAGGCCCTCATGGGGTATGGCTAGGATTAGGATGCGGTGGGTATGAGGGGGCAGGTAGGCTGCAAGAAGGGATGATTATGGTTATGGGGGGAGGGTAAGAATACTTACTACCTGCGCGTAGGGATTCTGCATATCTGGATGCCCTTGCCAGTCTACTGTCTAGTCTGATTTCCTCTATATCACTGGTAATCCAGCATCATCTGCTATGTTACTGGTAACATTAAATGAGTTCCCCCTGGTTCTGCATGGACTTTCTAATACTTTTTTTCTTTTTATTCATTATTATGATACTCCACAATAGACCAAACTCTCATTTTGAATTCAGTCCAGTTTCATTTTTGATTCAGTAAAATTTAAGAATTTTATTAAATAACCATCAGTGTGGATGGTGTCCGGATTACGAAAAACAGTAGACCGGCAAGGGCATCCAGATATGCAGAATCCCTACGCGCAGGTAGTAAGTATTCGTACCCTCCCCCCATAACCATAATCATCCCTTCTTGCAACCTACCTGCCCCCTCATACCCACCGCAGCCTAATCCTAGCCATACCCTATTAGGGCCTAAACCTAACTCTCGTGCAGCCTACCAGCCCCCTCACAGCCGCCACAGCCTAATCCTAGCCATACCCCCATTAGGCCCTATCCCTCCCTTCCTAGTCCCTAACCCTCCTGCAGCCTACTTGCCCCCTCACATCCACTGATGCCTAATCCTAGCCATACCCCGTTAGGGCCTATCCCTCCCTTCCTAGTCCCTAACCCTCCTGCAGCCTACCTGCCCCCTCACACCCACCGATGCCTAATCCTAGCCATACCCCATTAGGGCATAACCCTCCCTTCTTATTCCCTAACCCTCCTGCAGCCTACCTGCCCCCTCACACCCACCGCAGCCTAATCCTAGCCATACCCAGTTAGTGCCTAACCCTAAAAATGATGTTGACACTAGACAAGAAATTCAAAGTCATCGCCCAGAAGGGACCAACCAAGCGATATCTTTTCCTTTCTCTTCTAGTGTGTACACTCAATATTGTTAACGATGCACGCTTGCGCGCATCATTACCAGCTGGTCCCTGTGATGTCACTGAACGATATGTGTACACTGAGTATTGTTTGCCCGGTAGTTCAGAGGGAAACACTGCTGAACTAGCTCATACTAATTGCGCTATTGAGTCATTTCTGCCTTCCTTTTCATGTCTTTGTCTGTTACTTGCCAGGATCCCGATCCCAGAGTACTCTGTTGGCCTGTTAGAAATAAAAGTTAAGATAATTAATAATGCATTCAATGTAAAACATTTGTCATTTACATTCAGTTGCCAATGTTGATTCTCATTGTCTCATTACTTCTGAGCACCATCCTAAAATATGGCATAATAAGTAGCAATTAAACTGTCTTGCTGGAATTAATTGTGTATATTTTTGGGAGGGGAAAGGAGAGGGAGGGGGGGGGGGTTGTTTTTAAGATAAGCTTTCTCAGACTAGATAGGAACATTTTCCTTATTGTCTCCTAGCTTTCAGGCTTTTTGCCTTTGACAAATTTCCAGAGGGAACACTCGGTAGGGGAGAGAGCGGGTTATAGGAAACAGAGCGCGTTTTTATCGGATAATGCTACAATCTCTGCAGCTATTGTCATTGTTCTGTCTGCATTGTCTCCCAAGTGTTCCTGCATCTCCACCTTTGTGTTATATTCCATGGGCAGTGTCTGTAGCCTCCTTGGCTGGCATACTAAATATCCTCGTTCAGTGCCAGGAAGCATCTATTCATTATTGAACCCGTTTAAAAACATTGACCATTTCTGTGAACTTTATACTTGAAATGCAGTCTACGGAATTCTCGATTAGCCGTTTCATTTATGCAAAGAATCCTTTTTTTGTACATTTTTCAGTGGTTAGGAATGAATTGGTATATACTATTGTCATGTGCTCCCATACAGTACATTCCCAGATCTTTAGGTGTGTACCCAGCTTAACTGTGTAGCGTCAGACATCTTTTTTTTTTTTTTTTTTTACTTTTTCCATTAAAAAGCCTCTGCTTTGAAAAACAGTGAAAATAGGACGCACAAGCAGCTTCTGTTGATTAAAGTGATATACTGAATCGATATTCAGTGTGTGACTGCCGCTGTATCTGCAAAAGAAATGGAACAGTAATGTTTTCCTGGCAATTCCGTCATATGCAGTTACACCACAATCAGACATGGAATATAAGCATGCCACATATTTTAACCAGTAGCAGCTGTGTGTGCATCCTAGTCTCTCCATTTTACAAATAAGACCCGATTTTAAGATGATAAGCACTACTGAGTAGCATGACTAGTATGGCTGTATAACGCGAGAGGAGGCTAGATGTACGTGGACACATCTGTAGTCCGGCGGGGTTAGTGTGTCTTGAGAACCCATGGGTGGGGAATGCCTGTCTAATGGGGTGTACACACGGACCGACCCAGCGGCTGTTGATACCTATTAGATATGGAAAGCCGCCGGGTTGCCGGCCATCGGCCAGGATGGACGGTGCGCGGGGGAGGGGGGATGCTGCATTGAGTAGCATGTAGTGTTCCCTCTAAGCTTCTTTTGCAGGGTGCCGCCCCCCTGCCCATTTTTGAAACCTCAAAATGCACCCAGCCCTTTTTGTGTGTAGCACTGTGCGCTCTTATGTAGGGTACACACCAGGACGACCACCGTCGTTCACGACCGATAGACGACCATGGAACGATTTCCCTTGGACTTCCCGGGAGCTCCCAGGCAGTCCCCAGCAAACGATTAGCAAAAATTGTGTTTTTTTGCGGAACGATCTAGATCCGATCCCGATGCGCCCGCGATGGTCGTTAAGACGGTCGGATCGCTGGTTTTTGTTTTTTTTGCAAGAACACATGCGACCGTCGTCAGATGGGCCTTTGAAATTTGAATGACGGGGCTGGACTAGCAGAGGGGGGAGGACTAGCAGAGGGGGATAGGAATAGCAGCAGCCATTTTAAACCAGTGTATTTCTGCTTTGTTACTAGTGAGGCTTGGTTTATACCTGCTGAACGCTGGACATAGCTATTTACACATTACTTTGTTTTGCCTGCCATTACAAAGTGTCTTTTAACCCTGCACTATGGAGAATGCAGTGATGGGTAGTCACCAGCAACAGTACCCGCAGGAGAGAAAGATCATGCTGGACAAAGCAGTGGCTACTTCAGCGTCAGACTCGTTCGCACATGCCACTGCTCAGGGACATCAGGGAGAATAACCCAGACGATTTTCGTAACTTCTTGAGGATGGATGATGCCACATTCCAGGAATTGCTGCGTCTGGTGACTCCCCACATCGAGAAGCAGGATACCAAGTATCGCATGGCTATCCCTGCTGAGGAACGGCTGGTGGTGACCCTGAGGTTTCTGGCGACAGGACGGTCTCTTGCTGACCTAAAGTTTGGATCCCTCATCTCCCCGCAAGCTTTGGGCCTCATCATCCCGGAGACCTGCAAAGCCATTGTGAAGGTGCTGCAGTACCAGTATTGCAAGGTAAGATGAAATATACACTGTACACTTTATTGTGCAAACAAAATATTTTTATTTATAATTTAGGCCTAGGACAGAAACAGGTTTTTTAGGCCTTTCATGGTTAAAACATGTAAAATAGTAAATAGATTGTGTCAACACAAATATATTATAATACCATATATAAAAGATATTGTACAAAAACACACACTATATATAAAGATTTAAGTATGTATGACCCAGTTTAAACTTTCCCACTAAGTACGGGCTACTGTGTGGCAGAGGATGTCTGCCGCAGATAAGTAAAGGCTGCGGCCCACATAGCGCATGGCGCAGATGCAATGGTCCCGGCCCCATTGATGTGCGCCATACGCCATGTGAGCAGTGGCCATCACATACCTGCAGCTGAGACCATGTCTGCCGCACAGTACCCCATACTATTTGCAAAGACAAAAGGGTAATAAATGGAGTTTGCTCTCCAGATTGAGGAGAATCCTGTTCTCCCTCTGGTAATGCAGGTACAGGTAGCAGCATATAAAAAGAAAAAAAAGACACTCTGGTAACTTCTGAAACAGGCCCTTACAACAGTAGGGATAAGGTACTGTGCGGCAGAGGATGTCTGCTGCAGATATGTAAAGGCTGCGGCCCACATGGCGCATGGCGCAGATGCAATGGTCCCGGCCCCATTGATGTGCGCCATACGCCATGTGAGCAGTGGCCATCACATACCTGCAGCTGAGACCATGTCTGCCGCACAGTACCCCATACTATTGGCAAAGACAAAAGGGCAATAAATGGAGTTTGCTATCCAGATTGAGGAGAATCCTGTTCTCCCTCTGGTAATGCAGGTACAGGTAGCAGCATATAAATAAACAAAAATACACACTGTGGCCCTTGTGTGGCAGAGGATGTCTGCTGCAGATATGTAAAGGCTGCGGCCCACATGGCGCATGGCGCAGATGCAATGGTCCCGGCCCCATTGATGTGCGCCATACGCCATGTGAGCAGTGGCCATCACATACCTGCAGCTGAGACCATGTCGATGGTAAATGATAAAGTAGCCTATTTTTTAAGACAGATCCTCAAAAACAGGACACTCTGGATCTTCTATCAGTAAAGAACTGTAGAATTGACGGTACTTGGGGGGTTGAGAAGGCTGTGTAGGTGTTGACTGGGTATGTGTTGGAATTGTGCTCGACTGGCCTGCTACGGTGGCAGGCGGAGTAGGCACTGGTGATTCTAATGACAGTGGTGTGTCTGGTGCACTACCAATGCCAACTATTTTAGTGCCACTGTTGAGATACCCTAAACTGCCATTATACACCAACTCCATGCATAACTTTTCAAAAGTAAGTTGCTGGTCAGGAGCCATGTTGCGAACACACTCTGCCACATAAGTGAAGTAGTTGTCATGTTTGTCCGGGTTTCTTTGCAGGACTTGATGTGCCCGCATCATAAATTCTTCATGTGCCGCTGCTTCTCCTTTTTTTCCTTTGCCACGCATTTTTTTGGCACGGGGGAGTGGTGGAGTGGGTTCCAGGGTGGGTGGCGGAGTGCGTGCCGGAGTAGGAACTTCGTTCGATGTGCATGCATTCTCAGATAGGACAGATAGGTCTGGGGTTGCAGGTGGGTAGTCACCAAGCTGTAAAAAAATTGAACATGTTTACTAATCAATTCTATTTACTTCTAATTTCAGTTCCCTACCAGCGTGAATGAATGGAAAGTCATCGCAGAGGAGTTTGAACAGCGATGGAACTTCCCAAATTGCGGTGGAGCCATTGATGGCAAACATGTCCGCATAGCCCAGCCTATCAATAGTGGTTCCTACTATTTTAATTACAAGGGCTATTTTAGCATTGTACTAATGGCTGTTGTTAATGCGAACTATGAGTTTATCTTCCTGGATGTAGGAAGGAATGGCCGTGCATCGGATGGTGGCACTTTCAAGGACACAAAGTTCTACGAAAGGCTCATAGCGAACACCCTTCACTTGCCGTCTGTCCAGGAAACTAAACAGGGGCTTAACTTTGTTTTTGTGGCTGACGAGGCTTTTGGCCTGCACGAGCATGTCATGAAGCCATATGCGCAAAGGGGGTTGAACCATGACAAAAGGATCTTTAACTACAGGCTATCCAGGGCACGGCGTGTTGTGGAAAATGCTTTTGGCATCCTGGCAAGCCGGTTTCGCATTTTCCACACTGCCATTAACCTGAGGGTGGACAAAATTGACTGGGTTGTCACGGCGTGCTGTGTCCTGCACAATTTGCTCCGCAGAAAAGCCACACAGCAAAGGGCTACAGGCACAGCACTCCAAGAAGACCAAGAACTGCCAGAGGAGGTAGTGCAGATATCCTCCTTGCAAACCCCAACACAACGCTACACAGGGAGTGCACGAGCCAAACAGGTGAGGGAAGAGTACATGGCCTACTTTAATGGGGAGGGCGCTGTGGATTGGCAGGAGGAATCAATTAGATAGCCAAAAAAATAGACTCACCGATGCAGACTGCGAATTCTCCTCCTCCTCCTGCGCCGTGACTTCTTGGTTTTCATGTTCTACCATAAGGACTACTCCTGTCCTCATCGACTCCTGGCTGAGGGTGAATGCCAACCGGTCATAGTACCAGAGCGATGTTTGATACATCTCGTCGACTCCAGCACCAGACTTCTTTGCAGCCTCCATCTTCTTGTGTTCCTTTAAGAACACCGTGCGCATATTCTGGATGCGTTTCCTCACCCATTCAACATTGGCCTCTGGATGAAATGGAAGACTGTAGCGTGCCAACTCCTCCAAGGCTTGGTTTCTTTTCATTTTGTTTGAATACTCCTTGGATTTTGTTCTCCACAGGCATTCGTGTGTACGATATTTTTCAATAAACCCTTCCAAAAACTCTTGTTCCTTTGCGTTGGACATTGGGACTGTAAAAAGATAAAACCATTTTAGTTGTTATAGTTATACCCATGTTTTGTTTCATATTTAAATTTTTATAGTTATAGTTATACCCATGTTTTGTTTCATATTTAAATTTTTATAGTTACACCAGTTACCTAGTTCTTATGTTTTAAGTATTTAAAATGTTAATAAACTTTTATGAAAACCACTATACATTTTATTGTGCAGATTGCTATTCACACACACAGGTGAATGGGGCCTAGCAGAGAGGAGTGCATGGAATACTGCAATGGTGGACAATGGTTTATGTATATATATCTATATATACACAAACACACACACACACAGGTGAATGGGGCCTAGCAGAGAGGAGTGCATGGAATACTGCAATGGTGGACAATGGTTTATGTATATATATCTATATATACACAAACACACACACACACACAGGTGAATGGGGCCTAGCAGAGAGGAGTGCATGGAATACTGCAATGGTGGACAATGGTTTATGTATATATATCTATATATACACAAACACACACACACAGGTGAATGGGGCCTAGCAGAGAGGAGTGCATGGAATACTGCAATGGTGGACAATGGTTTATGTATATATATCTATATATACACAAACACACACACACACACAGGTGAATGGGGCCTAGCAGAGAGGAGTGCATGGAATACTGCAATGGTGGACAATGGTTTATGTATATATATCTATATATACACAAACACACACACACACACACACAGGTGAATGGGGCCTAGCAGAGAGGAGTGCTTGGAATACTGCAATGGTGGACACTGGTTATATGTATACACACACACATGGGGCCCACCCAAAAAAAACAGTGACATGGTCGGGTGCACGGTTGCCAAACCAGTGCTTTATACACACTATATACATTGGTGGCAACAGTGGGCATGCATAGAAGAGCATTGGGAGTGCAAACATACCAGGTTGTTGTTCTGGGAGATGAGACAAGAAGGAGAGTCCAACTGCTGCGCCAGCGCTGTTTGCTATGTGGAAAAACATGGCGCCGGGGGAGTGTTTAGGAAATGCCACTCAAATAGGCTGGATCAAACGACGGACGCACCGACGGACGGACGACGGAGGCGGCAAAAAACACTCACGATCTGCATACGATTGACGGTCGGTCGGCCTGGGATTGACGGATCCTACCTGCAGCACGTAGGACCAAAGATGCGACCAAACGAGCAGCGTGAACGCGCATTGGATCGGAATCGGATCAAATAAATGGCAAAAACACACGATAGTACACACAATCTGCATACAACCGGTCGGAATCGGATCTAAATTGACAGAATCGTGCCCTAGTCGTCCTGGTGTGTACCTAGCATTACACTGCCCCCCCACCGCACTGACATACCGCTGAGAACTTTTGGTGTGTGCCATCATGTGTAATGGGTATTACGGTGTATGCCATCATGTGTAATGGGCGTTATGGTGTGTGGTATAACGTGTAAGAGGCATTACAGTGTGTGGTATAATGTATAATTGTCATTACGACAGAATATGTAATTGGTATAACAGAGTATGACCATGTTTAATGGGTGTAATCCTAACGCAGGGTGCAATTTTTTTTTTATATATATATGTTTTGGGGTTTTTCTGCTTCTAATGTAAATCTCTAATATAAAATGTGCCCTGCCTGGTGGTCAGCACCCTGCCCTAAAAAGATCCTAGAATGAACACTAAACATGGCTCTGCTTTCGATCCTGATGTCGCAGTGCGATTCAGTGTCATTTTTGATTCGATTTGGACTATGTAGTCCAAACCGAATTGAAAATGACACTGTATCGCACCGTGTGTACACAGCAGTAGGCAGTAAGCGCATATGTTTTGTTGAGCACACAGAAAATCAAAGGTCCTAAAGCCCCAGTTATAAACAGAAACTCGTAAGCTTGCCGTAGTCGCATTTGTAACACTCCTGTGATTCTCGCTCTCTCTGATCTCAGCGTCCACATGGCGCTGACCACTTGTAAGACAGCATCTCGGCACAGTAGAAAGCAGCGCATTTCTAAATGCATTAATAGCACGTGACTCACAAATCACAGCCTGCTTAGTGCTTTATCAGATAATAGCTTCATCACAGATGGCCTCCTGCGTTCCCATTCTAGTTCATTGTGGTTTTACTACTTTTTCATTTTACCAAAGAAAAATCTCCCAAAGCGGAGAGGCCTAATCATTTTGTTAAAGGGCAGAAAAACACAGTAAGATTCATTAGCAATAAATGTTAAATGCCTTCTGCACATATGAATAATTTAATACGCACTTCAGAAGGAAAAACGCCAGCTCTGTGACTTAAATACCTTATGCGCGGTTTACTGCTGAGGAAGTTTTATTATGAGTTTATGTAAATGTGAGCCACCTTCTGCAGCACAAATGGGGAATACTGTATGATGTCACGAATGGCTGTTAGCATAGCATTCTGGGAGTTCTGTTTGAACGGTTGCTGACGAGTCGTGATTCAGACTCGAGCTGTAGAATATAGTATGATTGTTAATAAAAACTCTTTACAATTCTTTTATTTATAAATATACATTTTTTTATTTTTTTTTAAAGGGACCCAGCACGAGAGAAGAACAAGAGGTTCTCCTAACCAGGACGGATCAATCTGGGCGCGCTTGGCCTCTGAAATCAATGGGCGAATCAGTGGAACCAAGGGGAGGAAGAAGAAAAAGACAGATGGTAAATTTCCATTTTTGTGGATTAATGCGTCGCTGGGTTGGCACATTCTTTACAGTAGGTGTGTACTTACTGTACCAGTGTTCGCTCTCAGTGAAAAAATGAGAGAGGAGAACAAGAGGGCTTCATGGATAAAGAGGGAATGCGAGAAAGAGAGGAGCCAAAAAGATGGTGTCGGAGAAAGGGGAAGGTGCATGAAGAGGGAGGGGTGTGAGTGAGCAGGAGTAATACGGCCTACACACATGCCAATATTAAGGCATTTTCTAAGCGATTTTGCTTAGTTTGGCAAAGTCGCTTAGCAAATGCCCTCACATCGGTGTATGTGTGGGGGCTGTATCGGCAGCCGTGCGCGTCCCCGCGCGTCTTTATCGCTGGCCGAGATTGATGGACAGTGTCCATCAATCTCGGCATCGGCAGTGTTCTCCCACCGGAGAACACTGGCGCTGTCTGCTCGCTTAGCACACAGAGCTGACAGCTCGCTCTGTGTGTGGGCTGTCAGCTCTGGGTGCTATGCGATAGCGGCGCAGCACAGCCCGACCTAGCATAGCTAGGTAGCCCTGCACACATCGCTATGTGTGTAGGGCCCATAAGAGAACATCAGGGAGAGAGAGAAAGAAAGGATCAAGTGAGTGTGAGTGTTGGGGAGAGAAAGGGGAAGAGGGCGTGTCAGAGAAAGAGAGAATGTATGAGGGAAAGCGAGACCGCACCAAGTATAAATAAAGGAGTGAAAGAGAGCAAGGGAGAGAATGTCAGAGAGAGAGGAAGCATGGGGAAACAGGTGGGGATAAGAGAGAGAGGAGAGAGAGAGACTAGGGTCAGCGAGAGGTGAGACGAAGGAAGAGTAAAGGCCCCCACATACTAGAACGATTTTTTGGCCTATTGTCCGATTTCCAGCCGATTGGGATTTTTACCGATAATCGGCAATAATCGGCCGATTATTGGTAAAAAATATCGGACGATAGGCCAAAAAATGGTTCTAGTGTGTGGGGGCCTTAAGCGAGGGATGACAAAAAGAGGGGGCAGGGGAGAGTGAAAGAGGAGATATACAGCAGGGGAGAAGAGAAGTTGACTAACAGGGTGGGTGATGAGAGCACAGGTCCGCTCTAGGTCCCTGGCACCATCCGCTGCTCCACTCTAGGTCCCTGGCACCATCCGCTGCTCCACTCTAGGTCCCTGGCACCATCCGCTGCTCCACTCTAGGTCCCTGGCACCATCCGCTGCTGCACTTTAGGTCCCTGGTGCCTTCCGCTGCTCCGCTTTAGGTCCCCGGTGCCGGCCGCTGCTCCGCTTTAGGTTCCCTGCGCCGGCCGCTGCTGTGCTCTCCTGCTCCCCGGCTAGGCTGTTACATCCTCATGAACCCACTCCGCCCACTAGCTCTCCTGTTTCTTAGTAGAGAAAGAAACTCTCTACTTAGCAGAGTGGGTTCCAGGGACCCACTCATTTTGTAAAATAGGGTTCCGGGACCGCATTTTTGGGGTAAAATACACGCTATAGCGCGTATTTGCGATCACTGCTTACCTTTAGTCACAGGTGCAAGTAGCTGATGATCTTCACCGAAACTCACAAGCATCATCCGCCGGATTTTCTTGCTAGACAAAAGCAGAGATGGAAGGTGCACACTCTGTGTATCATTGGACATTTTTATAAATGCCTTCACAAATGATCGTTCTAAGACCGTAAGTTGAGCGATGATTCTGTGATATACTGTAAGTTGTACTTCTGTCTTGCAGGCTGAGACGCATATTGATAAGGAGAGGGTCCGATACTTCCATGATGACGATAACCAGAGTCTTCAAGATCTTGTCAAGAGGGAGAAGATGGGAACAGCCGAAGACCAAAATAAACTGTATATGAAAATGATGTCCAAGGTAACATCCAGCATCCTTCAGGCTTTGTCTTGTCTCGCTGCGTCAGGCCTGGGACTTGCATAGATTAGCAGAAATGGTTGGTATGGAATTCTGTAGCTTTGCACTGGATTGGCCCCTTCAAGAAGGTTCTGGTGACCTATATCTCATTAGCCAGACATTTTGTTGTGGTCCTCTCACATTTGCCCTAAGGTTTTCTGAGGCTGTAATATGAAGTAGAGGAGTAATCGGTTTAAAGTCATCCCGTTAGTTTGGCCTTATGATTAATTAATGTTCCTTTGTGGGAAAAATAAGCGTTGTGAGTTACATTTTTAGGTGTCAGAAGTGGGATCTTTGATGGGAAAGCTGGGACACATTGGGGTAAATTTTCTAAGATGGGAATACTATTGAAAATTGTATGTTGCTCATAACAACCAATCAGAGCCTACTTCTTATTTATTTAGTACCTACTAGAAGATAATAGATAAAATCTGATAGGTTGTTATGGACAACATCCCATCTTCAATAGAACACCAATCTTAGTAAATTTACCCCACAACAAATACACACAGTCTGTACCCAGGGGAACCTCCCACAATGCATTGTAATAGAACGTGCCCAGTTTTATAATTCCCTGTTACGATCTCCACGTGATCAGAATCATGTTAGAATATACCACTTATAAGAGTATTTTCCTATTTCTACAGAATGCATTCACTTTATACAGTGACTAGATGTTACCATCGTCCACTTTCTCTACAGTACTGTAGTACTAGACCACAGGTTCTCAAAGTCGGTCCTCAGGACCCCACACAGTGCATATTTTGCAGGTCTCACAGAATGACAAGTGAAATAATTAGCTCCACCTGTGGATATTTTAAAATGTGTCAGTCAGTAATGAGTGCACCTGCAGCGTGATCTGGAACACGTGAACTGTGTGGGATCCTGAGGACTGAGGGGCAGATTTATTAAGCTCAGTGAAGTGATAAAGTGTCTGTTTTTTATCACCGGCCAATCAGCTCCTACTTGTGAAGTTACAGGCCTGGTTTGAAAAATGACAGGTAGGAACTGATTGGCCGGTGATAAAAACCAGACACTTTATCACTTCACCGAGCTTAATAAATCTACCCCTGAGAACCACCGTACTAGGCCTATTAGAGTTTGTAGCGATATAATAGCAACTGTGCAGTTCTCAAGTGTCCTGGAGGTACTTAGCAAGCTGGCTTTGTGCTTTGGCCCAGCGTCAAAGATTTATGTAAATCCAATATTTATTACTGGGATCCTGCGATGTCACTCACAGTGCGGGTGCAGACGCTTAGGGCCTTAGAGGTAGCATGCTCCGGATAACGGGGGGGGGGGGGGGGGGGGATATTTTTGCTCATCTGCTTCGTCTACAGTAAATCATTCAGTATTTCTGGAGCTACATAACGCTACTGATCGATGTTCCGCTGCCATGTAATTAGATCTGTATGAAATGGTTTTAAAAAGTTTCCGTTGCACCTGCTTATGCGAAGCTATCGGTGACTCCAGCACAAATACGCTTGTCACTTCCAGAACGCCGCCGCAGTGTCCTAATATCATACATTATACAGAGATGTAGCAAGATATCATAACTGATTGTGAAGCCTGAGCCGTCCCATCATCCGCCAGCGCTGCCGTTACTGCTTACAGTCAGAGCTCAGTTTGGCTAATCTCTTCTGACTGATGCCAAATGCGTGAAATCATTACTAAGTACAGATGTCTACGTTGTCATGCGTTCCGCTGCGGCCAGTGGAACGTGTCATGAGGTCTGTGCATGGTTCTTACTAAATTAAATCTCTGCTTCGGCAGCACGCTCCGTTCGTGACCTGACTGGAGATTGGCAGATTGTCCAAATAATTGGAGCCGCTGTTTGCCCACCTCATGTCACATACCATATGACACATGCATAAAACATTTGTGACCGTAATCGCTGACAGTTTGCAATCATAAAGTGGAGATGTTGCGCATGAAGTGTAATACTGGAAAGGGCTTACGGCTAAATATTATGCAGATCGATCTCTTAGGAAAAGTAAGATCTGTAATATCTGTAATCCCCGCATAAAGGTTCTGTAGTGTGTAATAGTGGGTACACACGGTGAGATGTGCACTATACAGAAGGAGCCGGTCTTCTCTTTGGCCGGTACTCGTCAGATGGCTTTCACTGGCGAGCGCCGGCGATAGAGACTGGGACGCGCGTGCGTCTCATGCGCACGAGCGTCCCAGTATCACTGCGGCTGGGCAGCGTCTCTCTGCCCGTCTCCGCTTCAGGGAGACGCTGCCCAGGGTGGGGGGCGGCGAGGTGGACCGGTGGTGGGGGAGGCATCGGGGACCCCCGGCAAGCTCCATGACCACGGTGGGAACCGGCCATGCGGAAGCAAAATCAAATGGAAATCGAATGCTTTTATTAGGGTTCGATGCAGATTCGATCCCAGTGCGTGCTCCCTTGTAGTGGAAATTGAATAGAAAAAAGTCTTGGAAAGCAAGACTATGGGGGTATTCATCAAATATAGCGGTGGGCACCTATTCAATGCTGTCTTTCCCAACAGCATTAAACAGGCATCTCGGAAAATACAAGCCCGACTTTAAAAACAGTCGGGCTCGTTTTGCCGAGATCGGCCTTGGATTGTCGAGCTCACGGGCCGGATCTCGATGATCCACGGCCGTTTCTCGCGGCCATGCCCTCTTTTCGCACACTTGACAGGCGGGACATTGAATCCCGCCTGCCAAGATGCAGTCGAGCGGGTTGAGAACAGGACCAGGCCATGACTGTCAGGCCGGCCCAACAGCCGTGTCCTGGGATTGGATACCCCCTGTATAGTATTTATAGCATATATCAGTAGGTAGTGCAAATCTAATGTGTTCACTGCTGCATTTAATTCGATCCCGATTTGAATGCAAATTTTACATCGAAAAGGAGTAGAAAAAACATCAGAAAGGGCCAACCAGACCAAATCTAATCGAATCGAACCGCTATAGCCACAGCAGGGATTGCACAGTACATAGATAGAAATCTTTGACATTTCTACGCCGCTTTTTCATTAAGGGGGAGTATTTATCAAAGCTTGGAGACAGAAAAAGTGAAGAGATATAGGGGGACGATTCTGGATCACATGTAGTGATCCAAATTCAGCACCTGCCCAGATGGTCAGGGTCTGCGCATGTGCGAATGGCCACTGCGAGTTGCTCACTCATTAGGTCATTAGGACAACATGCATTAGGTACATTGAATAGGAGAGGACAAATATCAGAGGGTACATTGTATATAAGGGACACACACACACACACATTGGAAAGTACATTGTATATGGGTGCCGGATGACTGCCTGACAGGGAAGATCCTGACTGATATGGGCTATTCTCCCACAACCACCATAGAGGGAGAACAGAACCTGTGGCGAGTCAGAGCCGGAGAGGTTCCCCATTGGCCTGTCAGGATACAGTGCGGCACTGCACCCATATGAGCAACATCCTGCACACCGCCCCCTCCGTGCATACCTAGCCAGGCACTCCTATCCACAAAGATCCCACTCTGAAGACTTTCCAAACAGCCCCAACGTCCCGTCCCCCCCCCTTTAATCTTTATGCACTTAATTGATGGTATTTCCTCATGCTAAGATGGAAAAAACAAGGGAAGATTGGAGAAAAGGTGGAAGAATGGGAGGAGAGGGGAATAATGAGGGGAGAATGATTAGATCTGAGGGTAGACATAGGGGAAACAGTAGCTGCATTATAACTTGTGATCCTTTATATCAATGCTCCAATTTACTAGCTTATTTATTATATACTTTGGGCAACATTTAAAAGGTTAATGATTTTTAATGTCGTTTATAACCTGAAGCCTCTGCATATGCCTCCAGTTTTGTTCAGGTTTAGTGTTAATGTGGAATGCTCACAGTAGGCTTAACTGAGTTATGCATTAAGCTGACAATTAAGTTAGAATTAAGGAAGTTATTGTAATATTCTGTAAGCGTCTGTAGGTAGAGAGCAAGCTATTGTTTGCACCTAATCATTTAATCATCTGCCCCTTCGGGAAAAGAAATCTGTAGAACATTCGCATTTATAATACTGTGTAGAGCAATATGCGAGCAATCAAACCGCGGCTCAGTCCTAATCAGTGTTATCCAAGCTGACGCGCTAGATGTAGGCTCTCGGTGGCAGTATATTTATACATCTCTAAAGGTCCATACACACGGGGCGATTTGCCCAGCGTGTATGGACAGCGATGATCGTTTTCATCGCTGGGGGGAAAGCCGCTCAGTGCATACACACTGAGCCGCTTTGCCCCTGCCCGGCGCAGACAGCGGGGGGCGGACGGCTTTGCGTAATACCAGCAGATGAGCGGCTTTCCCGGCAATGATGCGGGAGCGCGCAGCAGCGCTCACCGCTGGGCCATACACACTGGGCGGCTTTGAGCTGAAAGCCGCTCAAACTTGCTGTTTTGAGCGGCTTTCAGCGCAAAGCCGCCCAGTGTGTATGGGCCTTAAGACTTCTATGAAAAACCTTATTAACCTCCTTCCTGGTGTAATATTTTTTGATGGTTTAATTTGTAGCATCGCCAATTTGCTCAGCATTGTGCGGTGAATCTGGGCCCAATTCTTAATTGGCGATGTTAATGGTATTGAGCTTTTCCTTGACACCATTGCACATTCAGAAAAATCCCTTAAGATCTCCCTAAAGGCACTTGTGTCCTGCGGTGTGTACGCAGAGAGGCGCAGGTGTAACTGAAATGTACGGTATCGGGAATGTAATGGAAATGTGCTGGACGGAGACAGTTCAGATGTTTTACGGGCATGGTTATAAAGTGTCCCGGCCGTGTTTTCATGCACAAAGAATGTTAATTGCTCACATTGCCGACCATACTGACACAGAAAATCTGCCCTTAACACACTGCTGGGGCAAATTTCCATGGTGTGACTGGTGGCATCTAAAGAAGCACCAAGCTACATCTAGCCTCAATACGCCATGCAGAGCGAGATGCCTGGCAAGAGCCGCAAGGTCCCTTGCAATGCTGCTTTTTTTTTGGGGGGTTGGGCACTGAAAAATCCTCTTAGCCGCAATAAGATATGAGTAGGACGCACAAGGAGACCTTTTTTTTCTCAAATGACCAAAACCATGCTGCCCTGCAGGTGGGCCAGATGTAACTGAGTCTGTATACAGAGAACAAAAAAACTTGTATCGGGGAATAAAGCTGTGGCTGCTACATTGTAGCCCTTGCTGTACAGATTTGGTGACTCCGTCGCACACATGTATACAATTGTCTTATCAAAATAATCGGCACAGTCTTTTTGTGTGTCCTAAGGGCATTGTGAATTACATGAATTTTTAGTAAAATTAGGTCACCTGGACGCGGTTGGGAAGCCGTTACTTATGGCCACCACTATGCGAAGAACCTCGCTCAAAATGCTAAATTTTATTGCAATGGTTATTATTAATAAATTGGGAGTTTGAATTGTGCACCTGCAACCTTGTCTTTGTATGCAGTACTACTGACAGGTCTCCGCAGGGTCGCACCTCTCATTACCGGTGTGCACCCCAGGACCCCGCCCCTGTATTTTCAATAAAAAGATGATCAGGGATATTAACTACTGTATGTTAAAAATAGTGGAAAGAAATTGAAAAGTTCCTTTAGGCGCAAAGGTGTTTATTAGAATAAAAACAATCAATCACAAAAACATCAAATAGGATAAAAGATACAAAAAATCCCTCTCACCCAGTGTCGGTGGTGGAGCCACAGATGGCAAAGGCAGAGTGTCCTAAAAATAGATCCACCCTGCAGGCTCCACGGGCTTAGCACTGGGCTGGGTCCTGGATAGTAGCAGCAGTCCTGGGCCAACGCGTTTCGATTCTCTGGGAATCTTTGTCAAGGCTAATGTAGTTCTGTAGGAGGCTGCTATTTATGTGGAAAAAGTGCGGGAAAAAAGGTGGGCGTGATCTAGGACCGAGCCCCGGAACTAGATATCCATTGGTGGTTCATTGTGTCTCTCAAAATGAATGTATACCTCCTATGGATTGGAGACACACACGGTCACATTCATTGGTGGTTCTGTGTGGTGCACTCCTTCATTTGCGGAAGTTGCGGACTTCCGGTTTCAGACCTCCGATTTCCGGAAGTGCGGACGGCGGAAGTGTGCGTCTATAACTTCCTGTCCCGCCGGCTAGATGATCCTGGTCATCTTGGTTCCGGCGCGCATTCAGATGTTATTGTTCTGCTGACTTCCGGATTTCACAGCGTCAGGGAGTGGTGGAAACATCGGTGGCCATCTTTGATGTGGGAACCACGAATTTCCATATTCAATATGCCGATAGACCCTCATGGAAGAAAAATATTGTGTTAGGAATTGTTTTGATAAGAATTATTATGATAAAAGATGCAAAGTTCATAAAGTGATAAAAAATATTAAAAATGGTAAAGGAACAAATGGGTTAAAAGGCAAATGGATAAAAATCATAAAAATTTATAAAAATTTATAAAAACCACTTTAACTCAAAGTCCTTGTTGAGACCATGTGGCACTAAAGTTTTTAATCTAAAAATCCACTCCATCTCTCTTTTTGCCAACATAGTCTCAGAGTCTCGGTGTTTCCAGGTGGTTTTAATATTTTCTATTGCCATAAAGTCCCGTATGTGAGCACTGGAGCAATTGTGTATGGTGCTGAAATGCTCCGCCAAGGAATGAGTTTGTACTCCTTTTTTGATATTGCGGAGATGTTCCATCATCCGAGTTTTCATCGCTCTACTGGTACGTCCAATATAAAATAAACCGCAGGAGCATTCAATTAAATAAATAACATTGGGTGTGTGGCAAGTAATAAATTGTGAAATTTTATAGTCTTTGTCCTTGATGGTAAAGGTGTCTCTTTTGGATTTCTTTGACTTTACTGTTTTACACATGCCACATGTGCCACACCTATGAAAACCTTTCGTGCGTATCCGAGATGTATCGGTATTCGGTAACGCACTTGTCACTAGTCTGGTTTGTAAATTATCTGCTCTGCGGTAGATGAATTGCGGTTGTGCCGGTAAGATACTATCCAAGATTGGATCTTTCTTCAAAAGTGGCCAGTGCTTTTTTAGAATTGTTTCCAATTTCTTTTGATGGGGACCATATTTGGTTATAAACGCCAATTCAGAGGTACGTTTTGGCTTCTTCTCCTTTCTTTCTTTGGTAATTATTCTTAAGAGGTTTCCATCGATTTTAGACACATCTTCTCTAACGGCAGTAATCTGTTCAGAGTCATACCCTCTTGCTCTGAAATTCAGTGCCATTGTGAATTACATGAATTTTTAGTAAAATTAGGTCACCTGGACGCGGTTGGGAAGCCGTTACTTATGGCCACCACTATGCGAAGAACCTCGCTCAAAATGCTAAATTTTATTGCAATGGTTATTATTAATAAATTGGGAGTTTGAATTGTGCACCTGCAACCTTGTCTTTGTATGCAGTACTACTGACAGGTCTCCGCAGGGTCGCACCTCTCATTACCGGTGTGCACCCCAGGACCCCGCCCCTGTATTTTCAATAAAAAGATGATCAGGGATATTAACTACTGTATGTTAAAAATGCCTGATTCCAACCAAAAACTGTAAGGATCATGATTTTTTTTTAAACAAATTCAACATTCTTAATCCATTGGGGGAAACAGACCGCCCACTATGATTCTGATAATTTTATTTTTTTAATTGTCGAAGAGGGAAGATGTTAGTTTTTAATATATGAGGGCAGGGTGCTGATCACCAGGCAGGGCGCCGACCACCGAGCAGGGCACTTTTTTCAATCGGGAGGGCACATTTTATATTAGAAATTTACATTAGAAGCAAAAAAAAAAAAAAATATATATATATATATATATATATATATAAATCGCACACTGCACTAGGATTACACCCATTAAACATTGTCGCTCTCTGCTATGCCCCTTACATATTATGTTGTAATGACGATTACACATTATGGCACACACTGTAATATCATACACCATAATGGCCATTACACATGATTGCATACACCGTAATACCCATTACACATGATGGCACACACCAAAACATCACAGTGGCATTTCAGCGCAGTGGGGGGCATCGTAAGGGCGCACAGTGCCACACACAAAGAGGGCAGGGTGCGTTTTCAGTTTTAAAAAAACGGGCAGTGTGCAGCACCCTGCAAAAAAAGCTTAGAGGGAACACTAAGCTATCCTTTTTAGTTTTAATGACAACGTCTGACCTACCGCCCACAACAGTTCAATAAACGAACATAAACGTATCTTTTTCTTTTAACTTATTGTAGACGTTTTGTAGACTTTTTTTTTTTTTTTACTATGTTTTTACGGTTTCTGTAATGCCGATCCTATTTCTTCTTTATGACCACATCAATCTTTTAATTTAATCAACGCTAGTGTGTTAATTACTTTTTGTGTTTTTTAATTTATTTGTTGTGTATATGTTTAAAAACCATTTGAAGTATTTTTTTTTTCTTTTAAACTTTGTAAGTATTATGTGCTGCATACAATGCATTGGGTCAATCCCAAAAGGTTCGGCAAGAAGACTAGCCTGGGATCTCTGTGTAGGTCATGGTCAGATGACTTCCTCTCCAGGGAGGAACCTGCGCGTTTCAGGTTCAGTTGGCCACTTACCTGGAAATGCCAGGACTGTCAGACATGTCTCCAGGAGAAGGAGAACTGGCTCATGGGCTTGTTTTGTTTTCAGATGTGGGGATTTCACTGTCATGCCCTGAAGTTCCGTTCATTGACTTTAGGGCTTAAGGGCTCAATACTCGTTGACTTGACCAAAAGCATAAATTGGTTTGTAACCGCTTTCAGATTTCTTATTTTTCTGATTTTAAAGGCCGTGGGGTTAAATGCGTTGTTCAGCCTTCAAATTAAACATAAAGGTTACAAATATTTAATTGTAAAAGCTGATATTTAAATTGAATTTATTATTAATTGATGATGAGAACAGGTGGGACAAAGTTAACCAGAATAACATGTTGTACGTTACTGGATGTTAATAGTTTTTCTCTTCTTTGCCATCAAATGATAATGTCATTTTAAATATTTATTTTTCATCCGCTATTTAATAAGGCAACTGAAATGACTGGAACAGCATCAATGATTTTATCTGCAGAACGTTAGGAGACGAGGGGAGGTCACATTCTTAAAATGACGCTGCAGCTCTGCAGTGATATTCCGGAATGTTAAATCTATGGTTCATTCTGTGTACTTGATTCTAACAGTATACCAACTTTGTTGGTATAGTTTTGCCGCACGTTATCGGCGGTGCCGCATATCGTATAGCGGGTACAGGGCATAGGAAAGGCCAAGTACCTGTAATTGCTTCTAGACAAAAGATGTGCAAATACATACATACATTTTTTTTTTTTCTGTGTAGGGTAAATACTGGCTGCTTTTGAATGTAGCCCACAAATACTGGTCAGCTTCTTACTCCTTAGCCTAAAATAAGACTAGGATGACTTTAGGAGAATATAAATGAATATGATGATAATTTATAAGTAACTGCCAATAAGTAAATAAATGTAAGGCGTTTATGGGTTTGTAATACAGACATACTTGCAGAGTTTACCTTACGCTGTAAGAAACAAAGCGGTTAAACAATAAATGACACATTTGACTTGCATATTATACAGATGTAGAGGAATATTGTGAGCGACACATTGTCATCCCTCTCCTGCTATGTGCACTACATCACTCATCCCGGCTCCTCCTCCTCCTTCCCCAAAAAGATGACCGTTTTGGCATGCTAGCCCTCTCCAAACTTGAGGACCAATGCCTGGTCAGCACACCATGAGAACCCTAGCCACAGCTAGTCATGCTCATTAAGGAATAACGGTACATAATTCTGAAGTAAGTTTTGTGCTCCAGACTACAAAATGCCGACCTACCGTATCACAAGCTAATTGGCTTAAAATAAATAAAAGGATAAGGAAGCCACTATGGTACCACCCGTCTATTACTATTGTAAATATTATAAACGCATAAAGGCATTGCTTTACATAGTACAAACATAACACACACACACACGCATAAAATACACCATTCCTTGTAGATGTGATATTGAGTATTGTAGAGGGTGCTGATTGGTCAGAGCCGTTATTGAAAGGTTTGAAAACCTAATTAAGTGCTCGGAAATGTAATGAGCTTGTCAGAAGAGATGTGATTTCAGGGAACCCTTGAGGTTTTGTTGGATAAAGAAAAGTCCTGCTGTACAAGGGGATGCGGTCATTTGGTCTACTGCATTATGGTCGACAGTCATTAGGTCGACATGCTAAAAAATCGACATGACTCTAGGTCGACATGGGAAAAGGTCGACATGATTCTAGTTCGAAAGGTCATTAGTTCGACAGGTCATTAGTTCGACAAGGTCATTAGTTCGACATTGTCTATGTCGACATTCACAAGGTCGACATGGAGTTTTTCACTGTTTTTTGAGCCAACATGTGCCGACAGGCGGTATTTCATGCCCTACCATCCACTAGGGCGTGGTGGGAGAATAAAATAGTGTGCCGAGCGTAGCGAGGCACCGTGCCCGACGCGAGGGGATGCAGTGCACTTTAAACTGTGTCCATGTCGACTGTGTTGACATTCAGGTAAAAAAACAGTGAAAAACCCCATGTCGACCTTGTGAATGTCGACATAGACAATGTCGAACTAATGACCTTGTCGAACTAATGACCTGTCGAACTAATGACCTTTCGACCTAGAATCATGTCGACCTTTTCCCATGTCGACCTAGAGTCATGTCGACCTTTTAGCATGTCGACCTAATGGATTCGACCTAATGACTTTCGACCATAATGCAATAGACCAAATGATCCCAACCCTGTACAAGGATGGGAAAGGAACGGAATGGGATCAGCTGGAAAAAGTTCTGGAAGGCGGAATATGGGGTTCTAATAAAGGGAGATGAAAGATGCACATACGTTGGGCGATCATGTGGTACATGAAGACGTGCTTTGGGGAAATTGTATTCATTGTTGTACATGTTCATAGACCTATGTTCTGTTGTCTTACACAGAAGTACAGGCAGACAATTTATTGACTAATAGAGTAGGACAGCTTTAGCTGCAATTGTTCTGTGAGGAGATGAGCACGCTGGAACTGAGGAATAAATAGATTGTTGCTGAAGAGCGTCTGCTCTTCACTGGATACGGCCATAAGTCAACCACTGAAGCTCAACAAGGCTCAGGTCGACACAATCCTGACACAATCATTAGGTCAACAATGGGAAGTTTTCACGTTTTTTTTTTTTTTGCAGACAGTATTTCATACCCTGCCATCCACTAGGGTATGGAGGGAGAATATAGTAGGGTGCTGAGGCACTGTGACTACAATCGATACACTCTTGTGTCCGAGCCCAGCGATTAGGTATACACCTTCCTGCCAGAGGGATATCCCGGCCTGTGCAAATTTGCTTAGAGCACGGCTTGAATGATTATTTTACTGTGTGCAGTCTGCTCGTAGCCCAGGACTTACTTGGTGCCTGTGATAGGGACAGGCTGATGGGGACCATAGCCGCCGTTGCACGACTTCCCCTACAAAACCCTTGGGCACTTCTGTGTTTTCCCTGACACTCACAGAAAACAGCCGTTTACCAACCACAAATGCCGGCTACCTGTCATTAAAGTTGCGTACTGCCAGAGATTTTAAAAAAAAGTAGCACGATTTCATTGCAGGACGCATGCAAAAAAGACGTTACATGACTTGGCGTGGAATGGACTTAGACAGTAATTAGGCAGACACCACTTAGGGGGGATATTCAATCAACGGCGGGCATCTTCCGTCGGGAAGATGCCCGCCGGGCCCTATTCAATGCTGTCTTCCCCGACAGCATTTAGCAGGGTATCTCGGCAGAACGGGGTGTGGTATGATTCACCGACAGTCGGGATCCCGACAGTCATTATCCCGACGTCGGGATCCCGACTGCCTGGTCTCAGACAGCGTGGCCAGCGCATCAAAGCCCCTTGCGGGCTCGCTGCGCTCGCCACCTATTCTATTCTCCCTCTATGGGGGTTGTGGACCCCCACGAGGGAAAATAGCCGTCGGCCGTCGGGAACCTGGCCGTCAGTGTTTTAACAGTCGGGATCCCGACGTCGGGTTAATGACTGTCGGGATCCCGACTGTCTGGACCCCGTCCGGCAGCCGGCAGAACGAGCCCGACATCACAAGCTGTCGGGCTCGTTCTGCCGAGAACAGCCGGGAAGTGACGAGCTGCCGGCTGCAGCTCGCCTCTTCCCGGCCGCAACTCGTGGCCACGCCCCCTTCTCGCACCCCGACAGGCGGGACATTGAATCCCGCCTGCATGTTCTCGGTCGAGCTGACCGAGAACGGGACTGGGTCACGGCGGTCTAGCAAGCTCGACTGCCGTGGCCCTCACATTGAATGCATGAAGTTCGACATGACTGAAGGTCGACAGGTCATTAGGTTAACCCAAGCATTAGACCCAAGTGGGGATGGTTGACAGGCAAAAGGTTGACATGTTTTTTTTTCACCTTTTTTATCCCGAATTTTGACACAGTCGACATGGACACTAAAACATAGCACCCGACCCCTCGCATGGCTTGCTGCGCTCGCCATGCTTCGGGCTCGGTGCCTCTCTACGCTCGGCAAAAAACACCTATGTCGACCTTTTGACTGTCGACCTTCCCATGTCGACCTAATGACCTGTTGCCCTAACCCATGTGGACCTAGTAGTGTCAACCTAATTCTTGTTGACCTAGTTACTGGAGACCTAGTGAACCATATCCCCTTGGCAAAACTCTCTCACGTCAGTTGTGAGACTAGATGTATGAGAACTTTGCTGAATACTGCTTCCAAAACATCCTTCTTGCTGCGTATTTCTTGTAAATGTGTGATTTTTATTGGGGGGGGGGGTGTAGTGTTCTGTTTTTTTTTTTTCACTAGGTAAAATTCTGAGAAATGTCTCATGTGTAGGGTGGAAGCTAGCAGGTGAATGATTTATTCTTAAAGATGCTAATAACAGTAAGCCTTATGGACAGCATCGCTTCTGGCTCTCAGTCCTGGAATGGAGCCATGTACTTTCTGAAGAAAACTCTCATGACATTGAACAAAATGACCGCAAACAAATTCTGAGTAAACTTCCATGCTGACATCAAAGTCGCACACCATCCGCTGCCAAGTGAGAGATTTAAACCCATAGTTTTAGTAAAATCTGTGTACAGGTTTGTTTACTGTATGTTTTTAATTTGTGAAATTAATTATAATCATCATTTTATATCTTTTAAAAAAATTTATACAGTTGCGTCACTAATGCCAGTGACACCTGGTGCAACTTCACAGGTGATGTGTGTTGCTTTCTAGGCAAGGTGGTGTGGCTTCACGGCCCAAATCTGGGTCGCTGTTCTGGCTCCTACACACTGACAGGAGCAGGGTGCTGCACGTAATGGTAGAGCAGCACTCGACTCCTGTTACTGAGGAGGAGCCGGCACATTGGTTTCACCGCTCAATGGATGACACTTAATGCAGCCCATTCTAATGATTAAATTGATTTGATTAAATCTCTTGATTTTGCCAAAATACTCATCTAAATGTTTCAATTGACCGGTGATACAGTTACAGATGTAACATAGTAACATAGGGGGTTATTTTGGTTC
The DNA here is from genome assembly GCF_055691185.1 of Crinia signifera. Taxonomy (NCBI): domain Eukaryota; kingdom Metazoa; phylum Chordata; class Amphibia; order Anura; family Myobatrachidae; genus Crinia; species Crinia signifera. The sequence goes on from NC_139218.1 coordinate 369,794,111, forward strand.
ACTCTTTGTGACAAATTCCTTCTTAAGCTGCCCATACACGGTCCGTTTAACGGATCCGTTTGGGACTTAAACAGCACACATCGGATCGGATCGCATCCCTAGTGCATGCAGTGTGCATGCACTGCGATCCGATACGATGTGTACCTAGTACAAAAAGTATGTGCAGCACATACTTTTTGTACCGTACTATGTGATGTGCGGGAGCGCGCATCGCATAGTACAGAACGGATGCCGGCGAACGTCTCCGTGTATGGGCAGCTTAAGATGGACAAAACCATGTGCACTGCAGGTGGGGCAGATATAATATGTGCAGAGAGAGTTAGATTTGGGTGGGGTTTTTCTTCAAAGTGAGATCTATATTGCAGTCTAAAAATAAATCACTCAGTATTTTCCCTGCACAGAAACAAAATAACTCACCCAAAACTAATTCTATCTGCACCTGTTGCATCTGCCCCCCTGCAGTACACATGGTTTTGTCCAGCTGAGAAGGAATTTGCCTCTAAGAGTGAACTAGAATAAGACCCATAGTAATTAAGGCTGGAAAAAGACGTTAGTCCATCAAGTTCAACCTATTAAACTTGTAACTACTGACTTGAGTAAGTCATATCTGTAGGATTCCCTCAGTGGCCAAAAATGCATCCAGTTTTGATTTAAATTCATTAACAGTAGTTGCTGTAATCACACCCACTGGCAATGAGTTCCAGAATTTTACTGCTCTAATGGTGAAGAATCCCCTTCTTAATTCAGTACGGAAATTATTTTCATCAAGCATCAGTGCATTCCCGCTTGTCCTAAGTATAGGCCTGTTCGTGAACAACATACTAATCATATCGCCTCTCAACCTCCATTTCTCCAGTGAAAATATATTCAGCTTGGTTAACCTATCTTTGTATTCTAGTGATTCGAGACCAGTGATTCGAGACCTTTTACTAGCTTAGTTGCCCTTCTCTGTACTGGTTCCAATTCATTTTTGTCCTTTTTAAGGTGTGGTGCCCAGAACTGAACACAATATTCCAAGTGTGGTCTCACCAATGCCTTGTCAAGAGGCACTATCACATTGGCATGCCTTGACTCCATTCCCCTTTTAATGCATGCCAGTGTCCGGTTTGCTTTTTCTGCTGCACTTGAGCAGTGTGCACTATTACCCAATTTTTCACCTATGATGACCCCCAAGTCCTTCTCTACAGCAGAATTCCCTATAATAACTCCATTTGGATCCGATACGTAATCCCGGCGGTCGGGATCCCGGCGGTCGGAATCCCGACACTGGAATCCCGACCGCCGAAATCCCGACATGGGGGGGGGACGTGGATCGCCCCCCCCCCCTTGCGGGCTCGCTGCGCTCGCCACGCAGCGGGCCCGGTGCCTCGCTACGCTCGGCACGCTATTTTATTCTCCCTCTATGGGTGTCGTGGACACCCACGGAGGGAGAAAGTTTCGGGATTTCGGACGGTCGGGATTCCAGTGTCGGGATTCTGAACGCCGGGATCCCGACCGCCGGCAAATTGACCGCATCCCCTCCATTTAGCCTATAAGTAGCTTGTAAATTTTTTGTTCCCATAATGAATTACTTCACAATTTTAAACGTTAAACTGCATTTTCCACCTTTCCACCCAGCTTTCCAGTTTATTTAAGTCAATTTGTAGTGTTTCCACATCCTCACCTGAGTTAATTTCCTTACTCAATTTTGTGTCGTCTGCAAATATTTCAATTTTACTCACTGTTACTTCCAATATCATTAATGAATATATTTAAACGAGGTGGGTCCCAATATTGAACCTTGCGGGACTTCACTTTGGACCTTACCCCAGCTGGAATGTATGCCATTTACCACCATTTTTTATGTCCCTGATTGTGCAAACAGTTTTTAATCCAACACAAATTTTATCTCCTAACCCTAAATTACCTAATGTCATTAATAACCTTTTATGAGGCACAGTGTCAAAAGCTTTAGCGAAATCAAGCAGTATTACATTAACAGATTTCCCTAAGTCCAGCCCCCTACGCATTTCCTCATAGAAGCTAATTAAATTAGTCTGATCTGATCTATTTTTGATGAACCCATGCTGAACCTATCTTATTTATTATAATTTTCTCCTGTTCTAAGAAATGTTGGATACTATCTCTTACTATTCCTTCTAATATTTTTCCCACAATGGATGTTAGGCTGACCAGTCTATAATTTTCAGGGTTAGTTTTGCTACCTTTCTTCCATATTGGTACTACGTTAGCTATACGCTAGTCCCTTGGTACTGTCCCCGAGTTTATTGATTTCTCGAATATCAGATGGTAGTGCTATGACAGAACTCAATTCTTTTAGTATCCTAGGGTGTTTTTCGTCCGGGCCAGGAGATTTGTTACTATTTAGGTTCTTTAATCTATTTTTGACTATTTCCTCACTCAAACATACAGTTTGGGAGCAATCAAGAGCCAAGCATTTAATCTTTGGGAGATCTTCTGAAGATTCTTCGCATATAAATACAGAAGCAAAAAATTAATTGAATAATTACGCTTTCTCTTTTCCTTCTATCACCAGGGTACCCTGCTTATTTTTAGGGGGCCAATATTTTCCTTCCCTGACCATTTCCCATTTATATAACTCAAACTTTTTGGGATTTGATTTGCTATATGCTGCTTTTTTACATTCAGTCTCTAATTTAGCCATCTTGGTTGTATTTTTACATTTCTTATTACATTTTTTTATATGCGGCAAATGATTTAGGCGTCCCATCTTGTTTAAACACTTTGAATGCCCTCAAAACAAAATGATAGAAAGTGAATTTTGTACATGCAGAGTATTGTCAATGATGTAATGTCGACATTGGCCATCTCGACAAGTTGACAAAGCTTTTTTGCATGTTTTTCGAGTCTACCTCTAACTGCCTGCCAACCATGTGGATGTTGACATATTGAATGTCAAAGTTCTGTCCATGTAGAAAGTGCTGACATGCCTGTATGTGTATGGCTTGTGCAGTGTTGATCATTGTCAGTGTTTTTTGTTTTTTTTCCTTCACTTGCGTGTTTTCTGGTTGGAAGCATTGTAGTTGTAAACGGTCTGTGTCTGTCTTTCTCCTAGCTCACAGAGAAGACCGACAAAGACTACTACACCCTGGATGATATGTTTGTCTCAAAAGCATCAAAGAAAGAGAGTGCAAATGAGGAAGCGGAGAGGGAGAGACAGCAAGCCATATCTGAGCATCGGAGGCTGGCCGCCAGGATGGACAAATGCCCGTACTGCTTCGATAACGCAGAGCTCCCAAAGCATCTTATCATTGCTATTGGTGTGAAGGTAAGAAGACTGTATGGCATGACGACTGCTACTCAAACCCCAATGTCCATTTAAATGTACGAAAATACTGGAAATATTTTCCGGCTGAGGCTGGAGGATCAAAATATCCAATTAGAACTAATTAGCGTACCCCCTGTGCCATTGCCTTCGGCGAGTGTCACACGCACCAAGGCGTTCACATGGGGAGGGGAGGGGTGGCATCAGGGGGTGGTTTTATGGCCGTCCCCCTTCAAATGCAGGCGTGGCATTCCCTGCTAAGGGTGGGTGGCTAACGTAACATGATGTCAAGGTGGGATACGGTCATTGGGTCTACAGAAAGTTGGTCGAAAAGCGTTGGGCCGACATGGGTTTAGGTCGGCAGGTCATTAGGTCGACACAAGCATTAGGTTGACAGGGTCTAGGTCAAAGGCTCGTCATGGGTTTTCCCCTTCTTTTTTTGACCCGACATGTGCTGACAGGCAGTATTTCATGCCCTAGCATCCACTAAGGCGTGGTGGGAGAACAGAATAGTGTGCCGAGCACAGCGAGGGGATGCGGTGCACTGGAAACTTTGTCCATGTCGACTGTGTTGACATTCGGATAAAAAAAACTGTGAAAAACCCATTTTGACCTTTAGACTGTCGACCGCATGCTTGTGTCGACCTATTGACCCATGTTGACCTAAAGGTGTCAACCTAAATCTTGTCGACCAACTTGCTGTATACCGGAACGATCCCAGAACGTCAGTGCACGCCCCCTTTTCGCCGATCTCAGATGGAAATAAAAGTCAGGATTCGCAAAAACGCGCTATAGCGCGTATTTTACCCTAAAACGGCCCCCGGGGACTCAGTTTTTAAAACTAAAGGGGTCCCCGAGGACGCGCTGTACTAATCCTGTCAGCCGCCGCTGCGAGCCAATCACTGTGACTGCAGCGGCCGCCGGGACCTAATCACTGAACAGTGGCCGCCGGGACCCAATCACTAAACAGTGGCCGCCGGCAGCCAATCACTGTAGGTTTTATACAGTTTGCTGCCGCTGCGCACCACGCACCCTGCATGAGAGCAGGTTACCGTTTCAAACTCTGCATCCTAAGTCCACTCCGCTGCTGAGAGAGAGGGTGGGGGGGGACGACGACAGGATGGGATGCTGTAACAGCCGCTCTCAGCAGAGTAGATGAGCGCGCTGTCAGGGTGGCGGGGGACTGGATGTGGCTAATGCAACTCAGAGCAGCGTGTCAGCTATTCCAGCCACATCCAGTCCCCCGCCGCGCTGATAGCCCGCTCACCTACTCTGCTGAGCAGCATGTCGGCATGTTTTCCAGGCCCCCCCCCCCCCCCCCCACCCCACTGTGACAACGAACCTAATATGCCCCCCCCCCCCCCCAATGGCAACCAGCATAAAACGTCCCCTCCCCATGTGGCAACCAGCATAAAATGCCCCCATCCCCCCCAGCATGTGACCCCTGCAAGGAGCATGTAACCCCTAGCAACAAGCATGTAAGTAAGCAGCACTTATGTGCTATAATATATACTGGGCATTACAGTGTGTGCTTTAATGTGTACTGGGCATTACGGGGTGTGTGCTTTAATGTGTACTGGGCATTACGGGGTGTGTGCTTTAATGTGTACTGGCCATTACGGGGTGTGTGCTTTAATGTGTAACATACAGTAGAAACATAGAATTTGACGGCAGATAAGAACCACTTGGTCCATCTAGTCTGCCCCTTTTTTAAACATGTTACCTCAAACCATATTTGATCCTTATTTTTTTGTAAGGATATCAATATGCCTATCCCAAGCATGTTTAAATTGTACTACTGTATTTGCCTCTACCACCTCTGATGGGAGGCTATTCCACTTATCTACTACTCTTTCTGTGAAGTAATTCTTCCTCAAATTTCCCCTGAATCTTCCTCCCTCTAGTTTCAGTGCATGTCCTCGTGTTCTGCTGCTCCTCTTCCTGTGAAGAATGTCTCCCACCTGTACCTTGTTAAAACCCTTGATATATTTGAAAGTTTCTATCATGTCCCCCCTTTCCCTTCTCTGCTCTAAAGTATACATATTAAGATCTTTTAGTCTTTCCTGGTACGTTTTGTGATGTAGGCCATGCACCATTTTAGTTGCCCTTCTTTGTACAGTCTCTAATGTATTTATATCCTTCTGGAGATATGGCCTCCAGAACTGAACACAATACTCTAGATGAGGTCGTACCAATGACCTATACAGTGGCATTATTACTTCTTTCTTTCTACTGCTGATACCTCTCCCTATGCAACCAAGCATCTGACTTGCCTTCTTCATTGCTTTGTTACATTGCCTACCTGCCTTTAAGTCCCCTGAAATAGTGACATCTAGATCCCTCTCTTCCTCAGTAGTTTCCATTATAGTGCCATTTACTGTATACTATATTTAGTCTTTGGATTTTTGCAACCCAAGTGCATGATTTTGCATTTTTTGGCATTAAACTGTAGTTGCCATGCTCTTGACCATTCCTCTAATCTACCTAGGTCATCAATCATTTGTTTTACCCCTCCTGGTGTGTCTACCCTGTTGCATACCTTTGTGTCATCTGCAAAAAGGCACATTTTACCCTCAATTCCATTTGCAATATCACCAATAAAGATATTAAAAAGCACTGGTCCAAGTACAGATCCCTGGGGTACTCCACTTGTAACCTTTCCCTCCTTTGACTGTACTCCGTTTACTACAACTCTCTGTTTTCTGTCCTGCAACCATGCTCTTATCCATTCAACTATCTTAGAATCCAATCCCAAACTTTCAAGCTTATTTAACAGTCTGCGATGTGGGACAGTGTCAAAAGCCTTACTAAAGTCTAGATAAGCTACATCTACAGCCCCACCTTGATCTATTACTTTAGTCACCCAGTCAAAAAAGTCAATAAGATTTGTTTGACATGATCTTCCCCCAGTAAACCCATGCTGTTTTGGATCCTGTAAATTGCTGGTTTTGAGATATTCTACAACTCTTTCTTTTAAGAGTGTTTCCATCAATTTCCCTACTACTGATGTAAGGCTCACTGGTCGATAGTTGCTTACCTCTTCTTTGCTTCCACTTTTGTGCAGTGGGACTACATTCGCTGTTTTCCAGTCCTCTGGGATTACTCCAGTAGCTAGTGACTGGCTGAATAATTCTGTTATTGGTTTTACCAGCTCCCCTTTGAGCTCTTTTAGTATCCTTGGATGTATCCCATCTGGCCCCATTGATTTATCCCCTTTCAGTTTTGAGAGTTCTGTGAGGACTTTCTCCTCTGTAAATGTACTTGTTTCTCCCTCAGTTTTCTGACTATACTTGCAACTTAATTGTGGCCCCTTCCCCTCTCTTTCAGCAGTGAATACTGAGCAGAAATAATTATTAATATTATCTGCTATTACATTGTCCCCCTCAAGAAAACTTCCACTCTGTCTTTAGTCTTATTATTCCACTTTTTGTTTTTCTCCTTTCACTTATATACCTAAAAAAAGTTTCCCCCCTTTACCCACTGATTGGGCCATTTTCTCTTCAGCCTGTGCTTTTGCACATCTGATTACCTTCTTAGCCTCCTTCTGTCTAACAAGATACACCTCTTTGTCCTCATTCTTCTGCGTCTTCTTAAATTTCTTAAAGGCCAACTTTTTTGCTTTCACAATAGTTCGCAAACCACAATGGCTTCCTTTTTCGTGTGTTTTTCCTATGTGTACTGGGCATTACGGGGTGTGCTGTAATGTGTACTGGGCATTATGGGGTGTGCTGTAATGTGTACTGGGCATTACGGGGTGTGCTGTAATGTGTACTGGGCATTACGGGGTGTGCTGTAATGTGTACTGGGCATTACGGGGTGTGCTGTAATGTGTACTGGGCATAACGGGGTGTGCTGTAATGTGTACTGGGCATAACGGGGTGTGCTGTAATGTGTACTGGGCATAACGGGGTGTGCTGTAATGTGTACTGGGCATTACGGGGTGTGCTGTAATGTGTACTGGGCATAACGGGGTGTGCTGTAATGTGTACTGGGCATTACGGGGTGTGCTGTAATGTGTACTGGGCATTACGGGGTGTGCTGTAATGTGTACTGGGCATTACGGTGTGTGCTGTAATGTGTACTACTATGTGACACCACTTCCCCCCCAAAAAACATGCCATAAATTTTTAGGCGCGCACTGTCCCTGTTTTCAGGTTTAGTTAGTTTCTAGTATATATGTACCTTTATGCGAGTGGGCCAATTGATACCCCCCCCCCTGACCCACATGTGCCATGCTAGGGAGAAGGGGAGAGGAGGATTTATTCCGTTGGGACCCAGAAAAGGTCCGGTAGGACCCCAATTTTTAGAAGTGAAGGGTCCCCGGGACCCACTTTTTTGGGTGGTTTTCGCGAACACTGTAAAAGTCCATTCATACCGATTTTATTACTGAAGGGGAGAGAAATCATTCGATGGTTGGTGGCCATCGAATGATTTCTCTCCCCTTCGTCTGCATGCGTGGTGATGTGGGAGAGGGGGCGGGCATTCAGAGGGGTGGCAGGCGGCGCTGGCCTGTTCACTAGGTTGCAAGTGAACGCAGCCTAGCGAACAGGTCTGAATTAGGCCCATAGAATTGAATGGCAGCCCGGAACCACTTACCCATGTAGTCTGCCCCGTACACACGCACACTTACACACTAGGGCACTGTTTTTTTAACCACTGTGTCATGGCACACTAGTGTGCCAAGGGCTGTTCTCAAGTGTGCCCCCAGATCTAGAGATGCCCAAACCAGTTTACAGCCACCAGCAGTTCAACTGTTATTTACTGGTCTCTTCTTTTCATGTAAAGGGACAATGTATTTTGTTTTTGTTACCTGTGGGGAACCAATGTGATTGTTTTTTTTATATGGGGCCAATAGGTTTGGGTTTTTTCCTGGGGGGGGGGGGGCGGGGGCAATGTGTTTTGCCATGTGGGGATCTCATGGTGTGCCTTGGAAATGTTAAGAATCTTATTTATACCCCTTTCAGACAGAAAAATCCCAAAAAGCCAGGTATTGCCCGGATACAAAAACCCGGGTACAACTAGGCAGCAAGGGGCTGACCCCCTTTCACACAGGAGCAAAAACCCGGGTATTTCCTGTGTCGACCCCTTTCACACAGAAGCCGGATTTTTCGTGCAAAACTCTGTGTGTCATAAGAAAAGGACAGTTTTAAAGGCACACCGAGATGAGATCATGAAAACCTGACCACCTGTTGCTGGGTACGCACAATGCCCCTTGAAGTGAGGATCTTGGCAATATTGGTGTAGACTACAGCGTCCTTCACTGTGCCAGTAATCTGTTTTCGGATTTCTTCCTCCCCTCTGACATTGAACAGCTCACGGATCTCCTCATCTTTCCAATGTGCCATGGCCATTTACTGCTGCGCTGCACGCCACTGCCACGTGCGCTCAGCCAATCAGGGAACCTGAAAAGATCAGCCAATCAGCATGATTTTTCAATAGTCGGGAGAAAAACACGGGTCGGAGCCTTTCACACAGCCGCAAACACGTGTCTGACACGGGAAAAACCGAGGTAAATACCTGGGTCGAAGTCCCGGAACTTTAGACCCGTGTTGACCCTTTCAGACAGAAGAAAAACCCGGGTCGACACGGCAAGAGCAGGGAAATTCCCGGGTCTTTTTTTCTGTCTGAAAGGGGTATTAGTGTGCTGCAAGGTAAAAAGGTTGAAAGTCACTGCACTAGGGGGTCGATCCTGTTAGTGCCATTCGGTTGCTGTTTAAAAGCTGAAAACGGCACCCGAATTAAGCCGAACTTGCACCCTTTGCTGGGCCGAATTCACTTAAAATTGCTCGCACCCCTATGGAGTTGCGAGCACTTTTAAGCAAATTCAGTCCGCCGTAAAGTGCGCCCGGTGCTGTGATAAGATCCACCCCCTAGGACTTGTGTTTCAATATACTAATAGACAAAGGGTCTTTCCCGCATAGAATAAAAATCTCCCCCCCCCCCCCCCAGCAACTTTGACCATGTATTTTCAGCTCCTATAAGCTCAGGAAACGTATACTGTCACTGTTAGTAGCGGTGTTATATAAAGCTGTTTGTATATTAGGTTTAGTGCTCAGTTAGTGTTGTTATTCAGCAGTTTTGTGGGAGTACAGTATGATTAATGGCACTATGGCCTGTGAACATACTAAAGGTTTCCAGCCAGGAATGGATGCGTCAGGGGAAAGACAGCTTAATGTAACATGTTTTTCTCAAGTACAAATATCCGCACACTTGGGTATTGTCTGAACACTTCCCAAACAAGCCAAGCTCGCTTTGTACTCACAGCATGACTTTGCTTAGCATAAGAAAACAATATTGTCTTCCAGCAGCCGTCCGGTATAATGGAGATTTGAAAACAATGTCCATTTTGGCTGTGACCTTTTACTAGTGGATGGAATTGCCAGAAGTGCGCGTAAAAGGATCGTTCCACATGATGATAATAGTTATTTAAACAGAAGTTATTGCTAAAACCTAGGGGCATACTGCGATAGCCTTGGGGCATAAGGTACTTCTTGTACCAATATTGTAGCAATACCCATGGCTATTAAGTTACAGTCCACAGTAAGCCCACATTCTCCATTTACCTGGGGATGTATAGAGGTTTTTTTTTGCTTTGCCCCGGCCGGGAGGGAATTAACCCATAACTTCAGGCACTAAAGAATCTTAGGTTACTGTGATTTAGCCTTGGGTTTAAGGCCCGTACACCACTGCGAGGGGAGAAGTTGCAGTTGTTCCTTTTTTGAAGCCACCAGGAACTCACCGGTGGCTGGATCACATACAATATAACATATGCTGTTCTTTTGCATACAATGCATCCGTTTTCACCACTGCCGGAGGCTTCTGGGCTAATTGGATTTGTTTTTGCACTCCTGGAAACATTCGGAAGGCTCCATGTTTACTGAGAGACCATAGAGCGCAGGCAGTTATACCAGAAGGGCATTTTTCTGCGTGAAAGGTAGGGACATGGCCACGGTGACACAAATCACATCTTTGAGACACAACAGCCTTAGTGGACATGCCGAGGCATGATAATGAAAGTAGGGTAGTAGTAGTAGTACGTTTATTTATAAGGTGCTACAAAGTGTCCGCAGCGCCGTACATAGCAAACAAGAAACAAATTACAAGGTAACGTACAGGGTGTGTTGATAAAATACAGCATAAATAGGGGTATAGCTGGTAGAACTAAAATCAGCATCAGTTCAGAAGTAGGTGTCGAAATTGTCGAGGAGACTGAAGATGAAGTAGAGGAAGGGAAGAACAGGGCAGGAGCGCTGGTGAGGTAAAGAGGTGGGGTGAGTACGTGAGGAAGGAGGACCCTACTCATAAGAGTTAACAGACTAAAAGGAGGTGGGTGGACAAACAAAAACAATAGGATAAGTAGGAACGGATGGGAACGGAGGCAGGCTAGGAGGATCAAAAGAGGTTAGGAGGAGGGATAGGCTAGTCGAAAAAAAGTGGGTTTTAAGGGAGCTCTGAAGGAGGTAAGGGAATCAGAAAGCCTGATAGGTGGCGGAAGGTTGTTCCAGTGCAGGAGGGCAGCGCGAGAGAAGTCTTGGACACGGGAGTGGGAGGAGGTGATTAGGTGAGAGGTCAGTCAGCGGCGGAGCGAAGAGGACGGGAGGGAGTGTGGATAGAGATCAGTGAAGAGAGGTAAGGAGCGGTGGAGGAGGAGAGAGCCTTGTAGGTGGTGGTGAGGAGTTTAAAGAGAACTCGGAAAGGAATGGGGAGCCAGTGAAGAGATAGACAGAGGGGGGAGGCGGAGGTAGAGTGGCGGGAGAGGAAGATGAGCCTAGCAGTAGCGTTAAGAATGGATTGGAGAGGTGCAAGGCGGGTAAACCTGCGCCACCTATAAAGGCGTACTGTATTTATTTGTGACTTTTTGCCTCCAGTCAACTCAATGATGATAAAATAACAAACAAACAAAATCAGGTGCTAATAAGTTTGTCAAAATAAAATCTAGTTTAATAAAACTATTAACTGTCCTAAAGGTCTTTTACAGCTCCCAAAACACTGTGGTTGTGATTGCACACATACTAATGGAATTGCCTTTTGACGTGCAAGATAAATATAAAGAATTTGTGCTAATAATCATGAATGTCTGATATAGGAATCACCACACAAATTTAATATACTATGGAAATGTTATTATAATTTAACTTGCTATCATAAGGCAACCGGTTGCTCATGTAATGAATCCTCAGAATCAATCATACATATATACTATTTCAAACATTAAAAAATAATAATAATTATGAACCCTTCGAGGAAGAGCTGTTCTATGCGGTGAATTATTTGTCACTTAATTCTATCAGATGACCTGGTGTCCCAGTTAGGCGAATAAAAGTTCCAGAGGTTATAAATGTTCATGTATTTTAACTTAGGGGGGTATTCAGTCCGGCGTCACGATTGTCGGGCTAGCCCAACAGCCGTTACCCGGTCCCGTTCTCGGCCGGATTGACGTCCGCTCGGCAGGCAAGATTCAATGCCCCGCCTGCCGAGCGCCGAAAAGGGGGCATGGCTGCGAGAAATGGCCAGAAATTGTCACGCTACGGCCGGAAGATCGACAATTCCCAGACGTTCTCAGTAGAATGGGCCGGCTGCTTGTAAAGTCAGGCCCGTTCTGCTGAGATCCCTGTTCAATGCTGTAGAGGAAGAGAGCATTGAGTAGGGCCCCACCTCTATTTCCCCTGTCGGAAATAGCGTTGGGAAATTGAATGCCCCCCGCCTTTGTATAGCCTTGATCATCCAAGTAGTCAGACTGTCAATGTGTCGCCAGTAGCACTCCTTTCTGTATTACACCATAATATCCAATGTCACCTGTGCAAATAAGGATCAGTGTACTAAGACAAATGAGGGCGTGGGTTTCATAAAGCCTCTTAAAGACCTGTATTATAGCGGGTTTCCCCCTACTTGTTTTGTCCCTAGGAATTGGAGCTTTTTCAAAGCGTGCCCGGCACAGTGAGTGGCGTCAAGAGGGGCTGTGCTTTTTACCCGGGTCTGCTGGAGGGGCCTGGGCCCCGCTCCCCCCTCTCCCGTTGCAGGGATCTGGGCAGTGGGGAGAGAGACAGCTGCATCGGCAGCCTGTACTCTCACTCCCTCACATTTATTTTGTTTTCACGGGATGTGTCCACGCCCCTGTCCGGTGGCCATGCCCCCTCCATTTTACCGGGGCCCAGCTGACCTGTCGGCTTCCCTGGGCACAATTCTCACAGTGGAACTAAGAGATTTGGAGCTTTCAGCTAAATACATGAATCCTCTCTGGCCTGGTCTAATACACAGCAGAATTTTTTACCTTTTTTCACCTACTGTCTGGAGTATAGTGAGGCATACAGATGTGCCCTCCATCAACCTGTCTCTTGTGCCATGCAGATTGAGATGCCTGGTGTGAGTGAGCTGACATATCCAATACCACTCCATTAGTGTGTGAATACGATACACAAGCAGACCCTGCTGATTAAAATTATATGCATCGTGCCTATATTCAGAATTCTATAGCATTGTACATGCAGATAAAGCCAAATTCACACTCAGAATGTAGGCATGACGCATATGATTTTACCCAGCATAAGCTGCTTGTGCATCTTATTCACCGCGTTTCGTGAATAAGATGCAAACTTGGCGCTATTGATCCCATACCATGTAGGTACATCTGTATGCCAGTCTGACTCTACACAGATATAGGTATGATCAATGTGATCCTTGTACCTCCATAACACTGACAAATATTTCCTGGGTTATTGCACAGGAATGCTCAACAACCCAGGAAATTGGTCAGTGTGAAAGGGTCCTGAAAGATTGTCCGGGGGCCAACTTTTTTTATTACGTTTTATAAATTTTTTGTTTTTATTTATTTTACAGTATGTGGCGTTTGGTAAAGTGTTTATGTATAATTGGTTATGAGGATTTATTACATGAGCATCTTGTTGACTTATAAAATTAAATTGTAATAACTTTATTACAGTATATTCATTTGTATGGTGATTCCTATATCACACTTTCATGATTATTAGCCCAAATTCCATAATTTTACAATGATAAATTAAGTATGAATATAACTTTTTACTAATTAATTATCTAAAAAATACAATTACACAATATTCCATTCTTTTTTTTTTTTTTTATTGCGTCTTTATTTAAATTTTTTTTCATATAAAAAAAAACACAAAACACATCCACAAACATTAGTATACATAATATAATACCAAAACAGGAAATAACATGCCCGACCTGTTGCCTTGAACTGTATACCCTAGACAATACCCACAGACGAGGACAAAGACACATACACATTCACAGCGAACCAGCACATACTTCACCTAACGGGGCCTCTCATGTTACTCTGACGTATTCTGCCTTGATCTATTGCACACAGCCCGTTATAATGTCCCCCTATCAACTTTTCCCCCTCTATGCTATGCACCCTATAGGATATTTTCCCAACCGCAGCATCCCGTGCTAACCACTATCTTTAGTATAGCATATATATGATCATTCCCACGCCTAAAAGCATCTTGCTATCCCTCGGTTACATTCTACCCCTTAACTAGCCAAGAACACCCGCTGTGGGACTGGAAAGCCTAGCCCTTCAGTGCGCATACCTAACGTGTAACCTCTATTTTTTCCCTTTATATATTTCTTTATTTATTTACTATTTACTTATCTTTACTACACAATATTCCATTCTGTGTAAAGGCTTTCATTGTTTTTTTATGAGTCACCACAAGGGTTCTTTAGCACCGAGCAAATACCTTACAATGGTTAATGTGTTACTTGACTAGAGTCTAATACAAACACATTAACGGTTTCACATAAATATAACGTTACTGTATTATTATATTAATGAATGGGTCACATATTAACTTATTATTATTATTATTATTTTTATATGAAATGTTCAGAGCATTATCATTATTTTACTGTATATTATTTTTTTATTATTATCATTAATATTTTGAATGTGGCATAGCATATTATTATTATTATTTTACTGAATGGGGCACATAACATTATAATTATCTAACTAACTAAGTAGGTGACTTTATTATTATTATTATTATTATTATTATTATTATTATTTGTAATTGTTAGCATTATTCATTTACTGGCACTGAATATTATTTATTATTTTTATTATCATCATTATTATAACTATTATTTTAAATGTGGCATAGAATATTATCATTATTATAATTTTACTGAATAGGGGCAGATTATTTTAATAATAATAATTATTATTATTATTGTTATTTACTGAATTGGGTCCAGACTATTTTACTAAAGGGCAGAGGTTATCACTTTACTACAGGGATCAAATTAAGGGAAAAAATATTACTATTTATTAGACTAAAAGGGTCCCTTTAATTTTACTTCCCTGGTGACCTACAGTATGGACCAAATTTTTTAAGTTAGGGGCTTGTGCGCAGATGGACATAAACATATATATATTTTTTTATAAAATAAAAGGCTGCCTACAAAAACCATTTCATCCTGGTAGCACAAGGCCTATTCCAGACACCCCTGGGCCAGCAGCACCTGTGCGTTTCACAGTGTGATCCAAATGTGACCGCTGCTCCAACGGAGCTCTGCAACGCACCCGCATAGTTCATTGGCTCTGTCACAGGAGCTTTGTTAAGATCTGTAATAGGAAACAGGACGTCTCATGAATGGAAACACACAAGTTACGGCGCACCCACTACTGCTGCTGGACTGTGACATGGAACCTGCCGGTGAACACTGATTCTGAATGCTCGTGAGTCTGACAAACCGGCCATTCACGCACAGGGTAGCTGGAGCCATGCCAATTCTCTGTGGGCTTCCCTACACACACACAATATTTGTTTAACCTTTTTTTTTAAGGAGTGGGGCAGCACATTCCAACTTTCCTCCAGGTAATTGGGATGAAGTTACGCCCTTGCTCGCTTCTGCAGAGAGTGCATGTCAGGGAGACACTGTGGGCATTTGGGGGAAAACGCTACTGTTGAGAGGGTTCTACCATGAGCACTCATTGCAACAATGTATTAAAGGCCTAATTTTTCTTTAGCATGATCGGGGGAGGAGAAATAGTGTTTTTGCTCCTTTGCCCACCATTCACTTGTTCTTCCCCTGGCTTAAGGCTTATTTGAGGCTCCCTGCTGCAATCACAGCTGTGCGTATCAGGGTGAGCTTCTACAAGCAGTGTTCTTCAGGGCACTGCTATCTTTATTTAGTCTGTAGGGGTGTACACATGCTTCGATTTTGACAGGTTTTCTATTCCAGATGGACAGCTCTCAATGTAGCCAATCGCTACTGTGCGCCATCCGACAGAAGAGGGCACGCATGAGACGCTCGCGTGCCCCGTTCTGATGGAGCCCGTCTCCGCCAGCTCCCCACTGCTCCCCCATCACCCCCTACAGCCCCCACTCATCCTTCCCATCTCCCTGAAGGGGAGACAGGCAGGGAAGCCACTCCCAGCCACTCTCCGCCGCCAGGCCGACAGGATTGCGCAAGCGTGTAAGACACTTGCGCGTCCCCATCAGATGGAGCTCCGGTCCACCAGCCTGTGCCAGCTCAGGACATCTGGTGATCCTGCAGGCCATCTGACAGTCGCTCTATCTGTAGATTTTTCTTATAGAGGCAAAATAGAATCAAAATGGAATGGTTTGTAAGACTCTTTCGATCCGCATTTGATTCGATGCCCCCCGTTTTCTCTATATCGAAAATAAAAAAAAGACTGTGCAGGCAAGGGAATATTGAATTTGATCGAGTGTGTACACTGTGCCTTGAATGCACATCGAAATCAATATTGAATGTGAAATCAAAAAGGGGGGGAAAAGGGGGGGGGGTTTGCGGGATATCAATGCATGTGTACACACCTTATTAGGCAAGGTACATCAGATCACATGGGGACCATTTTTAAACAGCAGTTTAACAATGGTCCGTACAGAACTCTGAAATGTAGTGTAAAATTGGACAACACGTGATAAACAGCTGGAAAACACGGTCATAAATGTTCAGCGTAACTTGTAAACCAGAAGAACTCAATAAGCAATTCTGTCACGTTTCTGACACTCCGTCTAAGCAAAAGGGATTTTCACAAATAATTTCCCCAAAAGCTGATGCCGCTGCCACCGGATCACCCTAAAACACGATCATTGATTGCTGCAAAAGTGTGTTAGCGAGAATTCATTCTACCAAACGTGTCTTACAGCCTTTTCCGCCAAGAAACGAAAGGTTCTGAACAGGACGACAAAGTCTCGAGATGACACTACTTTTCTTTTTCCATCAGATTACAGCAAGATTAGTTTGTAGCTGGAAGCCATAGACTGAATCAGGTTAGCATGAAATTGCTGCACAGATGAAATTCAGCAGTAGCAGCATAACCAGTATGGGGCAATGGGTACTGCCTTGGCATCGGCAAGATGAAAACTGACATTGTGTTCTTGAGAAAAGGCTTTGTACATTAATGCTCGTTGCCGCTGCTGCGTGATTGAATTGTATTCTAGGAAAGAAAGGGCCTCTTTCATAGAGCGGAGATAACAGCATGTGTCAGAGTCGTTCTAGTTTATTTGGTGATTACGTGTCACACACAACGGTTGGGGTTACAAAATATCACTGCGCTTTATTATGTCCTATATTCCAAGAATATGTCATGATAAAATTCTACTCCATAAAAACCAGCGATTGTGTTCTAAGGACAGAAGATAAAAAAGTTACTGCAGTTCCAAAAAGTTTGGGCTATAAAGAGTTTTCTCGCTTAATAGGTAGAAGGCGACTTTGTTTTGTTTATTTTCACTATTACTTTGTTGTACTATTGTAAAAGGGAGAGGCGCAGAATATTTAGATGGTAACTTGGTAATACTGGAGAAAGAGAGCAGGGTGTACAATGCTATTTTCGTGAGACACGTGTTACCCACAGCAGACTAAAGGTAGAGATGTGCAGGTTCGAATTTACTCTGATTTACCCGGAAGTCAAAACTGTATCTTATTGGCTATCGGCTGTCACTTGATTTGGAGTCAAAACATGTGACAACCGATAGCCAATGACTAAATCCGAGTAAATCCAAACCTGCATATCTCTAGACTACGGTGATATGTACTAAGCCTTGGCAAGTAATCAAGTGGAGAGAGAAGCTGTTGACCTGTACACCTACCTACCATGTCACAGGAATACATACACTTTGCCAGCATTTGGGTTACCGGCGGTCAGAAGACTGACACCGGCATCCTGATGCTGAGGATTTTGGAAGATGCCCAGTAAGCACCCCAGTCTAAAGGCTATGCACTATGCAATTTGGGCATGATTTGACCCGATCCGGATGAATCTGGCCGTGAAATCGGGCCAAATCGCACATGTAGACATTCCCTCCGACCCGATGCGTGGTCCTGTGCGGGAGGACGGACAGGCTGCACGGACTGGGGATGCTGGCTAACCGAGCCGGGCGGAAAGAGCAGGGAACCAGGGAGCCGGGCAGGGGAAGACGTTAAAAAAAAAAAAAAAAAAAGCCCATACAAATGAATAGACAGCCATTGATTGGCTGAGACCTCTCTGTATGGGCTTCTTTTTTTCTTTGTAAGTGCTCCACTGCTCCCGCCATCGGCGCGCTGCCCGGCAGCAGCTTCCCCTGCCAGGCTCTGTTCCCTGTGGGAAGTTGCATGCACTCCCATATGCAAAACTTGGCACATGAAGTGCCTAATCGCATGTGATCCCTACCGGGGAGCTGCCGGGACAATCAGGTCCTACTTGTCCTTAGGACAAGGCGGACTAATTTATGGGGGCCTTAACACTCTATCTCTCCCTCTTTCCTCTTTAGTGCCTGACCCTAAACCCCCCTCCCCAAGACTAATCCAAACCTCCCCCCAACCCTAACCCCACGTACCACCCTAGTGCATAGATATAACCCCTCCAGGAGACCCAGCATTCTTACAACCCAGCTTCGGCATTCTGTTCCATGTCAGAGTACCAGAGTTGGTATTATAGCCAGCAGCCGGCATTCCAACCGGCTGTATATTGACTGCATCCTGTTACAGGCTGCGTTTGATAAATGACAGCAGCTAATTGGTAGTTTCTCTCCACTTTATCACTCTCCAAGGATTAGTACATTTGCACCTAATTCTTTCACAAAGGGTCTGCCTCTAGGGTGGGCTTGGAAATATTTGCATATCCCGCTGACCTCTGCTCAGGCTTGGCATGGAGGGTACAGACAGGTAAATAAGCTTACTGACATTGCAGTAGAAGCCAAATCACCATTATACAGTACAGCGTGTGGCCAGAAGTATTTCTTCAGACCTTCCTGCATCAGGCACCTATTACTGTACTTGCTGGATTGGGCACATTATAGTAAATGTACTGCAATACCTGGTGCTGCACCTATAGACTTTATTATGTGGCTCCTTAATTATCATGATGACAATAAAATCATGTAAGAATGGTGGAGATTATTGATGCTAGGGGGACAGTACTGCTGCTGGGGGATAGGGGGACATTACTGCTGCTGGGTGGGATAGGCGGACATTACTGCTGCTGGGGGGATAGGGGGACATTACTGCTGCTGGGGGGGATAGGGGGACAGTACTGCTGCTGGGGGATAGGGGGACAGTACTGCTGCTGGGGGGATAGGGGGACATTACTGCTGCTGGGGGGATAGGGGGACATTACTACTGCTGGGGGGATAGGGGGACATTACTGCTGCTGGGGGGATAGGGGGACAGTACTGCTGCTGGGGGGATAGGGGGACATTACTGCTGCTGGGGGATAGGGGGACAGTACTGCTGCTGGGGAGTTAGGGGTTAGTACTGCTGCTGGGGGATAGGGGGACATTACTGCTGCTGGGGGATAGGGGGACAGTACTGCTGCTGGGGAGTTAGGGGTTAGTACTGCTGCTGGGGGATAGGGGGACATTACTGCTGCTGGGGGGATAGGGGGACATTACTGCTGCTGGGGGGATAGGGGGACATTACTGCTGCTGGGGGATAGGGGGACAGTACTGCTGCTGGGGAGATAGGGGGACAGTACTGCTGCTGGGGGGGTAGGGGGACAGTACTGCTGCTGGGGGGGGTAGGGGGACAGTACTGCTGCTGGGAGGGATAGGGGGACAGTACTGCTGCTGGGGGGATAGGGGGACAGTACTGCTGCTGGGGGGATAGGGGGACATTACTGCTGCTGGGGGGATAGGGGGACAGTACTGCTGCTGGGGGGATAGGGGGACAGTACTGCTGCTGGGGGGATAGGGGGACAGTACTGCTGCTGGGGGGATAGGGGGACAGTACTGCTGCTGGGGGGATAGGGGGACAGTACTGCTGCTGGGGGGATAGGGGGACAGTACTGCTGCTGGGGGGATAGGGGGACAGTACTGCTGCTGGGGAGATAGGGGGACAGTACTGCTGCTGGGGGGATAAGGGGACATTACTGCTGCTGGGGGGGGATAGGGGGACATTACTGCTGCTTGGGGGGATAGGGGGACATTACTGCTGCTGGGGGGACATTACTGCTGCTGGGGGAGAGAGATACATTACTGCTGCTGGGGGGAGATACGTTACAACTGCTGGGGGGATAGGGGGACATTGCTGCTGCTGGGGAGAGAGGGGGACATTACTGGTGCCGGCTGTGCAGGTATAAAGCACTATTAAAACTCCATTCCTCACTTCACTTGTACAAGTGGGATTCCGACCGTCTTAATTCGAGCCGTTTCCAATTCGCTCGACTGAAATTTCCGTTTGAATTCAACGTTCTGAGTGTCAAAGTCAGAAGATTGGCAAAAATGGCCGCATATTGGCGAAAAACGGCTGAAAATTCGACAATCCGTGGCCATTTCTACCAAAACCTATCCGATTTCTTTTAAAGTGCCTTCAATGTTGTTGGAAATGGCAGCATTGAATAGGCAAGGGCCACTATTTCCACAGGCGGAAATAGCGGCCAAGATTAAATAAAGGAGAAAAACGTGGAAGATTTTGTTCAGAATATGAGAGAGCCCCGTTTAGATTAGTCACCCATTTTAGAGGACATTCTTAAATAATAATCTGACACCTTTTTACATACATATATATACTCCATGTGTGCTGTTCTCCAGAAAAACAATCTTTTTTTTTTTTTTTTTTTTAACCCTTTGAGTGAATTTGTCAAAATGGGTGTGAAAATTGCCAAGCAAACCTTTTTATTCACCATAATGTCCTGTAATGATGACCTTTATATAAGAAATAAAATCTTTTTTACACAAGATTTTTTTATTTATTATTTATATAACAAATGTGAGCGACGCTGGCATTTTAGCAGATATTTTTGCACATCGCTCACATGTTAGCACTCAAAGGGTTAAGTCATAAACCAGAATGATTTATTAAAAGAATATGTCTGAGGATGGGTGACATACTTGTAGTGGAAATGTCTTGTCTACCACTCAGAACAAATGTTTATAGTGACAGCATACCTCCCAACATAATCCTCTCCAGGAGGGACACAATGCTCTGTTCCTGGTCTTCCCTCTTAAAATTAGGATTGCCATCACCTTCTTAATAATGAACCTGTTTAAAACAGGT
Source organism: Crinia signifera (assembly GCF_055691185.1). NCBI lineage: Eukaryota > Metazoa > Chordata > Amphibia > Anura > Myobatrachidae > Crinia > Crinia signifera. Next base: position 369,814,887 of record NC_139218.1, read on the forward strand.
GATGAAAGAACAGTCTGAAAGGTCCAGAGTTAATTGGTACTTGTGTTTTATCTGGGCGCCCGATTTTTTTCATTGCATGCCACTACTTGCAATGCAATGCGATTTTTCATTGTAAAGACCCAATTTTTAATTGTACAGTCAGCCATGGGTAATTTCATACCCCCACTATCCAACTCGGTGGCTCGCTGCGCTCACCACACTATATAAAATCAACTCCATGTGTAGTTGGATAGTGAGGGTATGAAATCACCCATGGCTGACTGTACAATTAAAAATCGGGTCTTTACAATGAAAAATTGGATTGCATCGCATTGCATGCCTTAAGTAGTGGCATGCAATGAAAAAATCGCACAAGTACCAGTGAATTTACCATTTTAAAATAACTGGTATTTTAAAACGGTAAAAAAGTAGGGTCCTACCCGTTTCAGACCCAGTTTTTTTGCGGTCTGAAACGGTACCCAGGCAGCAGTGAGCACTATTTCTCCCGCTCTGTGCGTATTTAATGAGGGGGACCGCTCATTATACATGCACATATGTAATGAGCCACTCATTACATATGCACATATGTAATGAGCGGGACCGCTCATTAAATATGCAATGCGCTGGGTCCCGCTTAGAGTGGGACCAGCTGATGCTCAGACACCCTACCCTATCCTTAACCTCTGGTCTCCATTCATAGCCTGCAGTCCCGTGATTATCTCCTCCCTGCCTCTCATCATGCTGCTTTCACACCGCAAACCTGCTTTAGACCTGGTATTTACATGCGGTGTGAAAGGGGTTAAACTTGCTCTGACCCGTTTAAACAAACATTTTAAATACCTGACAAGCGACTGGATCACATACAATGTATCATATGGGATCCCATTCATGGCTTCGAGATCCGATAGATCCTTGTGGCAGCCACTGCGATCTGCCAGTGTGATGAGAGATGCACAGGAATGCGCATCGCAATCACAGGAAAAGGCCGTGCGATATGACACTACATGCGATTCATCACAACAATTCTTCGCACAAGTGGGTGGGGGCCTTTACCTGAGAAAAGATACACATCTTTGGGGAGATCGCAACTCACCCCTAAAAGCACTAAAGGAATGAAAGCTCATATAGATATGCGGACTGCCGTCGAGATCTGGTAACATTATTGCTGCTCGTTATCATTTTGGAGGAAGCCCGAGTCCTTGGGGATCACACTTTCAGAAATTGATGATTATTGTTTAGTGATATTAGAGTCTATATTTTAGCTCTTGTTTGTTAGAATATAAGATTGTTTCCTAATAAAAACAATTGAATGTCTATTTTTTCACCCAGCGCTGGTATCTCTATACAGTATTTGCACAGTGCAACTTGGGCTAGGCGTGACCAACCTCAAAACCGTTCTATTACCAACTAAGATCCACCAAAACGCACAATGTTTACGGTCCTGAGAGACACATTTGAGAACAGATCTAGAGCTTAATTCGTCAAACTGGCAACTTTCTTTTGAACAACTCAAACACAAGTAGGAGATATTCATATACAGTATCTCCAAAGGCCCTCATTAGAAATTCCATACTTACTGATAATAATGTGCCCCCACGTTGATTTGATATTATTCCTAAATTTTAATTTTCCAAATATAACATCTATAATTAATAATAATTAGCCAACAAAAGTTTGTGCGAATTATATGCCAAGCAGTATATTTTATAATACTGTAAAGGGGTCCGAAAGGTGGAAGTAGAAGATAATGTGATGTTTGTTTCCTTAGGTGTACCTGTGTCTCCCCAACCACCTGTCACTCACAGACGGCCATTGTCTTATCGTACCATTACAGCATTATACTGCAGCCACTTTGTTGGATGAAGACATATGGAATGAAATTCAGGTCAGTGATTTATTCCTAACCTATACATCGAGCAATCTTGCATTATATACCAGGGCTGGCGTATAATAAAAGCTATAGCTTTTAAACGATAATTGCTTTTTATTTTTTTTTAAGACCTACATCTATTTTTTATTTTTCTCCACATTAACAACATATTTTGTGGACTTTCTCTGCCCATCCGTTCCATAATGTGTGTGTGTGTGTGTGTGTGTGTGTGTGTGTGCGCCAGTCAAATTATTTATGCACTGTGGGGGGAATTTACTAAGAATACGAATAGCGACTCCTGATATTCCATGTATTTATACACCTTGCAATGCAGACTTGCTTAATTATGCATTTTCAGTTTTAAATGATCCTTTTAAGGTCCATACACACTGGGCGATTTTGCCCAACCTGTATGGACAACAGTGATGGGTAAAATAGCTGGGCTGAAAAGTGGACGACTTTCCATAGCAGGACGCTATGGAAAGCCATCTACCCCATTGCTCATCTGCTAGAAATACCAGCAGATGTGCGGTGGCCTCCGACGATGATGCGGGAACACTCATCGCCGGCCCGTACACACTGGGCGGCTTTTGAACTGAAAGCAGCTTAAACTACAAAACTGAGCCGCTTTCAGCGCAATATCGCTCAGTGTGTATGGGCCTTGACTCTTCCCATTACACATTCGCACCAGGCAACCAATGAGTTACATTCGCTAGGAGTAATTAGTTTATAGGTACTTATACCTAATGGTATGAAAACAAATAAACAATTATTTCAGGAGATCGAAAAGAGGGGCAGATTTAGTAAGAATGGTGAAGTGATAAAGTGGAAGGTGATAACACAGCAGCCAATTGGCTCCTGTCATTTTTCAAAACCCAGCTCGTAACTTGACAGTTCGATTCTGATAGTCTCTTGCATTGTCACAGGCGACTTTATCACTTCACTATCACTCACACTAAATCTGCCCCAGAATTTGAAAGGGTTGAACGTCTTTGCATTTGAACGGATGCAGGATGTCTGTTTGTTACATGTGAATGAAAAATCTCAAAACAGAAACTGTGGCACGTTTAATTGAGATGAGGGTTAAATGGTGTCAGAGTGTGGATGGAAGCCGCTGAAATTCTGGCACTTAACCCGCTTCTGCTAACAACTGGCAGCCCATTTAGAGAGGACATTCTCTGCATTAAGCAGGAGCAGGCCCGTTTGTCATGAAAATCACTTTACAAAATGAGCAAGTAAAGGTCAATTAGCTGCTGACAAAGTGGTAAGAAAATCATTTGTTTTCATGAAGTGTTTGGAATTCCGAAGCATTATTCTTTATTCGGATTTTCTAATTGCTCATTCTTCTCTTCATTATAATGTCCGTCTGATGCGAGCGGTCGTCTGAGGCGTCACGTATGCAGTTTGTAGGCTGCTTTTGCTTTTTTTTTTCGGTTCCAATTATGACTTTAATTGAAAAATTATTAAAACATGGCAGCCACCATGTCATGTTGTGTTCCTTGTCTCCCGTCATATACGTAAGTGGGAGCAGCCGCCATTGGAGCAGAAGCAGTGCCGCGAGACCATGGAGGCGAGAGATTGGCTGAACAAGGAAGGGCATTCCAGAGGCGACCATCACTTGATTTTTCTGCGCTCGTGTTTTAAATACTGAAAGTGATGTTGAGAACAAATACAATAAACCTCAACGCTGTCTTAAATTATCCAGACATCTAATTTCATTGTCTTGAGGGTTCATATGACAGCAAATAAATATTCTGTAATCATTTAGCGAATATTGCACGAGGGGCTGCAGATGATTGCAAAGAAAATTAAATTCTGTGTAGCACGGGGATTAGTCATATTTAACAAAATGTTCTCTATGGTTTTATTAACAAACTTTAATTATGTAGATTAGTCAAGATAATGATAGAGATCAGAGTGATGTTTCATAGACCATGAAATGGATAATGTACTGAAGGGGGTAGCAGCCATTTAAAAAAAAAATAAACATTTTCTACCCATTCACACGCCCGTCCTACAGATGTGTCCCATATATCATTGCTGTTCTCTTGGCGCACCGGGACCATTGAGACCATAGCATCGGGTGGCTTTTTTATTGTGTCTTTGTCTGCTGGAAGCGCTTCTTAGTGGCAAGGAGATTTCGGCTGATTCCACCCAATTCCGATGGATTGGTCCGAGAAATCGGCCCAAATCTGATGTGTTTTGACATCAGTTCTCGATCCGATGTGCATCGGATTGGAGGTCAGACGGGCAGACCATAAGATGCGTAGGAATCGGAAAATCAGGCAGATTGGTGAATGATATTTCCAGTTTGTGCAGTCTGTGCATAACCCAGAGCCTACTCTGCTTGTGCGAGACAGACTGACGAGCCCAGGGGTGACATCACATACCCTGCCTAAAAAAAACATTTGGGCACGCCTGCGTTTTTCATGAAATTCCCAAAAAACGTCCGTTTACCACTCCCAAACACCAGCTTCCTGCCAATCTATTTTTTTTGTGCTTTTCGGCATCGCCTTCAATCCATGGGCTTCCATTAATGATTGCGGTTTGTTCTGAATTACCCCCCCCCCCTTATTTTTTTCTTTTTGTATATTATGTCAGTATATTACGCTTAATGTGTTTGCAGTTGTTTGATGCGATGTGTACTTTCCTTAGTATACATTTTTTTTTATTTTTTTTATTGTTTTCTAAATGTGTTCTTTTGGCTGGTGTTTTAAAGGTAAATTTCCTTCCTAAAATGTGGTTTAGATTTGGCATCAATTATTCTATTTGTTTGAGGTTTTAAGAAGTGCTTGATTGTGATCAGTAATCATGGTCCGTGACACCTCCCGTGGTCAGTGTGCTGGCTCCTATACATTAATCCCACTTGCCTGATTCTAGCAGCGCCAATGTCTGTGCCACTTCCCTATTTTGCATCGGAACAGTACATAGTGACGGCCACCCTATCCTAGAATTTAGCATTCTTGTTCATGTCTTCTAGACGTTCCGCAGAGCGTTGGTGAAGATGTTTGAAGAAAAAGGGTTGGATTGCGTTTTTCTTGAAACAAACATGAGCATAAAGAAACGGTTTCACCTGGTCTATGAATGTATCCCCCTCCCAAAGGAAATTGGAGATATGGCGCCGATTTATTTCAAGGTTAGTAATTCTTACGCGTTTTGGAGGTTTTGAACCATTCTCTGTAGTGTTTCTGCTTTATTTAATTTTACTGTTTGTTTTTCAAATTTAGTTTATTATTAGCTGTTACTAAATGTATGTTGATTTATCCTGCATGGAAACTCTGTTCCTGTGCCTTGCTAAGTGTTCATTATACATTCTTTCTGACCATGGCAACCTGTGTACTGCATATATTGTGACTGATCCTAGAAACCACATTGTCCGTACACGGTCTCCTGCATACACAACATTTCCTCTCACCCTGGAGACCCGTCATTAGGATACATTGTGGAAACCAGTGCTGCTTACATTCTGGTTGTCCCTAGCAACCAACTTTAAACACTATAGATCTGTCTAGCAACCATCTTTCGTCATATATAGTTTCTCACTCTAGCACCCAGCGTACAGTCTCTCTCAGCAAGCAACTAGCAACTGTGGGGCAGATTTATTAAGCTCGGTGAAGTGATAAAGTGTTTGGTTTTTTATCACCGGCCAATCGGCTTCTACCTGTCATTTTTCAAGCCAAGCCTGTAACTTCATAGTTAGGAGCTGATTGGCCAGTGATAAAAAAAAACAATCAGCTCCTAACTGTGAAGTTACAGGCTTGGTTTGAAAAATGACAGGTAGGAGGTGATTGGCTGGTGATAAAAACCAAACACTTTATCACTTCACCGAGCTTAATAAATCTACCCCTTTATGTTGCAATCTAGAGTATGGTATAAATTACATCCTACCTTCTAACCTCACTGCATTGTACATCCTCTCTTACCCTCACTACTAGCTATCACCATGCATTTTTCCTAACCTTGGCGACTAATGTCTAGTACATTCTCAACAGGCCGGGCAATTAGGTTGTGTTAACACGTTCCCTTTCTTCCTGGCATCCAGATGTTGTTAAACATTGGGCCAGATGCACTAAGCTTCAAAAGTGATCAAATGGAGAGTAATAAATAGCCAGCCAATCAGCTCCTACCTGCCATGTCACAGACTGTGTTTGAAAAATGACAGGCAGGAGCTGATTGGTTGGTTGTTTATCACTCTCTGTTGTATCACTTTTGAAGCTTAGTACATCTGGCCCATTAATTGTGACACCAGTGATCAGTGTTCAGCCTGGCAATCAACTTTCAATATACATTTCTTCCTAGCCTGGCTGCCATTATATTACATCTGGGATAGGAACTTTCAGCAACTCTGGGTTCTCCTCATGACACGGTGATAGAGGTGAAGAGACTGGCCTAGATTTGGCATAATCTGTAATGAACTAGTAGGAAAGACTGGCATGTTATCAATCCATATAGCTTAAGTGTTAACTTTGCTAAAAAAAAGTCGACAATTTAAACGTAGGCTGGGTACACACTTATAAGATTTATCCAACGATGTTGCATTGACAGAGCGGCTGATTTGATGAGCTGTACGCACTGCTGGGCTAGATGTCACATCAGCATCAGCATTTAAATTGGCCAGTCCAACTGTGGAGTCTGTGTAGGAGGTCACTTAAGCCAGTGTACAATATATGTGTGTGTGTGTAATATATATATATATATATATATATATATATATATATATATATATATATATATATATATATATATATATATATATATATATATATATATATATATATATATATATATATATGGTTTACACACCCACTGATCTGAGTGATATATTGACCCCTGTGTACCCAGCTGTAAACATATAGTTTATAGCAAGCATTTCAAACTTACGGGCCACATGCCACCCAAATTTTTCTGTCCCTGCATTACTATTCAAAAACCAGACAGAACCTTCATCATCAGTGTCACGTGCTCTACTCCCACCTCCTACGTAAACCTTCCCAGGCTCCTCCATATCCTGAGTGCTGCTCTTTACTGCCACGGTGAGCACTAGAATAGAGAACATAAGCAGCGGGAACATGAGTGTGTTGGTGAGTAAGAGTTTGGTAACGGCAGGGAGTGAAGCGATTGATGTTTGCAGATGGCCAACATCGGAACTGCATACGAATGCACGCAGATCTGAATAAGGCCCTAGGTTCCTAAGCGATCCCATACAGATTGGGGGTAATAATTGTATGCAGGGCTGCATGCCTTGGGGAAAGTGGTGGGTGAAGGTACGGCCAGTGGTACAGTAATTTGAGTGAACACGCAGTACCGCAAACATGTGTAACACACTGCTGATTGCTTGGGCACTCCTGCATTTGCAACCCTACACCACTTTCACCTAGGGATTCCTCAGTAATATTTATTTATTAACAGTTTCTTAAGCTGGCCATACTCTGGGCAACTTCTCCGAGCGGAGCAATCGCCTGCGATCCCCCCCCTTGAGCCACGAGAAACTTCCGGGCAGCAGGACCGCATACAATATATTTTATGCAATCCTTTCGAATATGATCTATTGCATGCGTTCCCATCCCAGCTGACCTGCCTGGCTTGGCTGCCATCCGACAGATCTCTCCTGCTGTGTCGTTGTGACTTGCATGCTCCAGTGCGATGTGCACGAGACCGCACATCACATCGGACCTGCTGTCAAATACATGCGATTTGAACACCTTGTATGCAATTGATCACCGCAATTGCTTAATAAGTGACCAAATCACATGTATATCGCACTAATGTATTTGCACCTTTTATATTAGAGATGTGCAGGCTCGGTTTTACTTCTTAAATCCGGATCTCATTGACTATCGGCTGTCACATGTTTTTGGATCGCCAATAAGATCCAGATTTGAGAACCGATTATATTCGAGCAGCACCAAACCCGCACATCTCTACTTTATATAGAGCAGTAAATTCCATTGCGCTCTATTAGTGGAAATAAAAGTAATCATATAAACTGGGTAATTACATACAGGCATCCATGCCTTCAGTAGCATCAAATCTGATCAATGTACATTTGAAATAATAAAAAAAAAAAAGTTTAGCGTTTTTATTTCTCAATAACTGAATAAACTTCCTTTTTTGAAGAAACTTTATTCAGCACAGAAAACTGATCAGATATTCTGGATGAAAATCTCTTGAAGTCTTGTGGCAGACAGGCTAAAGATCACATCTTTTCAATCAGGCAACAATTCCGCGTATAGAAGGATTTCCTGCAGACTTACTTACATTCATTATCAGAGATTTATGAGTGGATATTACAGAAATGAATCACCGCTCAATGTATTCCGCAGCGATTGGTGAAATGCATTGCAAATAGAACTGGGGGGTGTTGAGGAACACATCGACGTGTGGATCCCAGGCAACATTTCATTAGGCAAAGGGTGTTGTCGCGACCTTGACAGTTGCTGGCCTCGTGCACCCCTATACTGGTACTTTGCTTGTTATGTCACCAAAGTCTATTGCATTTCATCTGGTAATGTCCCCTGTATTCCGGGTAAGACAGTCTCACTCACTGTGTGTTTATAGGATATAGGGTTCCATTTCTTCTGCCCTATAAATGGCAATTTGTAGAACTGTTCTAATTGTACTTTAGGGCCAGATGCATCCAGCTTCAAAAACTAGCAACCAGCCAATCAGCTCCTATCTGACATTTTTAAAACCCAGCCTGTAACATGGCAGTTAGGAGCTGATTGGATGTCTGTTTATCACTCTCCATTTTATCACTTTTTTAAGGCCCTTAGAGAGTCATCAAAGTATAGATATTTTGTTGGAAAACAGACGTTAATTCACAGTAAAATCGCTTCCACCCAGATATGATTTATGACGCAGGGTTTTGTTTGTGTCCCAGAAAGCAATAATGGAGTCTGATGAGGAATGGTCAATGAATAAGAAGCTAATAGATCTATCGACGAAGGATGTCCGGAGATCTGTGAGTAGTTCAATACTGTCTGTTAATCTGCCCTTGGGGGTGGGGGGTGAAAATAGAGGATATTGCGTATAGTAACCGATCAAATTCTACTAGGGGGAGATTCTCTAAACTAAAAATGTGGTAAAAACCCCGTTATCTGGGTTTTTACCTCATTTTGCGATGCTCTAAGCATCCCCCGCTGTTACCGCGGCAGGGGGCATTGCCAGAAAAATCCTCTACCGCAACCCACCCCGCACCGACCCGCCGCCACCCCGCACCGATCCCCCTCACCTGTGTCCGGGCAGCACAGAGCTGTGCTGCCCGGACCTGTGACCTCCTCCTCCCTGCACTATGATCCTCTTCTGGGTGCAGGGAGGAGGAGAGCCCGGCACAGCAGCAGCACTGGGTAAGGAAGGGAGAGGGGAGCCACCTGGACCCGCTGGGATCCGGTGACTCTCACCGCAAAGGACAGTTCTTAATGCAAGAGCTGTCCTTTGCCATAATTATCTCATATGTTAGAACATATGCGATAATTATGTATGCGAAGGGGGGTGGAGCTGGGCCGTGATTGTTAGAGAATCTCCCCCCATATCTGATTGGTTGCTATAACCATCCTCCCCACTTCACTTTTAGAAGCTTTGGTCAATTCACCCCTGTGTGTTTGTGCATCTCTAACCTGTGTGCGCGTGTGTTTGTGTAGCTCAGTCATTTACATTTTAATTTAATATACGCACGAGTGTCATAATGTAGTTTTGCATTACGTAGAAATAAGGGATGGCAGCCAACCTTATACAGACACACTAAAACCTACAAAAAATAATACAAAAACAAAATCACCATACACACTATATGATATGCTGTGAAAAAAACAGGCTTTGGTAAGCACTGAATGATATTGTTGAATAACATAACTGGAACCCCCGCCGAACATGCAGTCACTGATGACATCATCTTATTTGACTGCATGTTCAGATGATAGGAGTTATCGATAATGATCCGCGGGAATGATATAATGGGTACATACTGAACACAATGATATCGTTAATCTAAATCAGTGTTTTTCAACCACTGTGCCCGTGGCACCCTAGTGTGCCTTGAGCTGTTCTCAAGTGTGCCCCCAGATCTAGAGATAGCCATACCTGTTTACAGCCACCACCAGTTCAACTGTTATTTACTGGTCTCTTCTTTTCATGTAAAGGGCCAATGTATTTTATTTTTGTTACCTGTGGGGACCAGTGTGATTGTTTTTTATATGCGGGCCAATAGGTTTGATTTTTTTCCTATGGGGGCCAATGTGTTTTGTCCTATGGGGATCTCATGGTGTGCCTTGGCAATTTTAAATTCTTATTTAGTGTGCCGCAAGGTAACAAGGTTGAAAATCACTGTGAACGTAAATGAACGGGAGGAAATCAGACTGCTAGCCCAAGTCCATTACCATTTCCTCTTGGCACTGTACTGGCATCCCTCTGGTCATCTACATGGATGCATAGTCCTTTATTGTAGTCAAATTTCAAACACTGAGAATCAATCAGAACCACAATGGGATTCTCGGTAGAGTTGCCGAGTAGACTTTTTTTCCATGCAAAACTAAGACTTGTAGATTTTAAAGGCCTCAAAGCACTGTTGTTACTGTTAGGGTGTACACACCGTTCAATTTAGTCTATTTTTCTATTCGATTTTGCTTATATAAGCAAAATTAAATTGAAACCGAATCCCGTTTAGTCTATATCGAATAAATTAATAACTGCCCTTTTCTTTTTTTGGGGGAGCAATATTTAACTACTCTTTAATTACTAGACTTGGCCGTATTTATACTAATAGAACAGTCCCTGTGAGCGGCGCCGGCATTTTTAGCGGATATTTTGAGGATCTCTCACAGCAGCGTTAACACTCAAAAGGTTAAGTGGGTCATGCCGCATTCTGGCCGCTGGGAATCGCCCAGTGTGTATACGGGCCTTTATTAATGTTACATATAACTCAAATATAGTGAGAGGTTCGCTAATTATAGTGGAATGCAAACATTCTTTTAATTTCATATTCCCCATTTGGGAACAATATTGTCAGTAGATAATGATAACGTGTTTGTTAAAACATCAGACCTGCCACACACAGGTAATCGATTACTAAAATGTATTGGATTATTACAAATATTTATCATGGGCTATACAGTGCATTTGAGGGACTGCTGAGCTCGCTGTAAGCGATGATGGCTTTTTTTTTAGCGGATATTTTGACTCACAGCAACGTTGGCTCTGAAAGGGTTAATGAGGCGCTCCCTTGACTGTACATGCGCAGATGATGGGGTAGTTGTTAATGACCCGAGGGATTGTGTATCGGTCATTACAGTATATTGCCCAGTGTGTATGCACTACAGTATATGATTGTGCTAACATTTGTATTGGATTAAACACGGCTTTGTGGTTGGGTTTTAAACTTTGTGTCACAGGTGTGGATATATTGTTAAGTAAAGTGACTGCTTGTTTATAGATAGATATATAGATTTTCTCTTTTTCCATTCCATAAATGTAAGGAATTGAAGATACTGTTTCAAGCCTGTTGTTTTTACAGTTCTAATATAAAATGATTGCCGGCCAATTGCTTGAGATTACCCATCATTTCAATTGGTATGAATTTTGTCTAGCGAGGATTAATTCTCTCCAGTCTTTCTTTTGAGGGGAATATATCAAATCTGATCCACTTGTAAGTGATAGATGAATGCGTTTCCCAGCATTGTAATCCATCATCTGCACAGGATCACCGTATGACCAGCTTGCGGTGCCTTGACATTCATTTGCCATTCTAGACGTCCGGCCTTACTCTATCCGCTCTTGTACATTATACGTCCTTTCTAAGGAGGTCGCGCTGTCTGCAGACTCTGGCTTTTCCTATAATGACAAATCTCGCAGAGTCTTGATCAGCCCATGGGCTCCCTGTGACATTTTCAATGTCAGAATTAATGTCAGTCTCACAAAGATGCCTTTTACTTTTTAATCTATTTCTCACTTGTTGGTCCTGTAATGTTTTTTTTTTTTTAGTTTCGGATTTGTCATCTATCACCATTTTTCCTTTATTTATCAGAAAAGCATTAACAATAATTGTGTAATGAGCTTGTTTTGTTATACTATTAAGCATTTGTATCTGGTGACCTCGTATGGTAACTCGTTTTTTTTTGTTGCTTATTTATTTTTGTTATCGCTAGCTTGAAAGTTACAAATGGAAGGGAAGTCGAAGACTTTCAAATGTTTGACTGTTAATAAATCTGTGTTTGATGCTTTATAGATACTAGTTTGGGGTTATAACAGGCCCACTTGAAGTTTTAATATTACAATTATTTTTAATATCATTTACTTATATGGGTCGACCAAATTAAGGCTGATATACTTTGGGTCAACCACTCAAGGTCCACACATTAAATAAAGTGTCGACACCAGCATTGGCTAAAGTCGACGTGAGTTTTTCCTCTCTTCCACCCCCCCCCCCCTCTCCTTAGCAACTCATACTCGCCTCTGCCGCAACACTTTCACAGCCCATAGCAGCACATCCACATGCACTGTCACTGCAGTCTACCCATTTGGTTCCCACTTGGGTCAACAGGGGTTGTAGCAAAACATTTCAATAGTGAGGTTACTTGGGAATATTTCTTCATGTACCCTTACCGCTAAGGCAGGAAGTGGGAGGAAAACCTCGTCATTCAGGAGCACACTGGTAGACAATGCACACAGGGCTGGAGGGAGCTAAAAATAATAATTCTGTTTTACTTTCTAACATTCCGAAGCTCTGTGGCTCATTCACATGTCCAGTTTCACCATCTGAGTGTGAAGGTAATAAAGTTGTACTGGGCCTAGATAAGTAACACAGAAGTTCCAATAATTGAACTTCTGAGTTACTTCTACGATTCGTACCACCAGTGACCACAAGAGGCCATTCGATGGACCAAGTTACTCCTTAAGAGAAAGTTAAGCTATAATAATCAGTTTCAAACTTGATGGATATGGAGAGGGGGAGCTGTGGAGACAGAGATTGGAGGTAGGATCAGATAGGGTCTAAGCCGTCACTTTGATTGGCTTTTATGTAGTTTCCATATAAATCCGTAACTTTCAGGAAGCTATTGAGATATCAGGTTAGCAAAGCTATGACATACAGTGTAGAACAGTACTGGTCACACTCAGCAGTGTAACGCTATCGAAGATCCTTATGGGACTGAGGTGACCTGTCATTTTCTGTTTTTTACTATTCAGGGTTGCATGACAACTGTCATGATTATAGTTTCATAATGGTTGGAAAAGTCGATATTCTGAGCATGTTATCATATTATTTTTGGTATTTTTTTGATCTTATTATACGATTTCTTAAATCTGTTTTATTTCCAGTGCTCTGCAGCAGTGGGTGATCAGTTTATCACCGTGCACTATAAATACGTTTAAAATTAAACATTTGTTGGTTACAGTATTTTACCGATTTTTGTTTTACGTTTCTATCCTTTTTTCTCTTCAAGGTTCCAAAAGGTTTGCCTTATTTTTCAGTGGATTTTGGTCTCCAAGGAGGTTTTGCTCACGTTATTGAAGATCAGAACAAGTTCCCACATTACTTTGGCAAGGTACAGTTTTTGTCTTTTTTTAGATCACCAATGAATTCAATGTGTCAGATGTTGATTTATTAAATTGGGTTCTGTCAGTTTCTTCTCCTCTGCTGAGTTAACAGAAATATTGAGCTCTACAGCAGAAGAGGGGTGGAGGGAGGGGAGGACGGTGGTTTGGATGCTAATTGCTTCATTTTAACCCTGACAAGTTCATTAGTTAATTGACCAGGATGCAAAAGGGTTCCCTACTGTCTGGGGTGACTCCCCTTTGAAAGTAGTCCAGCATGATTCGCTTCATTATGAACGCCAATTGAGCAACTGCCATTATTGAGATTACTGATCTGTATGATAAATGTATCCTCTGTACGCTGGAGGAACTATCAAGTGGTGGGCCCAGATGAGAGACCGTTGCTGTGAGAGATACTCAAAATATCCACTAAAATTGCTAGCATCGCTCACAGCAACTTTTTGGGTACTGGGTACAATATTTAACTAAACTTTAATTAATTGACTTGGCTGTATACTAAAAGAACAGTCGCTGTGAGCGACACTGGCATTTGTAGCGGATATTTCGAGGATCCCTCACAGCAACATTGGCACTCAAAGAGTTAAAGCAACTTTTTTTTTTTTTAAGCTGGGTTTTAAATCTTAAAACCAGTTTATGTGAGAATTTGCTCGTTATTACGAGAGTTCTGATAATGAAACTCTGCTTTATTTGTTTTGTTCTTGGGAAACTTTCCTAATTTAATATTAAGTCCCAGCAGTACAGGAGGAGACGGCAGCTGCTGAGCGCTTTATGCTTCTCTCCACGTTTCTGTCTCGCAGGAAATCATTGGGGGCATGCTGGATCTGGAGCCCAGGGTCTGGAGGAAAGCTGTCCGGGAGAATTTTGATGACCAAAGGAAGAAAGTTTTACAGTTCGCCCAGTGGTGGAAACCCTTCGATGTCACAAAAGACAAAGATTAATTGCCCTCATATTTATTACTGTACTGCTCCTTTGTGTATATATCAGTATTTAATTCCCTGCTGAACATCACCGTTTGTTTTTTAACATCTTATTTTGCCGTCTTAAAACATTTTCTAAATAAACATTTTGCAATGTGGTTTTAATTCGAAAGACTTTTGTATTACGTGATGACTCATCACAAATGGGGACGACCTTTTCTAGGCATGCTGTAAGATCAGAGGCCAAATTGTAGCACGTTTTTCAAAGCATTTTTCAAAAAGTTTCCGTGACCTATAGAGTGGGGGCTCTATCAAAATATCTATCGCAAAGTGCTAGGAAATATGTTAATGTCTAAATGGAATGGTCTAAAAGAAACAGAAGAAAAAATAATTAGTGAAGCATATGTAGATGAGAACATCCATAGTAGTAGTAGTAGTTTGTTTATTTATAAGGCACCACAAAGTGTCTGCAGCGCCGTACATAGCAAACAAAATCAAATGACAAGGTAAAGTACAGGTTGTGTTGAAAAAATACAGCATAAATAGGGGTATAGCTGGTAGAACTAAAATCAGCATCAGTTCAGAAGTAGGTGTCGAAATTGTCGAGGAGACTGAAGATGAAGTAGAGGAAGGGAATAACAGGGCAGGAGCGCTGGTGAGGTAAAGAGGTAGGGTGAGTACGTGAGGAAGGAGGGCCCTACTCATAAGAGTTAACAGACTAAAAGGAGGTGGGTGGACGAACGAAAAACAATAGGATAAGTAGGAACAGATGGAGGGGTAGGGTAGGCAGGATAGGAGGAGCAAAAGAGGAAAAAAGAAAAACATTACAATGATGGTGTGGAAAATCGTCAAAGGGAATAGAGCAAAGAAAAGGTGGGGAATATATAGCAAAACAGAAGTAAGGAAAGAGAAAGAATGAGAAAATAAAAGGGCAGGAGAAGCTGGGTGACCTCCATACAAGTCTGCAATCAAGAAAGGGAAACGTTTTCAGATATTCAATGTATCGAAATACTAACGTATCAGAGTGTCTATGTGTCAGGGGTTGAATGGTGGGGGAACATTTTGAGAGTTCAGCCAGGGAGAGCAGATTTTGTAAAATGTTTTGGCAGAATTACGTAGTATTGCAGTAATGTACTCCATCTTGTAGACATACCAGATAAGGAATATAATCACCTGCATGGGGGATGGAGAGGACATTTTCCAATAAACTGTTATTTGACATGTCATAGTAGAAACTATCTGATGAAATACTTTATTTTGGTGCCAGGTAAGAGTGGGGAGAGTTAAGGGAGGTAAATATTTAGGATCAGAAGGAATAGTGATTTCACATAGGAGTGAGAGTAAGGTGATTATTTAATATATATATATATATATAAAGTTTTTGACCACCAGATGTGTTAAAAGGTACTTCCTCCTTGCAACCCCTCAAGCATCTATCCGAAGCATCTGGGAACATAGTTTTTAACCGGGAACGTATAAAATACCAACAATAAAGTCATTTATATGGAGCTAGAAGCGTCATTGTTCAACATTTTGGCCCAATCCTTGGCATCCGCAGGGTTCCCTAGGCCTAGCTGCCATGCCAGCTCATGAGGATCCCGGATAGGACCTGATTCCTTACCCAAAAATGTTTAAATATTAGAAATCAGACCCCTAGTGGATGATCGTTTCCCGCAAAGTATTCAAAGGATGTTCAAGGTTTGGTAGTTAGGACAGAGGCAATTTTAGAATTATAGGTACCAAATTTGCATATATTGAAAGAAATCTGTGGATGGGATTGCCATCCCATCATGAATGTCCGAAAACTGGTATCACTGGTAATATCTTTAAGGTACAGTAATATATATTACCCAAAAGCTAGGAAATAAAGGAGGATTTACATAAACCCTGGGGGGGAACGCCAGAATGTGGAATAACTGGATCAGGAGTGATGGATTTGGGGAAACCTTAAAACGCTTATTAACAAAATTCCATATAGCCAGTGAGCGAGAGAACACTGGGTGGGAAAGTGTTGCACGAGGGCGGTTAATCCTGGGAGGGCCACAGCACCAATGAAATTGTGGCTAATACCAACTCTTCTGTCTCGATATTTATCCAGACCATCTTCTGCCCCCAGGACTACACAATTGGTCGGGGAAAGTTGTGTGTGCGTGATAGTATTTTCTAAAATCATGGATACCCAAGCCACCCCCCCTCAAGAAGGACGTTGGAGCAATTTGAGCCTAATCCGCGGGCGTTTTTTGTTCCATATAAAATTCGTAGTTTGACTATACCCAAGCTAAAGTTCAGGGTTATGCCCTAGCTAGTGTGTTCTGTAACAAAGCTATACTCTGGATCAGACATTCGGAATAATGACACGCTCTACGGCCACGAAGTGTGGACAATCATAACACGTCTTTCTACGGTGAACAGACAGAAAAGTCCATGGCAGTTACCCGAACATCTGCCATTTCATTAGGTAAGAAGACAGGTTGCGCAGTATTGACGTTTATTATGGTTCCCTAAATGTTAAAATAATGCATGACCATCACTATTCAGGTACGGCGTGTACTGCAGATCACAGCTATGCAAAGCTATATAAACTTCCCATTACCCCCCAGATCTATATAGAGATGGATTGGCTGAGCTCTCCATTCCTGCGCTGCACCTAGGAAATAATCCGTCCCTACCTTCTCTATCCCAAAACAGAACAAGATTATAGAATGATGTTCTGCTTATATAATATAATGCATTAAGGAATTACATTTCTGGGGATTACACTGCAGTGTATTGTTACCACCGCAAACATGTACTTATTATATTTGGTCTTCTGTTTTGCAGTGCAAATGGAAGAGCTTCAATTATTAAAAGAACCTTCCTAATAATTGGTAGTGTTGTTTACTACAGTCAATTACTGTAGCCAGAGTCAGGAATGAGCCCCCTGCTTTATTCTACTACTACCAATGCAGCAAATAGAATCCTGATACATACAGTATAGAAGGTGTGTGACTGCCTACACCTCAGCGCTAAGTACTGCACGTAAATGGGTCATATTTGTTTTGTTTTAGGCCATGATTATTACTATTATTATGTTTTTGGGTGTTTTTTGCAACTATTACATTGCTTGAAAATTTTCCTGGTTGAGCTGTGCTGCCGGTGTGGGCTTCCCGGGAAGATTTTCGTGCATGCCACTGACATGTAGGTGTGCACGGTCGTGGCTTCCACACACAAACACACACACACGTCGCTCATCCCATCGACCATATGCCACACACACACCCCCATCACTCCTCCCGCTTTGCTGATCACCTTGGAGCCAAACTCCCGTGTGCGACCGAACAGCCAAGTACCCGTATACCCAAGGGCAACCGAATATCCGAGTGCCCCAACTCTCAACTAACCGACTGCCCGAATATCCATGCACCGGAACACCCAAATATCTAAGCGCCTGAGTGCATCTTGTGTCCTAACTCCCAATCCCTGACCGCCAGAGCACATGAATACCTGAGCGTGCTCCCAAATACCCGAACATACCCGGAAGCACTGGAGTGCCTCAAATACTCTGCTGCACGAGCACTTGCATACCCGAGTATGTCTGAACATGCCAGAACGCCCCAACTCCTAAATGCGTACTTACCCTAGTCCCACAGATCTTTAGCTGCATCTTCTGATCTTACCTGCAGCACAGAAGCTCAGAAGATGCACCTAAAGATCTGCGGGAGTTCGGATCGCAATTGCAAACTATTTCCCATAAATCGGACAATAAATCGATCAAAAATAGGTCAAACGGCCAACAAAATTGCTGTAGTGTGTGGGCACCTTTACAGGGGGAATCATTGACCTTAATGCTGTAAGGTGACCTTTTTGCACCCCTGGTGTAGCCCCACAGCCACCTACTGTAGCCTGTGAGACTACTGTTTGGTAATGCACTGGACACCTGGGGATAAATTTACTACAGTTTCTAGAAATTAAGAGTTGATGTTGCCCTTAGCAAACAATCAAGTACATACAAAATGATACCCGTTATAACCGTGCTTGAAAATAGGTGACATGATTAGGACCTCAGTCATTTAGATTTAACCATCTGTGCTTAAGCCTGGGTATCCTTTATCCTGGACTGTTAGGGCTATTTCATGCACTCCGGCTCCGGCCGGGCAGCGAAATCCCGTACGACCAGGAAGCCGTGCAGCAAACAGCAGTTTAGAAAGGAGGAGATGGCCACAGCCTGGCAGCCGTCCCTTCCAGTGGTGGGATCCGGCTGCAACCGGGCGGCCCGGGCTGTCCTGTGTGAATGGACACAATAGTGTCCATTAACAACTACTGCTTTTGGCCGTGTGGGATTTGGCCGTCCCCGTCCGGCAAGAGCCGGAGTGTGTGAAATAGCCCTTACAGGTACCGCAAGGACCCAGTTTAGGAAACACTGGAGTGGATGTATGAAGCAATGATAAGGGAGGAGAAGTGGCCCATGGCAACCAATCCGCTGCTCTGTATCATTTTATATTATGCAAATTATATATGTTACTTCAGTGCTGATTGGTTGCCATGGGCTACGTCTCTGGCTCACTTCTCCCTTATCACCGCTTTCATACTGTACATCTACCCCACTGATTTACTAGATTGTTGCAAGCAACAGTTGTTGTTTATAATCCTAATAAGGAAAACTTTATTCTGTGAACGTTTCTGTAATACAATCTTTAACTTAAATGTACGGTATTTTTCTGAAAGTCTGTACCCCGAAGCTGTTCAACTTTTCGACTCTCAGCCGGTGTAAAAAATGTTCATTTGCACAAACCAAATAATTATTGTTTATCTATTTATTGCTTGTTGCCAGGAGGTGCGTTCCAGAATATTCTGCACAAGGCTGAAATCTTTCTTTTATGATGTATATCCCATGGACAATTCTGTGGGAAAAGAAACCAGATCTGTTTGTGAAGTTATAAATATCACAAGATATTGAAAGAAGAAAATAGCATAAAAAAAAGCCCTGACAATGCAGATTAATCATGCAGGCAAAACATACACTGCAGAATGTGTTTCTGTCACACAGGACTCCAGGCAGTCACATTCACTTCATAAATTGCCCTTCAGTTGACTGAAATGGAGGTCACAAAAATGGCCCCCGTGGAGTCTGGCCAATCGCTGTCAAGTAAATAAAATATAGCCAATCAGTTACTTATCTGTTTGCAATACAAATTTCCACTGCATATTTAATTTGCAATTCGTTTTCAAATTGACATTCCTTTTTCCCAGCAAATTCGCATTTCAGGGCTAATTCAGGTTGGATCGCATAACCAACCCACAGTTTCCCCAATATTTGGGAAATGCGCATGTGTATTACCCTTTCTGCGCTTGTTCAAATGCAGGCAGGGAGGGGGCGGCAGGCAGGGGGATTTATGCAGGCTGGAGGTGCTACACAGGCATGGGGTCGTATGCATTTGCATAGCAAAGCATGACCTATGCCAAACTGCTGCATAAAGCCGGGCGAGTGGCATAATCGAGAGGCGGGGCGGAGCCTTTATAGTGCAGTGAACGTGACCCTGGTTGCGACGACCCAGGATACCTGTTCACACTGCCCCTGGACCCGTGACCATCCTGGGTCAGACCCAGGTCATGAACCGGGATGAAATCCCAGAATGTTGGACCTGGGACAATCTTTCAGGATACCTTTCACTCAGACCAATTTCCTGGGTTGTTCATGTGCAATAACCGGGAAATATTTGTCAGTGTGAATGGGGTATTAGTGAAATAATGTCGCCACATCTAGATGCCCAACCAATAGTGTTATGCCCATTTAGTTATTTTCCATGAATGCCCAAAGGGGTGCGCACAGGGAGATTTGTTAAGTGATGCTAGATCGCTCAGAATGCTCAGCAAGATCGCTCAGCACACAGTAATGTGAGAATGGTGGCCCTGACCGGCGATATTACTAGATTTATCCAGTATGCTATTGCTATGGCCCCTACACACAGCAATGTAGAGCCGTTCTCTAAGCGATCTAGTGAGATTGCATAGAAAATGCCCCTTAATCGCCTTAAGTGATGATCACTATTTTGCTCAGGGTTGCCTACCTTCCCATAATGGGCGGGAGGGTCCCGAAAATTGAGTCCCCCTCCCAGAAAGGTGGGTAACCCTCACCGATTCTTTGGGACCCCCGCTCCACCCCCCCCGATCACGACATCCTCCCCTTGAACGCGGCATTTAAATACCACAATCTGAGGAGGGGGCGTGGCTAAAATGTCATAATTGTGTCATTTTAGCCCCACCCCCTCCATGGATATCTGGGAATCAGGTTATTTTCCATCCCGGGGGCAAGGCTTAATGACATCACTCTCAAGCGCCACCCCCGAGGTGCTGCTGAAAGTCTTCTCCCGGAGAAGAGACTAGAAAAGTAGGAAACCATGATTTTTACTTTCTGATTTGTGCCTAAAAAGTTTCCCCAGTGCTTCAAAAGGGCAATTTCCTGCGTTACTTATTTGAAGGAAGGATTGTTCAAATATACAGCGTGCAGCTAATAAATTATATAGTTGACTTAATTATTTAGAAAACGCAGCTTGTCTAGCAACCCAGTCCATTTAAGCTACCCTAATGTCATCCTGTTCTGCCAGATGTAGAAAATAAGTATTGAGATCCAATTACTAAAGACTAGCAGGTAACTTACATTGCAGGCAGAATAACTATTTAATGAATGCGGTCAAGACATATATGACTCACGTTTTGAAAAACAAAAGTTTTTTTGCACATCGGAATTTCATATAGCCCGGAGATCTGCAGATCTGTCCACAGTATTACCAAATGAATAAAACATTAGAAATTCATTCATCTCTGCCATGTGGTGAAAATAGGGCATCGCTTAATATGAAAGCACAGTTCTCCTGTCGTACCATGGCATTCTTCCCTAATCAGCCTTGAGATACATTAAGATTAATTACATTTTTAACTGCGCGCATTTTGCATTCAAATATTATAATTAGCATTAATTGATATTAATGACTTCTATTAATTAAGTAGCTTTGTAATTGACTCCGTCATCCCGGAAGTCTCAGGGGAGATAAATATTAGTCAACATAGAACTTAAATGATGTAAGAAAAATAATATAGTCTCTAAAACCTTTTGGTATACAAAATAACCCTACAGTAGGTTTTCTCTCCTTTATTATTTATTTATTATTTCTTTGCTTACACTCTCTCCCCCTCTCTCATTTACTCTTTCCAGCTTTTCCCCTCGAAGTTAAGTTTCAATCAGAATAATATTATTACCTACAATATTTATTCATTAATTATTAAGTTATTTATATAGCGCACACATATCCCTACCACGTGTACACGCATGCACATTCATTTTAGCATTTTGTTGGGAGCCAATTAACCTACAAGTACATTTGAGGGTTGTGGGAGGAAACCGGAGTACCCGGAGGAATCCCAAGCAAGTACCGGGAGAATATACAAACTGTGCACAGTTAGGGCCATGGTGGGGATCGAACCCACGACCTCAGTGCTGTGAGGCAGCAATGCTAACCATCCATGCTGCTATATCACATGTAGAGTATTAGTACACAGTGCTATTAGTTTGTCGAGGTATGGGTGTGTATATGTGTGACACTTCTGGATTAGTGCTTATTGTATTTTTTTGGGGGGGTCAATGGTGTCAAACTCATGGTGCTCTTATTTGGCACTGTGAGACCCATCATTAGGTGTTTCTACAAACTATAGTGCATCTATCTCTCCTACCATCCACTCTCCCACTTCCTTCACTGTCTTCAGTGGTTTAATGTGTATCCTACTGTATGTACTTCTGCTGTAGTGATATCATTGTTCTTATGCCTGTATGGGGCTTTGGATACTGCATCTTGTAGAAAATAAAAGGCTAAAATAAAAGGCTAAATGAATATGGCTAAACTTTTACAATTGCGTCCTCATATACCTAGCCTCAATGTGCCACCCGGTGCAAGGTCCACCTAAGACAAGAACATATAAAGAATACCATTCATATAATAATAGCCAAGCAGCACTCTGTCCTTTAGTCACCAGTTACTATTGTAACCCCCCGGCCTTACCCCTCTGCTCAGCGTCCAGTAGCAGGGACCCGCAGATCTTGTCTGCGGTGCGGTCCCGGATCCCCTCCTGGCTACTGCTGCTATGAAAACGGACCATCATAAAATGTCTGCCCTCATACAGCAGACAGTTTTCTGAAACTGTCTGCTGTATGGGGGCAGACATATTGTGATGGTTCATTTTCATAGCAGCAGAAGCCAGGAGGCGAGCCGGAACCGCACCGCAGACAAGATCTGCGGGTCCCTGCTACTGGTTGCAGATTTGCATGTAGTCTTGCATGCTGCTTCATTACCATATTAAACTACCTAATTTGCATGCTAATCTCCCAAGTCATGGACCCATTCCAGGATGCATGGAGGGAATAAGGAATATATTTTTTCTTTGTCAATACCTCTTCAAAGCCTGTACCCAACCAGACCGATCAGATACCACATAATGAACGATGCTCGTGATGTAAACGTCATTCTGTAAAAGACAATGCGTTAATCTTTTAATTACATCAACAGTTTATTCCTGATATGTTTGGACAATTGAGGCTGGGTTTAATACGAACGTTATCATCTAGAAAATGTGAACTAACTTTGTTTTGCTCATTCATTTCCAAATGACATCTTTTGATGCGATTCGATTATATTTATTCCTATCAGAAGAGACAAAAGTTATTGTTCAAGAGACAAAACAAACCCTGAAAGCCCAGAAATTTCATAAAACAGAAACGTCTTATATTGTACTTAAGACATCTGATAAAAGCACTTCGAAGCGGTGCCAAGAAAGCCTTCGGAGCCTAGAACGTGTTCTGTGTGGGCATTTGAATACTTGCAGGTGGTAAAAGGCAGGGAAGAATAGATAAGTAACAAATGAGACACCGGTGATGAGAAGAGGCAGCATAATGGATTCAGTAGAGCGGAGCGGATAAAGTAGGATTAATAATATAGCTGTAAATTCAAAGCATCCTACTAAATAATAAATTGTTTCATATTCTGCAGGTTTGCATTTTATGTTCCATTTATCTTCCTATATGACCCATTTCACCCAGCGCACAATGGACTGATGCCATTTTTCCCACATCGATGGCCGGTGTCATCATTTCCTATGGAAGCCGGTCCTTCTGTGACAGCAAGATAAGCTCTATTGTTTAATAACTGGTTCCATTTAAATGACCCCATGGTCTGAGGCCAGGTAGTAGAACTGTGTTTATTGTACTTCAATAAATGATAATAAAAATGATCAACATGTCACCTCCCTACCAACATTAACGACTCCAGTAGTTAATTAGTTAGAAACAGTTGGGTAAAAAGTTCAATGACACCTTGAATCATGTACAGTTTGCACACAAAAAGTAATGTTCTGGAGTAGAAAAAATAGACAGTTTAGATTAAAATACATGTTTTTATGTGGCATAATCTAGAGCAGGGGTATTCAACATGTGGCATTCCATCGGTGGTGGGACTACACATCACAGCATCAGCACACAGCACACCTGGGAATCCTCATAAGCCATCTTTACCTATTCTTCCCACTCATCTCCCTACCTGTGGCTAATGGGGCGTTCACATGGGCAACTTTGCTCACATGCATGTCAACCTTACAGCTACCTCTATATGTGGCTCTTGCCATCGCTCAACCGTATGCGTAAGAATAATATGAAAGCCTCACATCGGCTGCCGCTGAAATAAAGGTCTTATAATGTGAAGTGCCCCAGTTGCGCTAAAGATTGCACAACTTCATGCAGACATCATATGCTAAGGAAAGATCGTGGTTACTATTGCCCATAATACAATTCTACTATAGTAAGCACATAGAGTGTTTTTTGTAAACAAAAGAAGCGTACCCTACTTACAGTAGGAAGGGCAGCGTAAATACACGTAGCGGTTTCTTTATTCTTCTTTTCCTCCTTCTTGATTTTTTTCCTTTTTCCTGTTTTCTTTCTTTCTGCGGACCAACTCTCACAATATATTCCTCAGTGATGAATATTGTAGGGAAAATATACAATATGTATGGTTAGTGGTTTGTTCACGGTGTAGCAAAAATCAAGAGGAACACCCAGTGATCGAATGAAATGAAGTAGTGGTGATTGAATCGTACCTTACTCACCAAAGTAAAGGTAAGGTACACATATAAAGGTTTCTTTGTCTTGGAGAAGTTCTAATAAACCCAAGAGATGATGGCGTACCCCAACTCACGTCAGTGGAGATTTCTTTACACACGTAGCGTGTTCTTTAAAAGGAGGGGCTTGACCTTGGCCAGAAGACAACAATTTTCCTCTCCAAGTTGTGTAGTGTAAAACGAAAACAATATAATAAAGATGTGTTAAATCTAGTATTTGTGGGTCTCTAAATCATATAGAGAAACACCCGGTGATCATGTGAAATGGAATGGTGGTGATTGTATCGTACCTTACTCACCAGAAATAAAGGTTCTATTTCATAAAGGTACGCCAATATAATCTCCCGTTGTGACCTCCTTCCCTATCTTGCACCCCCTAATGGAAGAATTACCACTGTGGAAAAATTTCACCTCTAGATAAAGATACCTTGATAAGGGTTTAACTGCACTACCACGTGTGAGTTACGGTACGATATGAGTACCTCTTGGTTATAGTAAATTAAAACACCCCTTAATAGAAGAAATCTCTATGCTTTTATGACATAGAGACCCACATAATCAGATCTAACACATCTTTTTATTATATTGTGTTGTTTTTGCACCATATCACTTGGGCCCTTATTCTGATCGGTGCGGATATTCCCGCTTGCGTACGGGCCGCCGATGTTTATCGTCTGCGCATGTGCAGAGGTCACTCTGCGCATGTGCAGGCGATTTCGCCGCATGGATTCTTTATATGCCGCACAGGGGGCGTAGAGGGGCGTGAGGGGCTACTTATCCTCATTACCCTATGCATACGCCCCGCGTTTCATGGGCGTTCCCATGCAAACGCGGGGCGTATGCATGGTAATGAGGCCGTGACGCGTGGGTACGGGGCGGGCATCTGACATCGCCGGATGTCAGCTGCCCGCCCCCATACAAGATTTCACACGGACAAGTGTCCGTGTGGTCTTGTGTTGCGGGACCTGGTGGAGCGTGCGGCCCTGCATTCGATGTTCGGCGACCATCGAATGCAGGGGCTGCTCCCACCATGGAGGAGGCGTATCCCCGTCCACATTCATGCGGACCGCCACATATCCGCATACGGACGGAGGTGGCGATCCGTATGGAAGGCGGGGATTCGCCAAGACGGACATCACCGCATATTTCTGATCGGGCCGCACCGATCAGAATAAGGGCCTTGGAGAGGAAAACCGTTATCTTTGGGCCAAGGTTAAGCCCCCCATATAAAGAACACGCTACGTGTGTAAAGAAATCTTCTCTGACGTGAGTTGGGGTACGCCATTATTTCTTGGGTATCTAGATGAAATAGAACTTCTCCAAGTGAAAGAAACCTTTATATGTGTACCTTACCTTTATTTCTGGTGAGTAAGGTACGATACAATCACCACCATTCCATTTCACATGATCACCGGGTGTTTCTCTATATGATTTAGAGACCCACAAATACTAGATTTAACACATCTTTATTATATTGTTTTCGTTTTACACTACACAACTTGGAGAGGAAAATTGTTGTCTTCTGGCCAAGGTCAAGCCCCTCCTTTTAAAGAACACGCTACGTGTGTAAAGAAATCTCCACTGACGTGAGTTGGGGTACGCCATCATCTCTTGGGTTTATTAGAACTTCTTCAAGACAAAGAAACCTTTATATGTGTACCTTACCTTTACTTTGGTGAGTAAGGTACGATTCAATCACCACTACTTCATTTCATTCGATCACTGGGTGTTCCTCTTGATTTTTGCTACACCGTGAACAAACCACTAACCATACATATTGTATATTTTCCCTACAATATTCATCACTGAGGAATATATTGTGAGAGTTGGTCCGCAGAAAGAAAGAAAACAGGAAAAAGGAAAAAAATCAAGAAGGAGGAAAAGAAGAATAAAGAAACCGCTACGTGTATTTACGCTGCCCTTCCTACTGTAAGTAGGGTACGCTTCTTTTGTTTACAAAAAACACTCTATGTGCTTACTATAGTAGAATTGTATTATGGGCAATAGTAACCACGATCTTTCCTTCTAAATTTCCCCTATATGGTCGAGACATTGCTAAGGAGAATTCAGGAGGACCCATAAGACTACAAATTCATCTTGCGCCCGTGGTTGGAAATCCCCAATTTTTGTGTATTGTATTGTGTTTTCAGTTATTGGGTGATAGCTGGGGGTCTGTACAGTCCATAGGCAGCATAGCGCCATCACAGGTCATTTTCTATATTTTTCGAGAATCATATGCTAAGGGTACAGGTTGTTACCGATGGAGCCGGTGGTCGATTAAGCTCGCCGCGGTGTGTGTGAGATGCGTGCGTGCCCCATTCGTGGCTATCTATGTGCGAGCGTGTGAGATGCTCACGCATTGCTGTCCCGGCAGGTGGTGTGCCAAGGTGGGTCGGCTCAGCTAATAAGAGTGAATCTGTATTTCAACCAGGGCCGGATTATAATGGGGGCACAAGGAGTCAGTACCCCTGGGCCCCCCTCTAGCTAGGGCCCCCTGTGGTTGGCATGTATTTTTTTTTTTTAGCTAAAGGTTTTGTGCATGGGAGTGGGGTAGTGCTGCAGCTTCACCTATCTGCCAATGTGACAATGATTAATGGTGCTGAGCATCGGGAGCCAAGGCACACTGATTGCACAAGTGTGCAGTGCATTACTAGGAGTTGACTAAGTCCCATGACACCAGACGGCAGAGGCTGAGACGTTTGTGCTGAGCTCTGATTGGTGGAGCTCATTACATGCTTCTCAGGCCCATGGAGAACATCAGCAGCAGCATAGTCATGGGAGGGTTTTTAATCAGAGGCAGCACTGGGACTGTGAGGTCTCCTACAGAGTAAGGTGCAGAGGGACAAACACAGGCTTTTTTAAATATAAAATATATATATATCTATATCTGTATATCCCCTGCAGTTACCCATTGACCAAGTTCATACTGCCTTTAATCTGTGTTTTGACAGTGTAATATTCTCCCATTCAGTTTGCGGCCAGTAATAACAAGTGGGAGGGGGCCGCCCTGTCTAAAGAGCCCCGGGCCCCCCGAAGGCTTATTCTGGCACTGATTTCAACAGTCAAAAGATTGACCGCTATTTATCAACTGTCAAATGGTCGACACATCAAAAAGGTTGTCACAAGCATCCCATACACTAATAGCATTAGACTCCATTTTCACAATCTTAATGTTCCCTCTTCTATCTGGCTGTTGGTTTAAAAGCTGTATGATTTAACCCTTTGAGTGTCAACATCACAGTGAGAGATGTACAAAATATCTGCTAGAAATGACGGCGTCACTCATATTTGTTAAATAAATTAAAATAATAAATGTTTTGTAAAAAAAAAATTATATTTCCTATATAAGGTAAACATTACACGTCATTATGTTTGCTTGACAATTTTTACACCTATTTTGGCAAATTCACTTGGCACTCAAAAGGTTAATAAAGACAATGGGGGATATTCAATGCAGGGTCACGACTGTCGGGCTGGCCCACAGCCGTGACCCTGTCCCATTCTCGGCCGGCTCGAAGTTGATTTAGCAGGTGGGATTCAATGTCAAGAATGCGCCGAGAAGCGGGTGTGGCCACGAGAAGTGACTGGAAATTGTTCTTCTGTGGCCGGGAGCTCATCAATTCCCGGCCGCTCAGTGCAGAACGTGCCCGACTGCTTGTGAAGTCGGGCCTGTTCTGCCGAGATCCCTGTTCAATGCTGTAGGGGAAGACAGCACTGAATAGCGGCCCCATCGGAAATAGCGGCGGGAGATGAATATCCCCCAAAATCCCATGACTTTGCAAACTTGATGGCAAATCGCACATAATACCATAATAATAATAAAAAATAGCCTAATGGTAGTTGTCATCTGATTGGCTAGTACAGGTTGAGTATCCCGTATCCAAAATGCTCGGGACCAGGAGAATTTTGGATAACGGATTATTCCGTATTTCGGAATATTTTAATATTTCAATTATGTATTTTGAAGTATCTTGCATGTATGCTGTATAAACACATAAAATACACACACATATATTTGATTACCACATAAAATACACACAAATATATTTTATTTGTTCAAAAAACAAGGTTTCAAAACATGAAACAAAATTTGTGTACTATCTCAGATATTGAATTTGAATGCCAAGCAATCATTTTCTTGCACATATATAGTGCCAGTTACATATCATGTCACCAGTAGTGCTGTTACAAATGTCCCCAGTGAGTTTTTAGCAAAAAAAATATTTTTTTTCACTTTCTGGAATGTGTGGTTTTCGGAATAATTCGGATAACGGATACTCGGATACGGGATACTCAACCTGTACAATACTTTATCTATTTTTATTTTATCATTCCCCAAGGCTTATGCTGGCCACACATCAGACCAACTTTCCTCCAACTAGTTGGTTGGATGGAATAAAAACCTGGTACTGGATTAGGAGCAAATGTAATTTGTAATTAAGTCGTTTGTTTCCCAAATCGGAAAATGCACAACTGTCACTCTGACAATGTACTGTAGTTGGACCATTCACTGAATGTTTTTGTCCATTCTCCTGAGTTTGTGAGCAATTTGCTTATTGGCATTTGTCCCTATACAGTACCAGATTTTCAGTCCAACCAACCAACTAGTTGGATGGTTGGAGGAAAGTTGGTCTGATGTGTGGCCAGCATTAGTCCATCTCCCCCTCAATTTCTGTAGGCCAAAGTCTCCAACTCACAAGTTAATCTGTTGAAATACAACAATGGTATATAGAGTACTTTATTTCCAGCCCAAAAAATGTATAAGAAGACACATAAAAAAATGAAAAAATTGTGTTTAATTTTAACATTTATTTCCTTAACGTTCTAGTATCTGGAAATGTTTCAATTTTATCACACAGGAATTTTTTTTATATATTTGCATATTTGGGCTGAAAAGAATTCCTATGTTAGCTGTTACTCTGCAGAAGGCAGATTGCCTATAAAAAAAATGTCAAGCTCTCAGCCTCTCTGTAATATTTGTTGGCAGACGATCCTTAGTCAAATCATCTGTATTCTTATTGCCATATGCATTGTAAACAGTATAATAAAACAGACACGATCTTGAGCTTGCTAGATACTACAATCTATCTAAAGCACATGGACATAAAGTTGTTTAATAAACGTATTGGCAAATAACTGTGTATGTTTAGCACACGACACAACCCAGCACAGCGTTCCCGCGGCTAGTTAAGGCATCTGTTCTATACCGATCATGCTGAGTTTCGTCACATGAAAACATTTGGTGCAATTTGCAGAAAATGTCCACTGGCGAAAATAGTAGCCAGTTTTGCCAATTCTTCTTCACGTTGATCAATGGTCCGATGAAGACTGGTGTGAAGATATGCAGGGAAACTCATGGTGCATAAAAACCAAGTAGGGATGCCAATCTCAGGAACAGGATTGGTGGGATTCTGGAACTGAGGGCATATTTGGCTGGGATTTGAATCCTGGGATTGGAGCCACCAATTCTGGGATTTTGGGATTGATATGCACACGAGCATTTGATACCTTTCTGCCAGTCAGCGACGAGCATTCGGCAAGCGTAATTTTAGAGGAGCAGGCCACACACCGGCCTGCTCTCTCCGCCATGCCCGCTAAGACACTCGATTCTAAGCAGTTACTAGTGCAGCGTCAGGAGGCCAATCCCTGGGTCCCAGTATTTCAATCCCGGATTCCGACCCAGGATTGGCCTCCCTAGTACTAAACCTTGATGAAAGTGGAAAGAAATAAAGGGGCCTATTTACCAAGGAGTGTTAGTGCTCCAGCCAATCCGCTTCCAATTGACATGTGTTTGAAAAATGACATTTATCATATGCAAAATGTTTTATATAGCTAAAACTTGTTGATAAATTGGCCCCACAGTACCAACCAATCAGCTCCTAAATTTCTTGTCACAGACTAGGGGTCAATCCAATTAGATGTGAAGGGTGGGAGTTGCCATTGCTGTGTCATTTCAACCCCGGCAAATGCACCTGTACTCGCTCCCCTTGAGGGCTGATTTCTGCATGAGCTTGCACAACATGTCCTGGAGCCCTAACAGGTACATGCAACATGATGGTTATAACAATGCTATAACGAGGTAAGAAGACACATAGATACAGGCAAAATGGGCCCGATTGTAGTGAGCTGTTGGACAGCATGGAGTAGGCAGGAAACCAAAGAGGGTGGTATTCAATTGTTTTTCACCAGCATTTCAGCTCACCTTCCCCAGCGGTGGTGAACTGAAATGGGCGTAGGCGTGGCTAAACCTGACCATAATGAGCGCAATATGTGCCACAAAATAGAATATTTCCCTATGACGTTCGTCACTTCAGATGGGAGATCGGATGCGATATAACAATTAAATACCACAACAATGGGATCCCTAGGCAAATCCTATGATAGCAAAAGGAATCCCATTCTATGGAATGGGGGGGGGGAGACCTCTATGTAAAAATACCTAAAGCCTGTAACATTTTTCAAATACCCATTATTGCCAGGGTCTAATTGTCCCATTGTAAGACCAGTACAAGCAAATTTTATTCATACTTTTTTTTTACTCTATCAAATTATCATTTATGAGCAGCTTTGGGGCTTATTCCCCCCCCCCCCCCCCCCCAAAAAAAAAAAAAAACCTGTAATAAAAAGGACTTACGTTTATTGTGTAGATGTTATTGCTTATTTAATAGTGATTTAACCTGAAGTGACGTATGAGCCAATTTGGGTCACAATGACACACAGTAGTTTACAAGCCTCTAAGGCTATTTTAATAAAGCTATTCTACATTCCAAGCACTGCAGAGGTAGTGAGAAGTAGCAGTGGTCTTCCTCAGGGGGAAACGGATGTCGAGCAGGGCATCTAATGTGCGCTTGCTGAGATGTTTCAATAAATTTCAACATTACGGAATAGTGAGTGTTGCTCTATTTTTCTCCATTGCTGCGTCTAAAGCTGTATTTTCTTGTTTATGAAACATCATATATGTTCTAATAGATTATATGGTGAATTTCAAACAAACTTATATATGTGTACTGATTGAAAAGTAATGTTTTTATGTCTCATAGGTAAAGTTGGCAATGCTATGCTGGTTATTGCGACGCTCATGCATTAAAGTGTCCGAACCTGCGGATTGACTGTCATGGGGGCGGAGCTTGGTGACGTTAGCTTTGCCTAGCCTTAGGAATTTGCGACTGAACCTGAATAAGGGTCCATGTCCCCCCTTGTCGGCCCATGTCCCCCCTTGCGGTCACATTTTCCTGAATGCCTTGGTAATCTGTGGCGGAACCTTAATTAGGCCTAAAGTTTTTACAAAGTTTAAATAATTGTTTTTTTTTGTGCTGTACCGCACTGTTTATCAATAACGTACAAGTACTGTAACAATGCAGGCCGTACCCCTCTGTTCATCCATAATATATAATTTCTTAGACAAGGCAGGCTGTACCCCACTGTGTATCAATAACGTATAAGTACTGTGACTCCTCAGGTCACCCCCCACTATGCATCCATAACAAATATTTGCTGGGAGAAGTTAGGCCGTACACCATTGTGTATCAACAACATACAAGTATTGTGACTCTGCTGGTCATATCCCACTGTATATCCATAATGTAGAAGAGACTCTGCATGCCGTACCCTACATGGTGAATCGTGTGTAAATTGATGTAGTTGTAGCACTTTAATATTTAAGACACCTTCTACCAATGAACCTGTATGGCTCTAGATAGTTCCTGAGATCGCCATTCACTCCTGTAGTCCCTGAGATCATCATTAATTCAGGTAGTTTCTGAGATCATCATTTATCATTAGCTCAAGATAACCTATATAATAATGTAACCAATCTCCCTTTTATTCTGATCTATTGAACTTGACTATGTGCATTGAGTCATCCTGCTGCCTTCACATAAGTAATGGTAAAGGTGGGGGGTGACGGGGAGGGTCAACCTCTATGAAATATCACCTGTCTCATTGCTTCAGTGTCCCGGGAAGAGAAGTTACTGCTTGGTTAGGAAAAGGCTATTTCTGCTTACAAGTGATTGTCTTGTCCAATGTGATTCTAAAATCACCCAGGTAGAAACACATTACAGTAATAGCACTAATGCCAGCCTATATCCTATTTTCACTTCAGAGCTCTTGGGATTATTGAAGTGAAACTAAAGGTGCAATTATATAAAAACCACAAAAAGAGTGTACATTTAGATCAGTGATTTTCAACCTTTTTTACCTTGCGGCACACTATATAAGATTTAAAATTGCCAATGCACACCATGAGATCCACACATGGCAAATTGGCCCCACAGGAAAAAAAACAAAACCTATTGGCTCCCATATAAAAATCACACTGGTCCCCACAGGTAACAAAAATAAAATACATTGGCCTTTTACATGAAAAGAACAGACCAGTAAATAACAGTTGAACTGGTGGTGGCTGTAAAATGGTTTGGCCATCTCTAGATGGGGGTGGGGGGGGGGGGGGGGGGCACACTTGGGAACAGCTCAAGGCACACTAGTGTTGAAAACACTGATTTAGATCATGGGCGGTTCTAATTCCAGTGCAACAGACATTCCAGGAAAATATATCATTCAAGTGAGAGATTCCCTATAAAAATAAGAACATTAGTGGGTCTCGACCTTCTTAGCATGGGGTCGCGACTCCATGTTGCTGACCATCAGGCTGATGACTTTTGTAATCTCAGTCAGTGATTCAAGGAGTCTGAAAAATCTGTTGAATTGTCTGTTATTTTAGACTCCTCCCATCATTTTGTGCCTCCACAATGCTGCCATGTATGTGCTGTCTGCTGACTACACATGTGATGTGATGACCTTCTGCAGTAACTTGCTGGGGTTCTGCAGTAACTTTCTGGGGTCCAGAGCAAAATAGTTTGAGGACCCCTGCCCTAGATGTCCTAAGTGGTGGATTCGATCCCAAAATCAAAAAAAAAAGAAAAAGAAAGCTGAATTAAAATGAAATGTAAAACACTTCTGGTTTTACATTTATTTATTTCCATTTGAAATTTGTATTAAACCAACATCGCTCAGTGATTCCAGCCCTAACATTCACTGAGATGTCCCGGATGCTTTTTTTAAAATGTTCTATTCTCCAAGTATAGAGAAAAACCACATAACCTATTATTAACAGAAATTCCCTGAAATAGAAAACAATGTAAAAATACAATTTCCACAATGTTTTCTCAGACTGTAAAAGAAAAATGTCCCCTGTATTCCTTTGGGGGATCCCAGGCACTTTATTTTGCCTACATGAAACAAAAAGTATATGGAAGCTTTTAAAGTTCCACTCTGTAAATCTAGGTCACTCCTATCCGCATTAATGAAAAACATTCCGAATAAATTATTATTTTAAGTAACATTTTTATACCGTACTCTGACATTTCTTTTAAGATTTCCAATTATTTGCAGGATTTTCCTGAAATGGTGCGTTTAATGTTTTGCATGTTTGCCAGCGCAGACTCATTTTAATAAGCTGGTACCAGTTATATAAATATGTATGCATGACTCATTCGGCTAGTGCACACAGGGCTATAAATACAAATTGAAGACCGCTATGTTCTTCTTCAGAAGAATATTTTTGTTGACACCTTTTGACTCTTCGCACAATATAACTGGGCTATAGTGTCTGTTACCAACTCATTACTTAGGATTTTGTTTTTGCATTAAACAAAGGTCGTGGGAATGTTATTTTGGCAGGCAGAATATCTCAAAAATGTATGTAATACTTTTAATGATATGTCCTGGTAAATACTGTTGATAGTTTTGGATCAGTGGGGGTTTTTACCTATGGGCTGCAGGGCTGCAGCCCCCACAGTTAAATCTGCCTAAGTGACGCCAGATGCCGTCTGTGAGTCTGACCTGCCGTCTCATTGGGAGGTGTTCCCTCCCCCCGGGATGCCTCTCTATGCACAGCTGCGGGGCAGCCCCAAAAACGGGTTCTGCCTATGCGCGCAGTACCGCGGATGATACTGTGCATGCACCGGACCAGGGACCCTGACTACGCCTCCGGGGGCTGCTGCAAAAGCAGCCCATAGAGGCTGGGGCCAGCGCATGCGCAGTATGTAAGAAGCTACTTCGCATGCGCTGGCCCCATGCCAGTGGCTGGGACTGGGATTTGCGGGGGCTTAAGTGGGGACCGCAAGCACAGCAGCGGCAGCAGGAGCAGCGGAGGGGGGCCAACATGGTGGCAACCTCCCTCATCCGCAGAGGTATATATATATAATTTTTTTATCACAGGTAGAAAAGGTTGACATGTAAAAAGGTCAACAGTTTCAAAAAGTTGACATGACAATGGTCAACACAAGGTTTTTTCTTATTTTTTTCTAATATTTCTTCATTAACATCTACCTGGACTATAAATGGGAATAGTAACCTGTGATGTGCGAAGTACAGATGGAGCATCTGTCATTGTTGCGAGGGCTGGCGATAGAATCGGCAGCCCTCGCCAGTCCCCAGGCCCCACATCCGTCGAAAGGGTGTGCGCACATGAGGCGCCCATGCGTCCCGTTTCAACAGAGCTCCCCGCTGCCATCAGCCGCCTCCCTGTGCCGTCCACCGCCTTCCCGCACCCCCCTAACCCTGCCCATCTCCCTGAAGCGGAGACGGGCAGGGTTTGCGCTGCCGAGACACCGAGTGACTGGGACGCTCGTGCATGTGAGAAGCTTGCGCGTCCCAGTCTGATGGAGTCCCTCTCAGCCAGCGCTCACCAGTGGGGACATTCTGGCGAGCGCTGGAGCTGAATGAGATGGGCAGATGGAGACCATCATGGCAGCGCCTGTCACCAACAAGAAGGGATACCAAGGAATGCTAGAACCATGTGGAATGTAGAAGGGAGGAAGTGCAGAGGCTGCAGACATGATGGAGACACAGGGTTGTGGGGAGAGATCCTTGGCACAGAGGAGAATGGAGGAGCACTGCAGGTAAGGAACATGGTGGCAAGGGACTCGGGACAGTTTTCTGACAGTTTTGTTTCAAGGAGTTAAAAGCTTGTTTTGGCTTTGGAATTCCATGTTTGGGCAAGGTAATTGAAACATCTCTCATGCTGTTGTGATGTTCCTCAAGCAGTAGAAAATTAAGCTATCAATGGGGTAGATGAGCACTCCAGCAGGTGCCTAAAGATCAATCATGTTTGTTAGGCAGTTGGAGTATTGTCCAGGCCAAATGGCTTGACCAGGTATCCTTATTAAGTGTCCTTCATATTGAAGTGCATTCCCCATGTATCCCTCAGAAAAGGATCTGATTGGTTTGGTAGACCGATCTATGTGACTTTTCAAGTACTTTCTTGGTTAATAATTTAACTTAATTTCTTGGCTCACCAACAGGATAAAGCATTGCATGTCTATACAAGCAATCTCGTGATGCTCTTTAGCATGACTGCACTTTCATTTATACATCTCACATCAATGAGAGACTGACATTATAGATAAACCAGCTCTCCATTACTTGTGTGGTTATTCCACATTTGTGCTTTAATGCTATTGCATTTTAGTGTTATTGCATTTGTGCATTTTCTCTGATTTCTCTGATTGATATACTGCTATTATAGATCATTTGAATATCTTTAATATCTACGTGTATTTATATAGTAATTGGGCCACTTGTACATATTCTTATAGGTGATATATGTTGATTCATTAATCTTGATGTTTTATTGTAACTAAAGGTATATTTTGGTTTCCATTTCTATGTATGCCTCGGGTACTTGTATGGCTCACCTCCTACAGTGTAACACTGGTAGCGTGCCCAACATGGCTGCCTCACCTGGTACTTATGGATGGGATGAAAAATACATGCATCTGACCATGACCCCCGCTGCTTCATAATGATATGCGCCCCCCCCTGCTCACCTGAGTCCAGGCAGCACAGTGCTGTACTGCCTGGACCAGTGACCTCCTTTTCCCTAGCCCTGTACTTCCACTTCTGGGAAGTGAGGAGGAGGCGGAGTCCCTGGTCCTGCAGCAGCAGACGGCCAGGTAAGGGAGGAGGAGTCGCTGGGGAGCCGCCGGCAACCCGCTGCAACATAGCCGGGCGCATCGCAACGGGCAGCTCTTAACGCAAGAGCTGTCCCGATTTGGGGATTGCCCACCCTAGTATCGGTCTATGATTTTCTAGCATGCAATAGAGAAATGATAGCCAGAATTCTATTGGTTGCTACTGGTTCATTTTTAGAAGCTTTAGTAATTTTACTGCTTGATGTGCATTTATACTTAATTTTGCAAATATATGTTAAATATTGATTGAATTTAAACAATTATATTAAACCAATAATCCTTAAATTACATTTTCATAAAACTCCGGGTCCTCCAATGTTATCCTGTGAAGTCGAGAGGTCATATTCTGTAGATATTTTGCAGTCTAGTTAAAAACACAATGAGAAAACTCTGCTATTATTTATTTGTGCTAACGCAGCTAAAACAACGGGCAATGAGCCAATTCAGGAAACATCTGAATAGTACTGTAAAATCAGCAGTCCCAAAAATGACATGAATTTAACCAACTCTTAAATTATATGAATTACTTATTATTATACTAATGACAATTTGGAATGGAATTCGATTAAACAGCGCCATCAGCTGTTACACAGTGGATGTAAAATTGGGTGAAAAAATGTGTAAAAGAAATTATACATAATATATATATATGAAAAGAAAAAATAGTGCGCAAGTCCTTATCTCCTTTGTAAGTAACAGACACTTAAGATCACTTTTTCTAACCGGCAGCTCCAATAATCAGCTTCACAGGCACCTGTATTCACAGGTAAATTGGATCTAGAAGAACAAACAGGAGTGCTCCATAGTGCGTTTATCAAATGTAAAAAGTTTTTATTTTTTTTATAATCCACTTGAAGAAAAGGTATTCAATCACGTACCAGAGTGAGCGGTAGTTTGTTGGAGCGGTTACACTCACATCCACGAACGATCGACGCTAGTCCACGCCCCTATGCGCTTCATCTCCCTCTGAAGAAGTCTCGGTGACGAAACGCATTGGGGGGTGGCCAGAAAAAGTGCACTCTATATGTCATCACATGTGTTAAATATCAGCAGGTCTTCTTTTACGCTTTACACAGAATCTATCACACCCCAACCTCAC
Organism: Crinia signifera; assembly: GCF_055691185.1. NCBI lineage: Eukaryota > Metazoa > Chordata > Amphibia > Anura > Myobatrachidae > Crinia > Crinia signifera. The sequence goes on from NC_139218.1 coordinate 369,852,408, forward strand.
TTTATAGAACTTATCATGTGGTTTTGTGCTGATAGGGAGCGTGCCGACTTTTGGCATTTGTTGTGGACGTGCCTTGGGGAGATGGCTTTTTGGGGAATACAAATTTTGCCTGACTACTTTGGCAGTGGCGTAACTATAGCACCGCAGCCCCTGCGGTCGCGGGGGGGCGCTGTGCATGTGGGGGCGCCGGGGGGGCTGCGGTGCTATAGTAATACCCCCGCCCCCCATCCCCCGCAGGCTTACCTGTCTGCGCGTCCCGGCTCCCCTCCTGGCTTCAATCAATTCTATGGAGACGGACCACGATAAAATGGCCGCCCCATAAAGCAGACAGTTCTCTGTAACTGTCTGCGGTATTGCCGCGGCCATTTTATCGTGGTCCGTCTGCATAGAATTAATTGAAGCCAGGAGGGGAGCCGGGACGCGCTGCAGCGCAGACAGGTAAGCCTGCGGCGATGGGGGGGCACGGGCGGCCGGGGGAGGGAGGGAGGCCGACGGGGAGGCGCCCCCCCCCCATTAACGCATTAAGCAAGCTACGCCACTGTACTTTGGATAAGGTACTTACAGGTATAACAAGAAAGTGGTTTGCATCTCATTCTCCTAATATACTGTATCTCACTGAAGACGAGTATTGGTAGATGAGGTCTCTGGCCATGAGAGACAGACAATTCAATGTAGAGGAACTCTCCCTATTATATAAGGTGGGATAGATGGAATACATCGACTGGGGGATGGGTCTACACCGTACCCATTTACCCATTTCTGTCTGCTAGTGAGAGACTATGACCCATTTATATTTTGTTCTTTGTATGATATTTAACTTTTTGTGTTTCATCTTGTCATGTATGTCATGTCATTTGAAGCTTATTAAAATAATTATTTCTGGAAATAACTCTGCACAATAGGGGAAGATTTACGAATACGGCCAATATCGGGTATGACTCCATACGACTGGCATCAGCCGTATTCTCAGAAAAATACAATTCATAAATAAGGCAGATTTACTAATCTGCCATATTTATGGATTCATATTTTCCCGATGGCATAGGCAGCTGTATTTTTGGCCATTCGTATTCATACCCTAAATACAAATACGAATCGGCAGCCTGCACGGATCAATCAGATACGTGCAGACTGCAGTGTGCAAAAAACGGAATAATTAAATATCCCATGGCTGTAACCAGTCCCAGGCTCAAAGAGCCGGTCCTGGTTTTAAAATCTCAGGGAACAATTGACATAGGGGTTCCCTGTCATTTTTAAAACCAGCACCAGGCTCAAGGGCCGGTCCTGTTTCCTAATATATGGGGGACAAAATGGATAAGGGTCCTCCATATTTTGAGAACCGGCACCAGGCCCAACCAGCCAGCAGGGTAATGGTACAGCCAGGGGACACATTATATAAGTCCCGTGGCCAAACCATTAGCCCCCTTACCGGTCAGCCCGGGCAGGGACTCTGGGGGGAGTGGAGACCCCCCTTAACGAGCATTAACAGCATTGAAGGGTGTCAAATTCAACTTATTAGTCAAATCTGTTTTGTCAGAAATGGCCGTGGATTGTCGAATTCAATGACATTTTTCGACAAACCACAGCCGTTTTCGCCGATCCGTGGATTTTCCGACACTCAGCAGCCAGAACATTGAATTCAGTCTGTTACTGTCGGATGAAACAAAACAGCCCGGGATTCTGACTGTCTGGACTTTCTGACAGTCGGAATCCCAGATTGAATACCCCCTGCAGACGGCACACAGGCTGCAGGGGCTGGGGCAGGTGAGCATAAAGAAAATTTGACCCTCTGACCCGGAACTAAAGAAGGGGAAAGGTATATATAGAAGGACAGGACCCACTTCCAGTATACTGGTGGAAGAAGGGACAAGCAGTTCTCGATAGGAGACTGGAGTGTGTTTTTTTGGGAAGGAGAAATCCAGGGTTGTGTATTTTGGAGCACCTGAAGGCCAGGTTTATCCAGAGAACCAGGGGTACCTTGAGGAAGACAAGATCTTTCCTACAGGCGATCTAATCACCAACATCTGGTAAACCTCCATTCCCAATAGTTTTAAGACACTTCATAGTGGTCTTTTTTATTTGCATGATCCCTTGTTTCCAATTTTATATTGATATTTTATTGTATTTCCTACAAATGTATAAATAAATTTGTTATCCCCACAATATTATACTACAGGTTGAGTATCCTGTATCCGTGCATCCATTATCCGAATTATTCCAAAAACCGTGGTTTTTGGAATCACTTGAATTTTTTTTTTTTTTACCCCCCTAACCCTCTTTTCATACTTACCAAGTCCCCAGGCCTCCACAGCAGGCCTCCGGCATCTTCTCCAGGGTCTCCAGCGGTCCCAGGAATGCCTTACGCGAGTGTGCGTGCGCGCCGGTGACGTCACCGGTGCGCGCGCACACCCGCGCAATGCATTCCTGGGACCGCTGGAGACCCAGGGAAGATGCCGGAGGCCTGCTGTGGACGCCCGGGGACTGCGTGGACGCTGAGGGACCACTGGACACCATCAGGGGACAGGTAAGTATGCCTTAAAAAATTATTCCAAAAACCGAAAAATTCCCCTATCCGGAATGCTCGTGGTCCCGAGCATTTCGGATAGGGGATACTCAACCTGTATTTGGATTTTTATCTTTTACATGTCTCAATCATATATACCTGGGGTAGCCAACCCTAGTCCTCGAGAGCTACCAACAGTGCATGTTTGGTCTCCTCACAGAATCACAAGTGAGCTAATTAGCTCCATCTGTGGATCTTTTAAAATGTGTCAGTGATTAATGAGTGCAGCTGTGCAGCAGCTAGGTTGTCTGGAAAATGTGAACTGTTGGTAGCTCTCGAGGGCTAGGGTTGGCTACCACTGATATATACTAATGGAGAGCCTCTATTGAGGCGAAGACACGCAAGATAAGGGAAGTAATGTTTTAATGTGTATCCATTCACTTTCACCCATAGGCGAATCTAGAATTATGGTAATGGGTGGTCCCAGATGTAGACATGACAGTAGGGGAACCTTTGCGCGGCGTAGCCGCGCGGCAAAAAGGGGGCGTGGCCTCATGGGAAGGAGGCGTGGCATCACAAAAAGGGGTGTGGTATTACACTTTAGACCATACACAGTAATGCCCATTACACATTTTAGCAAACTCCGTAATACGCATTACACATAAAGCCACACGCCGTAATTTAATTACACATAAGGCCACACACCATAATGCCCATTACACATTGTGCCACACATCATGATGCCCATTACATACTATATAACAAACCGTAATGCTCATTACATATTTGCCACATAAGTGCTGCTTACCTACGTGCTCATTGCTAGGGGGTTATTGCTTGATGTCACCATAGTACCCATTACACATGATGCCGCACACCATAGTACCCATTACACATGATGCCGCACACCATAGTACCCATTACACATGATGCCGCACACCATAGTACCCATTACACATGATGCCGCACACCATAGTACCCATTACACATGATGCCGCACACCATAGTACCCATTACACATGATGCCGCACATGATTAAAGGGGGGGCGGGCTGAGGTGAAAGCGTGGAGAATTGGAGCGGAAACTGCAGGGGTGACAGTCACTGACAGCTGGGCAGAGAGCTTGGGGCTGTCCGGCTGTATTCAGAGCACTGCAGGTCACGGCTGTTTGAAATAATACCCCTTTCACAATAGAAAATGCAGGGATTTTCCCAGGAATATGGTCCCAGGATCATGCAGGGACATTCCCAGGCTGACCCCTTATACACCAGCCTAGTCCCTGCATTTTCTGGTATGAGGGGGGAGAGACAACCACTCCCCTCTTCCTACCCCCCTTTAACCAACCGGCTATATCTTCGGAACCAACTGACCCATTTACATGAGACCAGTATCATATTGAAGAACTTTTGAGTTGGCTTTGAATGATTTTGGTCCCGTGAAACTGGGCTGTTTGGTTCCAGAGAAATCTGCCCTAAAAAAACATAAGTCATGAAATTACATTTAAGAAATGAAAAAAACAAAAACGGTTTAACCTCAATATCCCTGGAACCAATTAACCCATATGGATCCAGCCTGGTATCAGATTGAAGGCCCAGCGATTTGGGTTCGACTGAGATCAACCTCGAGCTTCAGTGATGCCGAAGGGGGAACTGGCAGCCATTGAACTGGGTGGGGGTCGGAATTAGTGGGTCCAATGTTATTCTATAGGGAAAACGTTCCAGCTTTGCCTGGCCATATCTCCGGTTCCCGGGGGGCTAGAGACACGGGGCTGGGCTCGTTGGAAAGCCCCTTCCCTCAGCTACAAAATGGGCTAATGGGTGGTCCTGTGCACCCCCGGACCACCCCCTAGATTCGCCTATGCTTTCACCCTATATTAATACCCCTTTCACACTGCAACTGTTAAACGGTATATTGCCATTTTTTTTCCATTTTAAAACGTTTAAGGCTGCCAGAGTTGATTTACCGGTTAAAGATAACCGGTATTTAAAAACGTTTAAAAAGCAGAGTCCTACACGTTTCAGAGAACGGTTTTATGCAGTGAGAATGGCTCTGAAATGGTATTAAGTAAAAACAACAGACTACAGACAGTGGCGTAACTAGAAATTTTGCTCCCCCTGCCAAAAAAATTCTGCCCCCCCCCCCTCCCATTTTTGTTAAAAGAAAAACAGGACTGTTTCTTGGCAATTAGGTTACCAGTGCGAACAGTAAAAATATGCCCCCCCCCCCCCCCCCCAAATTAAAGAAAAACACAAAGAAATTATGAAGAACCAATCCTTATTAGACAGTATGCCATACACTGTACGCTTGCGAGCAGGGCCCTCGTACCTCCATATTGGTTTGTATCTACCCAGTTTTTTTAATCACTGTTGTTTCCAATTGTGAAGCGCAACGGAATATGCTGCACTATATAAGAAACTATAAATAAATACATTATACCACACACCATAATGACCCTTACACATTATGCCACATACTGTAATGTCCATAACACAGTTATGCCAAATACACATTACGCCACAACGTAATACTCATTGCACATTATACCACACACCTTAATGGCAATTACACATTATGCCACACACTGTAATGCCCATTACAGAATATACCACAGACCATAATGTCCATTACACATTATATATATACAGTGGTCGAAGTGGGGCGGTATACCGCCACTTTAATCTGAAGATAAAATACCTGTACAACGGGGCAGTCTGGCAGGGGACGTTGATGGACAGGGGGGTGTCCGAAGGTGCGCACTATATTCACTCTTTACTTTTCCATACCCCCACTTCAAAATTTCCATACCCCCACTTCAAAATTTCCACTTCGACCACTGTATATATATATATATATATATATATATATATATATATATATATATATATATATATATATAAAATCTGGCGTGGGGGGCAGCACTCTGAGACTTAATACAGGCGGCGGATCAAGGTGAAACTGGGTGCATTTAAGAACGTTTCGGGGAGCTAGTCCCCTTCATTAGATGGCACACAATAGTGAAGACATTATATAAGGATACTCACCAATCGATGCCGGGGAAGCTGTCCATTCGTCCGCCCATCCATGCTACCCGCCTCCGTCCAGCGCCGATGACGTCATAAACCGGCGGCTGTATCGTGCAGGAGGTGGCTGCGTTGTCAGGGATACAGAGACGCTTCTCCCGGTGTCTCCTCGGCAGCATCTAACAAGAGTGCACACATAATATGTGAATTAAAAATGGCAAAAAACGTGTGTACAGTGCTTTAAAGAAGAGGAGTGTACATGCTCCATTTACAGTGATTATAATATAGGTAAAAAAAAATTTTTAAAAAGACAAACTTATTACACTTAACGCTGACATTACTTGTATATCTTAATAATCATGGAAAGCACCTTGAGGGACACAGTATGATCTCATGTGGAGAACGGTTCAGAGTTATAATTTGTTTAACATATAAAACCAGTCACTGAGAACATTTTATAAACAATTATTTTATAAAAAAATTACTGCCCTAAAGCCTCGCTAGGACCTCACGGCCGCAAGGTGTCTCAACGATATATCCAACGGGACTCTAACTGTAGCAACTTTTTTGCTCTGTTTCCCCCTCTAACGATGGGGGCACATGGTCTATGATTTTATATTTAAGCGTGGCCATGTTATGTCTAAAACTGGCACCTTGTGGCCACGAGGTCTTAAAGAGTCTTTAGGTCTGAGTAATTTTTTATAAAATGTTATCAGTTTTATATGTTAAGCAAAAAAGGGGGAGGAGACAGCATTAGAGAGAGAGGGGAGGAGACAGCGTCAGAGAGAGAGGAGGAGACAGCATCAGAGAGAGGGGGGAGGAGACAGCATCAGAGAGAGGGGGAAGGAGACAGCGTCAGAGAGAGGGGGAGGAGACAGCGTCAGAGAGAGGGGGGAGGAGACAGCGTCAGAGAGAGGGGGAGGAGACAGTGTCAGAGAGAGGGGGAGGAGACAGCGTCAGAGAGAGGGGGGAGGAGACAGCGTCAGAGAGAGTGGGGAGGAGACAGCGTCAGAGAGAGGTGGAAGGAGACAGCGTCAGAGAGAGGGGAAGGAGACAGCGTCAGAGAGAGGGGAAGGAGACAGCGTCAGAGAGAGGGGAAGGAGACAGCGTCAGAGAGAGGGGGAGGAGACAGCGTCAGAGAAGGGGGAGGAAACAGCATCAGAGAGAGGGGGAAGGAGACAGCGTCAGAGAGAGGGGGGGGAGACAGTGTCAGAGAGAGGGGGAGGAGACAGCGTCAGAGAGAGGGGGAAGGAGACAGCGTCAGAGAGAGGGGGAAGGAGACAGCGCAGAGAAGGGGGAGGAGACAGCGTCAGAGAGAGGGGGAAGGAGACAGCGTCAGAGAGAGGGGGGAGGAGACAGCGTCAGAGAAGGGGGAGGAGACAGCGTCAGAGAGAGGGGGAAGGAGACAGCGTCAGAGAGAGGGGGAGGAGACAGCGTCAGAGAGAGGGGGAAGGAGACAGCGTCAGAGAGAGGGGGAGGAGACAGCGTCAGAGAGAGGGGGAAGGAGACAGCGTCAGAGAGAGGGGGAGGAGACAGCGTCAGAGAAGGGGGAAGGAGACAGCGTCAGAGAAGCGGGAAGGAGACAGCGTCAGAGAGAGGGGGAGGAGACAGCGTCAGAGAATGGGGGAGGAGACAGCGTCAGAGAGAGGGGAAGGAGACGGCTATGTTTGTATGAGACAGTCAGAGAAGGGGAAGGAAGAGAAAGAGGGGGAGGAGATGGCACCAGAGAAAGAGGGGCAGGGGTCAGTGTCAGAGAGAGGGGGAGGGGGCAACATCAGAAAATGAGAGAGTGGGCCTATAATACTATAATACCTATATTATAATACCTCATTATACCAGACAGCAGCCTCGGTGGGAGCACAGGCCAGCCAGGGACTTCTTATGTGGGAGGCCACTTCACGGCATTAGGCCACGCCCCCTAAATGTCCGCGAATCGTGGGACTTCTGGAAGCCGGCCAGGAGGATGAGAGGATAGACGCAGGGATGCGCTGCAGCTTGAGGGGGGCGGGCCAAGGTGAGCGGGCTTCGCCTTCGGCTAAGGGGAGCAGGGAGCTCAGCCAGTGCTGACTGAGGGGCGAATTTATGAAGCTTGGAGAAGTGTTATCTACCCCCATAAAGAACGTTATGAGCAAGGTGATAATGGTTCAGTCAATCAGCTCTTACCTGTCAATTTACATATTGTAGCTGATTGGCTGAACCATTATCACTTTGCTCATAACGTTCTTTATGGGGATAGATAACACTTCTCCAAGCTTCATAAATTCACCCCTCAGTGACGCTGCTCTTTCTTTGGCGCAGTCAGGAGGACTCCCAGGTGCAGGGGGAATAGTGGGCACAGAGGAAGAGGGAGCTCTGTGGCTGTCTGTGTTGGGACGCTCAGTGACCGGGTCACTGAGCACCCTCACACAGACAGAGGCAGAGTTGTACAGGACGTATTGGCTGCTGCAGGCAGCCGTAGCAGAGGAGAGATCTTGCGCAGGATGCCTGCTTCCGGCTCTGAGAGTGCCGTGACACACTCAGTGTCCGGCGCCCACGCAGCCCCGGCTCCCCCAAGCAGCGGTGGGGGCTGCCTTACGGTATCTCCGCCACTGACTACAGACCTGTTATAGGCTGGCTGCCTTGAAACATGTTCAGGGTATTAAACGGGTTGACTGATGTGAATGGTATTTAAATGGTATTTAAAACTGTAATCTACTGCAATGTGAAGGCTCAGACCTGTTTTAAATACCGTTTCAAAATATTGTTTTTTAAAACGTTTAGGCAGTGTGAAGGTGTGAAAGTGGTATCTGTAAGGAAGAGGGTGTTTCTGGTTTTGTTTTTCCTTTTACGGGCACCTATTCACTGGGAAGGTGTCAGCGCACAAAAAAGTCACTTACTATTTTCTATATGCAATGAATACCCCGCTTTGTCTCGATTGAATTGAACATACTGTATTTTGATTTATACTATGATTTTGTACATGGAACGCTAGACTATACATCATGTGTTTCTCTTTTCATATATTGACTGATTCATTTACATATTGAGGTTCACTTTTACAGCTTGTCTAATTAATCAGTTCTTGTAATTTATGATCATCCCCATTGTCATGTAGCTAAACCACCGATATAACTTTATTGTCATTTATTGTTATTTTCTATTTGAAACTGCATTACCATCCTTTGTAAGCATATCACAAGATACTTGTTAAATTTTTATGTATTCAATTACACAGAAGATTAGTAAATTATTAATATTTTTAAGATTTAACTACAACTATAAGTAGAGACATTAAGGAGCAAAAAGATAGGATTAAAAAGGAAAACTATTTTTTATTATAATAGTTTTATTTAAACTATTATTCTCCTAATATTTTCATTTTGGGCTCATACTTTCCTTTATTCCAAAAATTTGACTTTTTTTTTTTATATTAATGCTGGGTATAATTTTTTTTTAATTTAATTTTTCCGTTTTCATTGTTATTATTATTATTATTATTATTATTATTAGAAAAGTAGAATTTGACATCACATAATAACCATTGGCCCATCTAGACTGCCCCCTTTTTAACCATATTGTTACCTTAAATTCTATTTAATCCATTTCTTTGTTAGGCTATTGCTATGTCTATCTTATACATGTTTAAATTGTTCTATTCTCTTAGTGGGGCTATTCAATCCATGCCGATATTTACGAGAGGCGGAAAAATCATCCGTAGATACTCCATCTATTCAATGTTAGATCCTTTTTTACTACTGTCCGAATAAATTCCTAAGGATCAGTGAAAGCGTCCATGGATAGTCAAAACTAGGGTGACCAACTCATCCCTTTAATCCGGGACACATATTAATTACACAGGTTCTGTGGCTGGCTTTCACCTGGTTTTAAACTGCCACACCTCAAGACTCCATTTCACCTGGTTTTAAACTGCCACAGAACCTGTGTAATTAATATATGTCCTGGATTAAAGGGATGAGTTGGTCACCCTAGTCAAAACTGACAATCCAGTGTCAGTTTTCGATAATGCATATTCGACTTAAAACAAAGTTGAATCTGCACAGGCGAGTCCCGGACAAAAGCAGCCAGGATGTAAAACTGATGGACGATATTTACTTCTGTCGGAAATATCATCCAAGGTTGAATATCCCCCTTAGTCTCTACCACCTCTGTTGGGAGGCTATTCCACTTGTCCACTATCCTTTCTGTGAAGTAATTTTCCTCAGATTTACCCTGAACCTCCCCCCAGTGTCAGTGCATGTCCTTGTGTTCTAATACTTCCCTTCATTTAAAGGGGTGCCGGATGACGGTCTGACAGTCAGGATCCCGACAGTCAGGATCCCGACTGCCGATGCTCTGGCAGGGGAGATCCTGACACACAGGGGCTATTCTCCCTTGTGGGGGTCCACGACCCCCATAGGGGCTTCTTTGCGCTTGCCCCCCTTTCCCTTCTCTGCTCCAAACTATACATATTGAGATTTTTAGTCTTTCCAGGTAAGTTTTGTTATGTAGGCCATGCACCATTTTAGTTGCCCCTAGTTGTACCGCCTCTAATGTTCTGATCCTTCTGGAGATATGGCCTTCAGAACTGTACTCTAGATGAGGTCGTACCAATAACCTATACAGTGGCATTATTACTGTACGTCTTTCTTTCTGCTGCTGATTCCTCTCCCTATGCAACCAAACATCAACAGTTGTTGCTATTTTTATTGTTATTATTGTTATTATTATTATTTATGTGCACTCTCTTGGTACCAACAAAATACATTTTAATTTATCTATTGCAGTTTTAGTTGTGGAGGATCATACAAGATACTTTCATTGTAATTGTATTATTTTAGGAGTAATAAGATAATTGCACAAAATTGATAAATAATTCACAAAATAATAATCGAATGAAGTTGCTGTAAAAAGAACCAGAATGGTAGAGCTGAGCCATCTGTGTTGAAAAATGAGACGGGAAGTCTGAGAATTGAGCTCGCTAAAGTAATTGTTCTGGGATTTGGGAACAAGTTCATCACTTTACTATGTGACTGTTCCTGCTATGAAAAGGAAAGAGCAATGCTGTTCTCTCAGATTCTGACCTCTCTTATATCACAGGAAGATTTTTCTATGGTTACAGGCAGTTTTTTTATGTCTTGGAGAGAGATAAAGTACCATTCAGTTCCTAACTCATATTTTAAATACAGCCTGTAACATGTCAGAAGCTGATTAGCATGTACGTTATCTCGTTCCACTTTATTCCAGATGCACTAAGCCTGAATATGGATAAAATGGAGAGTCATAAACCACCAGCCAATCAGCTCCCAACTGTCATGTCACAGGCAGGGTTTAAAAAGAATGAGATGTAGGAGCTGATTGGTTGGAGTTTTATCCCTTTTCAAGGCTTAGTACATCTTGCCCTTTCTCTCGTTAAGGTTTGGCATATCTCCCTCTTCAACTGGATAATGAAGAGCAGCCCAGTAGGGGAGAGAGGTCTGCACACTGATAATTTTGATTTATATTCAAGTTTCATATATAGATGGAGCGCCCATTATTCTTGCAGGGGTTGGCAGTAGATTCGCCAGCCGCCAGCCCCTGGAAGGGGACATGTGCACACGAGACGTGGGTGTGTCCCCTTTCTATGGAGCTCCCCGAAGGTCTCCATCGCTTCCCCACCGGTCTCCGCTGCCCAATCCCACCTCCCCGCAAACCCCCAACCCTGCCCGTCTCCCTGAAGCGGAGACGGGCAGTGTTCGCGTCCCACGCCAACAGGAAACTGGTTTGTAAGCTTGCATGTCCCAATTAGATGGAGCCCCAGCTCGCCAGCCATGGTGTTCTGGTGAGCCCCAGCGCTGGCTGAGAGGCGCTCCACCTAAACGCCCCATTATTAGTATTTGGAATTCTTGGGGGTGCTGCCCTAAACAACCAAGTATTTTAGATATATACGGCAAGAAAAAAAAAGGAGTTGTATTTGGAATGCATCCACCAAATACAACCGCCTTTACTCTTGTTATATTTATTTAAACTGGATAAATACTAAAACCTTTTTTTAAATTAGATATTCAAGTCAGCACATCAAGTGATTGCATTGAAATAATATTACATATATGGTTTCTCCAAAGTTATGGTTTCAAAGTCAGAATTCTCACCTGGCTATGACGTACGCGTTCCAGAAAAGGGGTGTTACCTCAGGGAATGGGGGCGTGGCTTCACAGAAATGCCTGCGCTCATGAGCCACACCTCCTGCTTCTGTAACTATAGGGGCATGGTCAGCGCTATATGAGCCTTCTGGCATGCCACCTCTCTCAGAGCAGTGAGTGACAGGGGGCCTTCCCACTGCGGGACACTCTATGAGGTGAAGTACCTCCAGTGACCACTAGAGGCCACTTGACAGACCAAATTACTCCTTTTGGTACTTGTGTAGTATCACGGCTCCCACGATGTGCATCGTATAAGAAAAAAACGCATCGCATGCGATGCGATGAGATGCCATTTTTCACAGAAATCATTGACTTGTTAAAATCTTGTTAAATGCACCCAAAAGGGCATTTGTTACTGTAGCACCCCCACTATGAACGCCAACCCGAAGCGCGGCGAGCGCAGCGAGCCCGCGAGGGGCGGCGGTACGCGTCCTACGACCTTTTCATACCCCCACTATCCACGTCGGCGTGGAGTTGAGAATAGAAAGTGTGGCGAGCACAGCGAGCCACCGAGCCCGAAGCGTGGCGAGCGGAGGCAGATACCTTCACAGGTATCCGCGTCCCCTCGCAGGCTTTACAGGTATCCGCTTCCCCTCGCCACGCTTCGGGCTCGGTGGCCCGCTGCGCTCGCCACACTTTCTATTCTCAACTCCACGCCGACGTGGATAGTTGGGGTTTGAAAAGGTCGTAGGACGCGTACCGCTGCCTCTCGCGGGCTCGCTGCGCTCGCCACGCTTCGGGTTGGCGTTGATAGTGGGGGTGGTACAGTGTGAAAAAAGACATTTGGGGTGCATTTAACATGTTTGCTACTAATTTCAATGCATTTGGATGCATTTGTGATCAAAATCGCATGCCATCGCATCGCATGGCATCGCATGGCATGCGATGCGATGGCATGCAATTTTTAAAACAAATTCATTAAAAACCCGGAAAAATCGCATCACATCGCATGACATCGCATGCCACTACATTTGGCATGCGATGGGAGCCGTGAAAGTATACAAGTACCCTTTTTTGTTAAAATATGTCATAACAGAAAGTGGAAGCTATTTCTGCAGGGACATTGATCGGTATTAAACTTGCTGGATATAAAGAGAAAGCTATGAAGACAGAGATTGGAGGTAGGAGCAGATAGGGACTGGGTGTGGGGTGGAGAGATTGTAAGCTAAAAACTGTCACAGTGAAAGTAAAAACAGTCAGAGCTCAAAGAGAAAGTACATTGCAGAAGCCGTAATTTTGACAGTCGTTTATCTAGTTGCTTAAATAAATATAAAACAGTAGTACAGTACTCACTATAGTAACTCACTCACCTCAATACATAAATAATGGGGATTTGATTCCTGAATTGATCAATGAATTTAAGCATGCAGCCCACTCATGGGAACACACTTCTCTGCAAGTCCTACACTGTCAGGTGTTAATCAACTCATGTATCAAATCCCCTTTATTTATGTATTGAGGTGAATGAGTTTACAATAGTGAGTGCTGAGCTCTCTGTTCTTATGCTGCCCATACACTTGTGAGATATTGTATACAATCCTTCGATTTCGACCTCATCTGGCCGAGAAATCGAATGATTGTATGCACAAAATGTGTACCATTCGAAACAATGCACGGCTACGCCACTCGAATGTCGCGTCTCATGGTCTTATGTGCTGCACATAATATTTCTCGAATTGTATGTGCGGTCGAATGCTGTTTTGTGCGCATGCGATTTTTCTAAACGGTGACGTGCGATTCTTGAAGAGTTCTGGTCACTTCCTGGCCCCTCCTCTTTTTTTTATCGAACGGTGCATTTGATAAATCGCATGATCGAATTCAAAATAAAATGCACTAAAATGCTTTTTCATGCGATTTATCGAATGCTGAGCTTCAAGGGAAATCGAACTCGAGATCGCACAAGTGTATGGACAGCATTACACTGTGTATATATAAAGTTTTACGTGACCTATTGAACTGTATAACAATGTATTACTGTACTTCTACATATTGATTGATATTTATGTGCTAGTGTTTTTGTTGTTTGTTTATAGATTTCTGTACATTGCTATTTTTTATGCACATGTTCTTTGAATGTCGCTTTAATAATACATGCTACTTTTTATTTTATTTATGTCATCTGTGTATTCGCTTTTTGATGGGGAATTGGGCGCTGCAGAAACTAGTTCTTGCTCGGTATATTTTATGCTCTGATGATCTGAGTGTACTACAGCGTTTCCATCCTAGTTAATATTTCATACATGCAATCCTAACTCATATTTTTTTATTCCCCCTTTTTTTAGCATTAATAAAATATAACTGAATTATAAAATGATAGAACAAATCGGGTCATTGGCCACATCTCTTGTTCAATCAGTTATTAACTTATTAGTGGAAAACCAAACATTGATAATCATGGTTGCTGGGGCATTTGCAGTAGTGACTATTGAACTGACTCATAGATGGACACAAATGCCGTCGCAGCTGAGCAAAAATATGCCGATGTCGTAGCAGTAGGGACGTGTATTAAAATGCCTACTGGAAGTGTTTCAGAACCAACACTTTTGCATAAAGACACAACCAGCACATTGGTCGATGTTGGCTTCATGGCGGTCAGGAGCAGAGGTGTAAGTCTGTCCAAGTTGCCCGAAGGCAAGATAAATATTGGTGCCCCCTCACCCACATACATTTAATACCTTATACAGTTACAGAGCTAGGTAGTGTAGTAACTTCATATATTTAGAATTTGCATGGGTTCAACTTCTCATACAGGGTGTGACCCTTCCAAAAATCTTGTTTAGAATAAAGAGAGTGTGATGTCTAAAGTCCTGCTAGGAGGAGGAGTCAGCCACAAAAGCAATAATACCGGCTTACAATTAACCCGCAAGGGGGGAGAGGTGCCCCCTTGGAAGAAGGAGCCTGGCGGCAGATGACTCCATTGACTCCCAGTTCTGCCTCTGGTCAGGAGTAAACCACCGGAGCAATTTTAACTGCGAGTGGGATCACAGTTGAAAATGGGTCACAATGCAACTGTTATCTCCCACAAATGCTCCCTGTCAATCACTTTACAAATAAATCCTCACAAGACCACCTTCACAAGTCCGACGTGGAGCATGCACCGCCTTCATTCAATGCATAGACAGTGTCTAGTTAGATATAATCAAAAGGTCAACGGGCAAAAAAGGTTGGCAAGTTCAATAGGTCCACGTGACAATAGCGCAAATGGTTGACACAATTTGTTTTGAGGGTTTTTATTTTTTACTTTGCTTCATCTACCATTGACGTTATCTATGAGAGGAAATAGTAACCTGTGGTGGGCACATAGTAGCATAGCATGCCACTTTGCCCAAAGAGTGACGACCGTCTCCGTTGGCACTAATCCCGGCCATGGACTATAAAGAGTACAAACTATGGCAAAAACATAAAAACTTGTATCGACCGTTTAACCCTGTTGACCAGGGTACCTTTCGATAATGTCAACCATCGGTCTATTGATTATTTCCTGTAGACCTATTATACCATATGCTCAGCGCAACTTCTACACATGCACAGTAACAAATGAATCACTACTATGCTTACAATCAGGGGCGCCGACAGTTCGCCCAGGCCCCCGGTAAAATGGAGAGGGTGTGGCCACCAATAGGGGTGGGGTCTCCAGTAGGGTGCATGGTCACGCCCCCTTGAAAAAAATAAACGAGAGGGAGAGAGAGGACAGGCTGCCGCTGCAGCTGTCTCTCCAGCTCAGCACACGGCACTGAGCAGCATGTGCTGAGCTGGGGAGAGAGGTTGTGCTGTGGTCGCAGCCTGTCATCTCTCTCCCCATTGCCAGGATCCCTGCAATGGGGGGGCCAGACCTGGGCCCCTCCAGCAGACTCGGGCCTGGGTAAAAAGTACCCGCTCCCCCCTTCCTCTCGACGCCACTGCTTACAATATTGACATTGCGTGCATCTCTCAATCGTGTCCTGAATAACAGGGTCATGTCCTTTCCTATTACTTTTTGAAACCTATTGAATTTTAGATTTAGCAAAGGACTTTTAAAGGTCAGTAAACTTAAGCAGGTGAGACAATTTGCTGCCCCAATTTTATGCTGCCAGTCATTTCAACCCTTTCGGTACCAAGTGAATTTGTCAAAACAGGTGTGACAATTGCCAAGCAAACATCATAATGATCTGTAATGTTTACCTTTATATAGGAAGTATATATATTTTTTCACATTTTTTTATTTGATTTTATATAACAAATGTGAGCGACGCTGGCATTTTTTGCTGATCTTTTTGTGTGCATCTCTCACAGAGATGTTGTCACTCAAAGGGTTAATAACTAGGTGCATGGATTATCCTATAGTTATTTATTTGATTCTTTGAGTATAATCACACATAATACAGAAGAAATAACCCAGAACGTTCACTTACGCCCATGAAAGAGAAACAGTTTCTCAGATCTACTGCAAGAAATTACCGCTGAAGACCAAAAGGTTGAATAAATAAAAGCAGGCAAAAGAATATATGAAATTATAGCAATTACCACTGAGAGAGGGAGGAATATCAGTGGCAAGAGGCTTAGTAATATTAAAGAAAATAAAGATATAAAAGTAATTATTTCTATTCATAAAATCATATCTAGGAGGATACAAAATAATTGCAACATAAAGAACATTTTATTCCAAGATTTCCGAAGGAGCATTGTTAGAGTGATTTTGTTTTCTTTAATAAAGCCTGTGCTCTTAGATATAATGCTCGAAAAAATGAAACAAAAAAATATATAATCCATGGAAGGATTTGATGCAATATATTCAGTAGAGATATCTGGTACTTCTAATTTAAAATGAATGGAAGAAAAAGGAAGAAGTACAAATTGAGATGTTACTCTACTTTTAAGGTTACACAAAATGTTGTAATCTACTGTATATGACAGCAAAGTGACCCACTGCTGTGCCAATCTGGGCTCATGGGTAATAATCTGACACTGGGCATTTGGGAATTACAAGCATGAGAACCCCAATGGAAAAATTGGGGTGGGTAATATAACCATTGGCCAATAATAATATATTAGGAAGACATTTTTATTCAAATATACTAATGATCTCTGTACACTGTAGACAGACCCAAATGTCCTGAATTTGGGTCTGTCTACAGTGTACTTCCAATACATTGATTCTTCCAATTTATTTATTAACAGTTTCTTATATAGCGCATACATATTCCGCAGCGCTTTACAGAGATTATTTGAACATCCACATCAGTCACTGCCCCAGTGGAGTTTTCCCTACCACATGTACACGCACACACAGACATTCTATGGTTAATTTTTTGGAAGCCAGTTGACCTACCAGTATATTTTTGGATTGTGGTAGGAAACCAGAGTCCCCGGAGTAAACCCACGCAAACACGGGGAGAATATACAAACTCCGCACAGTTAGGGCCATGGTGGGGATCGAACCCATGACCTCAGTGCTGCGAGGCAGTAATGCGAACCATTACACCGTCCGTGCTGCCCACAATGTACAATGTAACCTAGTTTGTTGTATAAGTGATACAGTATATAGAAACACACCTAAAAACAGCTGAACGAATGGAAGAAGGATAAAGAATAGAGTGGGAATTAATCCTGAAGGAAGAAAGAAAAGAGCCAGCTAAAGTCTACCAGTGTCTTTTTAGGTTTGTGGGACAGACGTAGATAAGGGTGTATTAATATATGAAGCATATTCAGAGCTTTCTTTAAATTTCAACCATGGGGACCAAGTAGTGGTAAAGACAGACGAAGGTAACTTAGAGGAGGACGTAAAGGTCTACCATGAGCATGTAACGGTCAAGTCTTAAGAACCAACGGGAGATCGGGGGGCGTATTGGGGATCTCCAGTAACAGGGTATTGTTGCTCTTGCAGCATTCATCAAATGCCGAAGTAGTGATTTCTTAAACTCCGAGATAGGCATATCCATGTAATTTAACAGCCAGAACTCTGGAGTTTGTGGCAAGTAACAGTCAGTAATTAACATGGATATTCTCCTGATCGTCTTCCAATAGTCAGTTAGCTCTGGGCACAGCCACCAGATATGCAGTGGGGAACCTTGGGAACAGTGACATCTCCAACAGGTGGAAGGGATAGTGGGGTACATCCGGTGTATGTGTAATGGGCACCTGTACCATCTGGAAAGGATTTTATATTGAGTCTCCAGGACCTGAACTGAAGACGAGCTGGGAAACGAATATTGGAAGATCGTAGGCCACTGGTCATCTGGTATAACAATCGCTAATTAATTTTGCCATGTCTTAACAAAAGTAAGTGGATAAGGTCTCTAAACATAACTGGTAAATGACAGACACTAGATGTTTTGGTGTGATGTTATCCAAACACAATTGTTCAAATTTGGTTGGGGTCCATCCAGATGGAATGGGATCATTCGTCAGACTGCATTTAGGTCTACAGTCATTAGGTCGACCCCACTAGGTCGACTGGCAGGAAGGTCGACCTGACTTAAGGTCGACATGGGCCAAGGTCGACATGACTTAAGGTCGAATTTGCATAAAGGTCGACATGAGGAAGGTCGACTGGTCATAAGGTCGACATGGGTTTTTCACTGTTTTTTGATCCGAATGTCGACACAGTCGACATGGACACATTTGGCAATGAGAATCGGACCCTCGCATCGCTCGCTTCGCTCGCAATGCTTCGGGCACGGTGCCTCGCTGCGCTCGGCACACTATTTTATTCTCCCACCACGCCCTAGTGGATGGTAGGGCATGAAATACCGCCTGTCGGCACATGTCGGCTCAAAAAACAGTGAAAAACCCATGTCGACCTTATGACCAGTCGACCTTCCTCATGTCGACCTTTATGCAAATTCGACCTTAAGTCATGTCGACCTTGGCCCATGTCGACCTTAAGTCAGGTCGACCTTCCTGCCAGTCGACCTAGTGGGGTCGACCTAATGACTGTAGACCTAAGTTCATTCTAATAGATGACCGCATCCCATCCAGATAGGGTAGTGTGAGAGGAAAGAATGTAGTGTCGGAGTTGTAGATAAGCCCAAAATGACTTTGAGAGT
The DNA here is from genome assembly GCF_055691185.1 of Crinia signifera. Classification (NCBI taxonomy): domain Eukaryota; kingdom Metazoa; phylum Chordata; class Amphibia; order Anura; family Myobatrachidae; genus Crinia; species Crinia signifera. Next base: position 369,871,113 of record NC_139218.1, read on the forward strand.
AACGAATAAGTCTGTTGGAGATCAGTGAAGGAGCATAAACCAGTCTTGGATATTAAATGGTATATGCGAGAAACCCCGGCTAAGGACCAGTTTGTCAGGGCGGAGGCGGAGAGACCAGGAGGAAAGTCGGGGTTGCTAAAGAGGGGTGTAGGGAGTGAAAGTCCAGGGCTAAATAGAGCATGGTTTTTACATTTATGCCAGCACTTAATGGTAGGACCTAATGTAGGATGTGAAAAACGGGGTAGTTTATTGGTCCATGGAAGGATGGATCAAGGTAAAATAGTGGCATGATTTAAAATTTGAATCCATTGTTTAGTAGCTGGGACTCGGGACATCTCCACTATTCTAGCCACATGCACCGCATAGTAGTAATTAAAAAAGTGGGGAAGTTGTAGACCTCCCCTAGTACGGTTTTGGATTAAGGTTGTTTGGGAAAGTCGGGCCTTACCAGTACCCCAAATACATTTTCCTACCAGACCCTGTAATGTTTTGAAATAGGAGACCGGGATCGAGATTGGCAGAGTCTGCAGAAGATACAAAACCTTGGGGAGAATATTCATTTTCACAGTGTTAATCCTACCAAACCAAGAAAGTCTCAGAAGAGACCACTTCTGAAGGTCCACCTTAAACCTTGCTAGATTAGTAAGGTTTGGAGATAGTAATACCCCCAAATATTTGATATGGGAAAGATGCCAAAGGAACTGAAAGGAAGTCCTTCCACAGTGTTGGTAGGGGTGGAAATATTAAGGGCAATTGATTTTGTATAATTAATTTTGAAATTAGATAAGAGGCTAAATATATGAAACTCATGCATGAGAGCAGGGACGGTAGTTGCAGGTTCAGATAGCGTGGCAAGAAGATCGTCAGCAAATAATGCAAATTTATATTCCCGGTCCCCCACTGATACACCATTAATATCCCTATTAGATTGAATCGCCTGTGCCAGAGCTTCCATACATAAAACAAAAATAATTGGAGAGAGGGGGCAGCTCTGACACGTACCGTTACGAATTATAAAAGGAGACGAGAGAGCCCCTTTAATCTGGACTCTTGCCGAAGGGGAGCGATATAGAGCAAGTATCCGATGTAGACAATGGGGTCCCAGTCCCATATTACGGAGAAGGCCCTCCATAAACTGCCAATCAATCCTATCGAAGGCCTTCTCCGCATCCGTGGATAATAATATTACATGCTGCTTCCCTCCCTTAATGTGGTGGATCAGGACAATAAGGTATTGTCTTTGGCCTCCCATCCTTTTACAGAACCCACCTGGTCATTGTGTATCAAGTCAGGGAGAAGTGCACTCAAACAATTGGATAGTACAAGTTTTGGGGTGGTGCTGGCGCTCTGGGGTTGCCGTGAGGGGTGGATAATGTCTGTGGTCACTGGTATTAGGATCTTTAACAGTGGGCAAAAACTGTAGGCTGGGTGTTGTGAGAAATAGACCGGTGTTCATCTGTTGACCTTAGTAACTTGTCCCACGATGAGAGATGTTTAAATCAGGCGGACTTGTGGCTGAAAGTTCTAAGGATGTGGGTCTCTTGCTTCTGGGCTGTGGTGTTGACACCTCAGATGCAAGGGGATAAGTCAGAGTAAGTCAATTTAAATGCTGATGTTGCTGTAGTGACTTACCCTTAAGTTCTGTTGAATCAGCATGCACTCCTTGCCTGGATTGTTCCGTGTGTGGAAGTTTAGGTGGCAGGAGGGGTGGATAAATAAGGATAACTGAAGACTAGTGCTTAAATCCAAGCACAAATTTATTTAGCTGTAAAAACGATGATACAATTGAAAATCGTTAAGGCGATATTGGGGGGTGCGGGTTCCATTGGATAGTAGTTTAGCGTATAATTTAACATCATTATTTAGAAGAGAGATAGGCCTATAACTAGCGCATTGAGTGGAATCTTATCCCTCCTTGGGGATTATCGTAATGTGAGCCTCCAGAGTCTGAGGGGAAAAACCTACTGAATCTGATACTGCATTGCAGGCTTTCAAGAGGAGAGGCAGGAGAGAAGCACCATAGGTTTTATAATAACTCACTGGGAATCCGTCCGGGCCCAGACTTTTTCCATTTTGCGCGGCCGACAGCGCTTCCTCCAACTCCTCCATTGTATACGGCAGTTCAAGAGAGGCTAAATCATCCTCCGCAATCTTCAGGAAGCCTACAGAGGACAGGTAGTCCCCTATAGTCTCACGGAGTGATCCCAGAGTTTGGTCTGGGATCTCAGGGAGTGATCCCAGAGTTTGGTCTGCTTTTAAATTATAGAGGTTTGTATAGAATTCTTGGAAGGCCGCAGCAATTTGAGCGAAAGTAGAAGCTGCGTTTCCTTTTGAATCCCATACCGAGTGTACATAGGTTTGAGCTCTCTGAGCTCGGAGCGCCCTAGCCAACATGGAACCAGGCTTATTACCCCACATATAATATTTTGTGTCTACATTTGTTTATATCCATTTTAATCCTATTCTGAAGGAATTTTTTGAATGCTAATCTGGCCGTGGTAAATTCTTGTAGGATCGACACATTCATTGAGGACTTGTTGGCCAACTCTAGTGATTTAATACGGGCTAGTAAATGTTGTTGTTGGGCTATCCTCTATTTTTTCAGTTGGGATCCCAATTCCATATCCAGTCCACTTCCCCCTAAGAACACATTTATGTGCTTCCCATATTGTCATAGCCTGGACATCAGGTGTGTCATTAAGGGAGATGTAATCAGGAAGGGTTTTTTGTAGCTCAAGTTTGAAACGTGAGTCATGTAAAAGGAGTTCATTGAGTCTCCATGTCCACGGTCTTGGAGGTGTGTTAGAAGGACTTAAGGAGGCAAAAACTGGGGTGTGATCAGACCATGTGATATTGCCTATAGTACTATGAGGGAAAAAAATGCAAAAATCTATGATGTTATCACACGTTTAATGCAATAGCAACACAGGCAGACTATAATTGAAACACTTGCTCATATCAGTGTAGGAATGTAAATGAATGTAGATATGGGTACTGATATACAGAAATCGTATCAGCCAGCTGTTGAATAATACTGAAGTACTCACAAGATAACACACTGCGTACTAGAAGTTATACTGGACAAACTACAGAGGGCAAAACCTGGCTCCTATATGGTGATACAAGTACACTTTAATAATAATAATAATAATAATAATAATAATATCTGACTGCAGAAAAACGTCAACATACAAAACTAATAGTCAATCAATTGTACAAGACAAGGCCAAGGACTGGATACAGAGAGAATAACTAGAAGAGGCCTGCGCCTCCTCTAGCATCCTCAAAAATGGTCTGCAGTATGGGGGCAGCCATTTTCTAAGTGTCAGTTTTCATTAGCAGGAGCCGGGAGAGCAGGGAGGCCCGGGACCGCAAACTTATGTGGCACAGCGACAGGTACTGACAGTGGCATTAAGTGGAGGCAGCCGGCAGAGGGTAACAATAACCCTGCAGCCCCCCGCGCCTTCACTTACTAAGCGCCTCCCCACCACCGCCGGGGCTGCGGGGCTATAGTTACGCCACTGCTCTCACATGATTGGCCATCAGGCAAGCCTTTTAAAATTGAATCAACCAATAGAATGAGCTCTATCACAGGACCAATCTCTGAGATGGGGAGAAAAGGGTGACCCTAACATGGGGTAGGAGTCAGCAATGATCATACTGATGCTGGGTTGGAGGAGGTGCAGTCGCAGAGATCTGCGGTGCAGTTGCAGAGATCCCCGAGGCTCAGAATACTTACATTAGGCTTCCCCGATGTATCAAATTATGTAGCGTTGAATGTGACTCTATGGGGAAGGTTCAATTAAGCATGGAAGAAGTGTGCAGTGTATGCAGAATCAGACCTATAATGGAGAGATAGATGCAGACAGCAGCCCAGCTGTGCAAGATTCCAATCCAAGTTAGACCCCAGAAAGACCATGTTTACACCACAGCTCTGACCCGGGTTATTCCCATGTCGGCTCCATTTACACTACACACATCATCTCCAAGCATGGGGATCTTGCTCTCCCCATGCTGTAGATGGGACCCATGTTGAATGACACTTCAATGTAACCTGGGTCCTTCCCAGATCTGCTTGCTACCCGGGTTAAATTACCAGGTCATTGGATTCAACATATTTTTCGCGGACCCTTTCACACTGAGCTGGGTTATTACAGAAATATTCCAAGTTACTTTGGCAGTTTGAAACGGGTACCATTGATCCCCATTGTGTAACACTTAATGGTGTTATTGAATGTATGCTTCTTTGGTGTTCTGGATTAAGCACTTGCTTGTTCTTCCTCTTGCTTGTAGGATGTTGTATGTACTAAGCTCTATTTCCCAACTGTATTACAGCACAGAACTGTGGCATTCTATGACACTTTATAAATAAAGAATCCCCAATAATAAAATAAATATTACAAAAAAAACCCAACAACTTCCAACTGCTGTTAATTTGGGCCGAGAAGATGTTGCTGCTCTTATATCACTACATTTTATGTCTGTGTCTTCCGCAGGAAGATAAAATAACATCATTGACTAATGGCTTCATAGGGTTTGATTCATGCACCGAATCAGACGTGAACTAATAAAAGGTCAGAGCTTTCTTACAGCAGATGTCAGCGATGAATGCCTTTCCTACTGTTTTCATCTAAGGATCCTAAGACAAATGGCAGTATTTGTAGCATAACCTGCAGTGGCTATTAAAAGAAACAGTTCAGATCTGCACCAAGGAGATATAAAAAATCGGGCTGTTGAAGAATAGAACAGAAAATCTACAGGTATAAATAGAGATTTCACCATCACAGTGCAGGAAATGGAACATTCCAATGAGCAATGTTGCCATGCATTTAAATTTGCCCATTCAGCGGGGATGACTCACTATGGAAGACCCCGAGGGCCTATCGCTGATGAGATGTGCTCATAGGCGAATCTAGAATTATGGTAATGGGTGGTCCCAGATCTAGACATAATAGAAGGGGGTCCTTTGCGCGGCGTAGCCGCGTGGCAAAAAGGAGGCGTGGCCTCATGGGAAGGAGGCGTGGCATCACAAAAAGGGGTGTGGTATTACACTTAAGACCATACACAGTAATGCCCATTACACATTTTAGCAAACTCCGTAATACCCATTACACATAAAGCCACACGCCGTAATGCCAATTACACATAAGGCCACACACCATAATGCCCATTACACATTGTGCCACATATCATGATGCCCATTACATACTATATAACAAACCGTAATGCCCATTACATATTTGCCACATAAGTGCTGCTTACCTATGTGCTCATTGCTAGGGGGGTTCTTGCTTGATGGCACCATAGTACCCATTACAAATTATGGCGCACACCATAGTACCCATTACACATGATGCTGCACACCATAGTACCCATTACACATGATGCCGTGCACCATAGTACCCATTACACATGATGCTGCACACTTAATGTCCCTTACACATGATGCTGCACACATAATGCCCCTTACACATGATGCTGCACACATAATGCCCCTTACACATGATGCTGCACACCGTAATGCCCCTTACACATTAAGCCACACATTATGCGTAATGCCCCCACATACCGCCACTTGTAGCGTCCCTTAAGCAATGCCCCCAAAAGTGCCACTTACTGTAAATTTTTATATGAGCCTTCGCTGCTGCTGCAGGGAGAGATGGAGAGCGGTGCAGCTGCTTCTATGGGGAGAGGAGCAGAGTGCAGCGCAGAGCACGCTCCCACTCCCCTCCTGGTGTCCCCTCTAGCCGAGCGGACATTTCAAATATTGTGCGCGCTGTTGTTGTGCGTGACGTCGGGGGAGCACGCCGGGCGCCGGCACGACATGATTAAGGGGGCGAGGGGGGGGGCGGGCTGAGGTGAAAGCGGGGAGAAGAATTGGAGCGGAAGCTGCAGGGGTGACAGTCATTGACAGCTGGGCAGAGAGCAGGGGGCTGCCCGGCTGTATTCAGAGCACTGCAGGTCACGGCTGTTTGAAATAATACCCCTTTCACAACAGAAAATGAAGGGATTTACCCGGGAATATGGTCCCAGGATCATGCAGGAACATTCCCAGGCTGACCCTTTATACACCTTTATGCATTTTCTGGTGTGAGGGGGAGAGACAACCATTCTCCTCTCCCTACCCCCCTTTAACAAACCAGCTATATCTTTGGAACCAACTGACCCATTTACATGAGACCAGTATCATATTGAAGAACTTTTGAGTTGGCTTCGAATGATTTTGGTCCCGTTAAACTGGGCTGTTTGGTTCCAGAGAAATCTGCCCTCAAAGAACATAAACAGTCATGAAATTACATTTATGAAAAAAAAAAACGGTTTAACCTTAATATCCCTGGAACCAATTAACCCATATGGATCCAGCCTGGTATCAGATTGAAGGCCCAGCGATTTGGGTTCGACTGAGATCAACCTTGAGCTTCAGGGATGCCGAAGGGGGAACTGGCAGCTGTTGAACTGGGTGGGGGTCCCATGTTATCCTATAGGGAAAATGTTCCAGCTTTGCCTGGCCGTATCTCCGGTTCCCAGAGGACTAGAGACACGGGGCTGGGCTCGTTGGAAAGCCCCATCCCTCAGCTACAAAATGGGCTAATGTGTGGTCCTGTGCACCCCTGGACCACCCCCTAGATTCGCCTATGGATGTGCTATGTAAAATCGGGTGCATTATAATTACCTGAAAGTCAGGATTCCGACAGTCATTAATCAGACGTCGGAATCCCGACTGCACCGCATGGGGAGTGCAATGAAGCCCCTTGCGGGCTCGCTGCGCTCGCCGCCTATTTTATTCTCCCTCTATGGGGGTCATGGACCCCCAAGATGGAGCAGTCGGGATTCCGACGTCGGAATATTGACTGTCGGAATCCCGACTGTCAGGTAGCCGTCCGGCACCCGTAAAATCATCAGCATGCAACTTTTTTTATGACCACAAATTATTTATTTATTTAGTTTCTTATATAGCGCAGAAGATTCCGTTGCGCTTTACAATTGTAGACAGTGATAAAACAAACTGGGTAACAACAGACAGACTTGGAGATAAGAGGGCCCTGCTGCAAGCTTACAATCTATAGGGATATAGGAGGGAAACACAAGGACAGGCACCAGTAATAGCATAGCAGTCCCACCAAGTTGCTAGTCCAAAAGGGAAGCTATATAATACATCTTGTGTGTGACATGTATAATGGACATCATGTGTGTGGCATATGTATAATGGAGCATCACGTTGTGGGGCAAATGTATAATGGAGCATCAAGGTGTGTGGCATATGTGTAATGGAGCATCACGGTGTGGGGCATATGTATAATGAAGCATCACGTTGTGTGGCATATCTATAATGGGCATCATGTGTGTGGCATATGTATAATGAGCATCAAGGTGCGGGGCATATGTATAATGGGCATCACGGTGTGCGGCATATGTATAATGGGCATCACGGACTGCACTATTGGGGTCATATGTGTATCTGGCACTATTGGGGGCATATGTGTATCTGGCACTGCACTATTGGGGGCATATGTGTATCACACCCCCATTTTCATTGGCCGCACCCCATGTGGCTACAGCTCTTAGAGCGCTGACCATGCCCCATAGCGGAAAAAATGGGGGATGTAGCCTCGCAGGAGTTCCACGGTAGTAGGTGAACCCTCTAATTTCGGGCGCGTGCCTTCAGCGTGCACAGATGTCCCTTCTCCTCTGCCTCCAGTGTTGGAAGGTATGTTTGTGACATATTGGACATTGCAGTGTGTGGCATATTGTGTCTGGGGCATTGCAGTGTGTGGCATAATGTGTCAGGGGCATTACAGTGTGTGGCATAATGTGTAAAGGGCATTTTTTGGATATTATGCAGATTTTTTTTATTTTAGTAGCTCTTCGGGCGGTTTATTTTGTCGCGAGTAGCTCCCGACCCAAAAAAGGTTGGATACCACTGCAATAGACAATGCGGAATATAATGAGTGTTTGGATAAGGGATATAGCAGTGTCTTGTATAAGGGTCACATTTTGGATATGTTTTTTTAGATGCATGTAACCTGATTTGGAGACAGATTGAATGTGGATGTAGGATGCAGTGCCGGTGCAAGTCACCGAAGTGCCCCTGGCGGGATGGGGGGCAGCTCTGATGATGTCGCTCCACAGGGGGGGGGGGGTGCGGGGTGATGCTACGCTGCCCGTCGGCGCTTATCACCATCTAGGTTGGGTCCTGCTCACTATTGCCACCCTTTCAGTGGCTGGCACCCTAGGCAAAGATGCACATAATATCTATCGAATTGCAGGAGCAATCGCATGTGGTTATTAACCCTCAAAAGCAACGCGTGGGTGGGGGGCAGAGGGAACACTTTCAGAGGTGTAGGGTTTGAGGAGAGTTTGATAGCTCAGCCAATCAAAGGGCTTCCCAGTGTTTAAACAATTCTGGTGCCACAGTAGTGCTAGCGGGTGGCGGAGGACAGCGGTGGTGGCAGAATTGTTTAAAATACTGGGCTGCCCAGTGTTTTAAACACTTCTGCCACCACCGCTGCCCCCTGCCGCCTGCTAGTGCTATGCTACAATGCCACCCTCTGCCCGCCCTCTTCCAGTACCCGATGTGCCATCTCAAAATGACTTGCGACATCGGGTGCTGTACCACAAGATGTGATCGGGTTTGATGAACATCGCACTTGGATGTTGCATCGAATGCGAATGCATAAGTGTATGGGCAGCATACCTCTCATCAAAAAAGTCCCACACCCTTCTTTGTAGATTAATATTAATGCTCATTGCAAATTTTGGGGGAAATTTACTAAGATGTGTATTCTACTTCACCTGTGATGTTGCTATGGGCAACCAATCAGATCCTGTCTACTGTCTAGAGGGTGCTAAATAAATAAGAAGTAGATTCTGATTGGTTGCTCATAGCAACATCACGGGTGACATTGTATGGTATGAGATAAAAGCGCATTTTTTTTATCTCGCTCCGCATCGCCGGTCTTCGCACTTTCTGAAATCGCATTTTTTAGTAATAATTCGCATATTTAATGTGATGCGCTTTGAAGGCTGAAAAGTGCGATGTAGTGCGATTTGCGGCGAAGTGGTGCGATTTTATGACACATAAAAGTGCGATTTCTTCCGCCGGTCATGTGCGAGTTTTGGACCAACCGGAGTGCGATTTACAAGACTGTCTCCACATGACTAAGAACCCCCCAACCTATTGGCCCACCTCTGTCCCCTCCATTATGCATCACACCCCCTATATAAAGGGGCACTGGCGCCATTTCACTCTTTGATAGGAAGTAAGGAGCATGGAGAGGAGCAGTGGCAGTGTGATTAGAGGAAGAGGTGTTGGTGGCAGAGTGAGGAGTGGCAGAGGGCTGAGTGCCTCAGAATATAGGCGTCATGGCAGTTCCCAGGGAAGCCTGCTACTACACTTAGGATTTTTTTTTTTTTCAAATCTTTATTACTTTTATCATCCATAGTACAAAAGAATGACATAACATATAATATACCGACATACAATACATTAAGATCCAGTTTAGTTACAGATGGGTCTTTTCCCATCTTGGCAGGGGATGGCGCTGGCGTCGCCAGCCGCCATCCCCCGCCAGCGCCATGGCGATCGTGAGAAGGGGACGCGCGCGCACGAGAGGCGCGCGCGTCCCCTTCCGACGGCGCTTCCATACGTTTCCCCGGGTCCCCGCCGGCTTGCCGGCGGTAACCCGGGGTCCCCGCCGACTGCCCGCACCCCCCCTAACCCCCCCCTAACCCTGTCCGTCTCCCTGAGGCGGAGACGGACAGGGTTTCCGTCGCGCTAGCGACGGAGACTGAGACGCGCGTGCGCATGAGACGCACGCGCGTCTCAGTCTCCTCGCTGGCGTGGCTGCTGGCGGGTCGCCAGCGCAGACGCCATGGCGACCCGCCAGCAAGGATGGGACAAGACCCATCTGTACATATACAGAATAGACTTCATTGACTCATTGCGCCTGTTCCCTGTCGCTCCAACTTATGTCAAAAAGACACACACACAACCTCCGGTATGGCTGGCTAAATCCAATTTTATACTTATTACTAATCAATTAATTCCTGGCTGTGTTTTTACCTAGAGTCTATCTCTTAGGTTTAAATGTCAACACCGGTTTTAGAAGTAGCGAGTTATCTATACCTATTTTAACCCTCTTAGGTGTGTTGGACGGTTGCTTTTTACTACCAGTAAAATACCTAAGCCCCGACTGGTTATACCACTATTCCGCACCTATTATATCAATAATTAATTGTAAAGCTTGTAGTGCATGTGCACTAATAAAAAAAAAAAAAAAAAAAAAAAGAAAAGAAAATGTGTATGTATTAGTGCTATATAATGGGTATTCATACCATATGGCATTTCTCATAAACTCGTGTATTAAGACTACTAACAGAACTTTTAAAAGAATGTAGTGACCGGCGGCGAATCAACGCTCCGTTAATCTAACAAGGTCCAATGATTATTATACTAAATTATTATAATTCATGATAAACAATCCCAACCCCGAAATTCCCCACCCTACCATACCCTAACCCCCCGTGCGGTTCTTAGTGACTCTGTCCTAAAGACAATATGCCTTAAATTAAACATAATAATATGAGGAATTAATCCATTTGTGCCATATTAATTTAAATTTAGTTAACGTGTTACGGTTAGCGTATAGTGATTGCTCCTGTCTGCTGATGTAATTCACTAGTGCTACCCAGTGATTCAGCTCGGAGGCAGCTTTGGCCATCCAATTTCTGCCAATTATGACTTTCGCCAATGAAAATAGATTGTTGATATAGATTTTCTCGTTACCACCAATAGTATCACCCACTACACCCAATAGGCAGCACTTAACAGACAATATCTCCTCCCTTACCCCTGTATCTACTATTGCGTTTTTAACTTCATCCCAGAACTTTGCCACACTCTGACACTCCCATATCAAATGCATAAAGGATCCGGTGGGATCACTGCACTTGGGGCAAGTTGCGGCAGATTTACCTGGAAATTTGGTTAATGTTTTTACAGACAGGTAAGATCTATGAAGTATATACAGTTGCGTTAATTGGACCCGAAGGGAGTTTGTAGCTTTATTTGTAGATTTCATTGCATTCGACCAATTTTCCTCACTGAGTTCGCCCACATCCTGTACCCATTTGTCCCGCAGATCCCTCAATTTGTCTTTATGCACTTCTTTACCCATTATCTTATATATCCTGGAGACTAACTTTTTTTTATTACTAGACATTAATGTAGTTTTTATTAATGAGTCCCCAAAAATCGGAGCATCATTAGGAAAATGTGACTGGATTGCACTTCTTAATTGAAGGTATCGGTAAAAGTGTGTCTGAGGCAAATTGAATTCTAGTTTTAATTGAGTAAACGATTTAAGCCCCGTTGGGATAAAGATCTGATGTAGTTTGGTAACCTCATAGAAGTGCCAAGCCTCATTGATCTGTAAGTTAGACACTTCTTGGTCTGTGAGTTGGTCCACAATCCGAACATCTCTATCTAGAAAGTCTACGCCCATTATTTGTTCTACCTCTTGCCAGATTTTAATGGCCTGTACCGTTAATGGCGGGTCGATACTTTTTAATTCCCCTAATATGATTCTCTGAGCCGGGCTACCTCCAGAGATTGAAAGGGAGGATAACTTATTGGCGTATTCCCAGCCAAATTCCCCCTGTAGGAACCAAGTTCTTAATTGCACTAACTGGGCGGCCAAATAATATCGCCTCATATCTGGCAGACCCAGTCCTCCTTCACCATTACCCCTCATCAATTTACTTAAACTAATTTTATGACGCGCTCCGTTCCAGATAAACGCAGCTATAATACTATTAAGTTTCCGGAATAGGGGTTTCGGAAGATAGATAGGGGAATGATGAAAGGCATATAGTAATTTGGGGAGAACTGCCATTTTTACCAGGTTTATTCTCCCTGTAACTATCAGGGGAAGTTTGGACCAAGATTTCATTTTGTCCTTTAACCAAACAAATAAAGGCTGAATATTAAGTTGGACATATTCACCAGGATCCCATGATATGTTAATACCAAGGTATTTAAAAGTTGTAACCGATTTCAGAGGTTGGGATGGTAGTGGAGGCTGTCTCAAGGGCGGACTAACTGGAAAAATAATAGATTTAGACTTATTTATTCTAAATCCTGTAAAATCACCAAAATTGTCAATCAACTCCAAGACCACCTTAAGGGACTTTCTATGATCCATTAGATAAATTAAGAGATCGTCGGCATATAATGAAACAATATCATTACTGCCGCCCAACGGGAAGCCCATAGTTACCGGGTGTTGCCTCAGCAAGCAAGCCAGTGGCTCTATTGCCAGGGCAAACAGAACCGGGGAGAGGGGACACCCCTGTCTCGTCCCCCTGGCAAGAGCAAACGCTGGCGATGTCCATCCGTTTACGGTGACCCGCGCCCTCGGACTGGTATATAAAAGTTGTATCCATTTGATGAAATTTGGCCCCAGTCCAAACGTGCGGAGCACCGCCCAGAGGTAGGGCCACTCAATGGCGTCGAAAGCTTTAATTGCATCAAGCGAGACTATAATTGAGCTGCCGTTATCCTTACTGATAGTCTGGAGATGGGTGTAGAGATGACGTATATTAATAGAGGTATCTTTACCGGGCATGAAACCTGATTGATTATGGTGAATTAATGTAAGTATATGTTGATTTAATCTATACGCAAGTATTTTTGCCAGAATCTTGGCCTCTGCGGAAATCAGGGATATTGGCCTATATGAATCAAGTTCCCGGGCCGATTTCCCGGTTTTTAAAATTACAACAATTTTGGCCTCAGACATTGTTGGGGGGATGGTGCCTTCAGCAAAACAGTTATTAAGTGTCTCCAAGAGTAGCGGTGCTAAAAAGTTCCGATACTTTTTGTAGATTTCCATAGGAATCCCGTCTAGTCCGGGTGCTTTCCCACTAGGTGAGTCATTGATTGCTTTGACAACCTCGGTGATCATCAGGGGGATTCTAATTCTGTCCTGGCATCTATGTGTAGGGCAGGGAGAGCAATACCAACCAAGAATTCTTCAATCTCAGTTGGACTGTGCTGTAACTGGGAGATGTATATCCCTGAGAAGTATGACCTAAATGCTTCGCCTATTTGTGGAGTGGAGCTTACTAATTCCCCCTTTTCATTTATGATAGAACTAATAGTTTTAGAGGCTAACTCCGCTCGGGACAAGAAGGAGAGGCATTTACCTGACTTATCAGAATAACGGTATTTTACCTGAGTTTTATGGAGCATGATTTTGGCATTTTCGGCCTTTACTGCATCTAACCATGTACTCTGAGCCTTTAGCCAGGACTGATAAGCACTATCGGTGTTATTAGACAGATATTCTGCTTCCCTAGCCAAGCTAATTTCTTCTTTCTCCTGAATTATCCTTCTACATTCTTTCTTAAATTCAGCTATATATTTCCGTAGGGTACCCCTCAAATATGCCTTAAAGGCATCCCATAGTATTGCTGCCGAGGCAGAACCTTGGTTTACCTCCCAATATTCCCGCCATTTTTCTTCCAGATTCACACTGCTATTAATATTGTGTATTAATATTGAAACTCCAGAAGCTACACCCCCGATCGGTATTCAGAGAGAGTTCCATGTAGACCGGAGAGTGGTCTGAGATACCTCTCGAGTACTGACGAGTAGAGGGGTTTTGCATCCTCCACGGATCAACCCAACCGACATTTTGCATAAAATTTGCCAGTCCCCTGTTACCTCTGCCTATTCTACTATTACCACTTCTCCACCGATCTAATTGAGGGTCCAAGATATTATTTAGATCACCCATACAAATGACCGGGGAGTTAGGAGAGTGGGCTGCAAATTCAATAGCTTTAGCAAGAATTTTATACGAGAAGGGAGGTGGGATGTAGATAGACAGAATAATAAACGGGGAATCCGCAATTAAACAATCTATAAATATGTAACAACCCCCTGGGTCAGACCAAACCCGATTACAAGTAAAAGACAACGTTTTTTTAATCAGCAACGAGACTCCCCTAGCAGAGGAAGTAAAGGAGGCATGGCAGGAGTATCCAACCCATGGTTTCTTTAAGGCCATTTGTTTCCCTCCCACCAAATGAGTTTCCGTCAAAGCGACTATATCCGGGCCCATTTTTCTTAGATGGTTCATAACTAGGGAACGTTTTATTTTACAATTCAGTCCCCGGACATTCCAGGTCACTATTTTAATGTTCATGCCATGGTTGTTAGACCCTGCCACACCTCCCTGTTAAATGTATCCCTACGACAAGGTAACAAGTCAACAGGCGCAATGTAACACTGGATATACACAAAAACAATACAAACTGTACATAAAACCCCCCAAATCCCCTCCCCCCACCCTGTATACCTCCCAGTGCTAGGCATACCTAATCCGATCTATCCCCACTCCCCGAGAAAAAAAAAAAAAAAAAAGGGAAAAATATACACAAATATCAAAACAAGAAGGCCTTTCGACCCAACTCGCTGCTATTTGGGGGCTAAAAAAGAAACTGAGAGGAGAGAAAAAAAAACAAAAAAGAAATCAGGCCACCAATATGCGGGAGAGAGCCCCCTGGCTATTTAATTTCTACGAACTTGTTTGCCTAAGCCTCTGCCAGCTGTCGAGACCCGGGGCTATTAACATCAAGCCATTTTAGAGCTTCCTGCGGGGTTGAAAAAAATAGAGTCTCGTTGTTATGGATCACCCTAAGTTTCGAGGGGAACAGCATTGAGTACATGATACTCTTCTCACGGAGTCGCCTTTTCACGTCCATAAACTTTGCCCTGTCTTTCTGTACCTCTAAGGCGAAATCTGGAAAAACTGCGATCTGAGTTCCGTTAAACGTCAGTGGGCCCTTTAAGCGTATTAGACGCAGGAGAGTATCTCTGTCCTGAAAATTCAGGAACCTTACAATTAGGGTCCTTGGGGCAGATCCCGGAGGGAATGGTCTGGGGGGCACCCTGTGCGCCCGCTCTATAGCGAGTTGCTTTAAGAATGCTTCCTGGCCAAAGGATGTACATAACCATTCTATTATGAATTTTGGGGCATCAGATCCCTCCTCTTTTTCAGGGATACCCACGAAACGTAGGTTGTTTCTACGAGATCGTCCCTCAATATCCAGCAGTTTTGCCCTCATCTCAGTTACTTGTTGAGACAATCTATCAACTTTTCGGGTACAGTTACTACTGTTGTCCTCAACGGCTGATATCCGTAATTCGGCTGCACTAATCCTTTCTGTTGTTTTTTTTAAGTCCAGCTTAATCGAGGATATATCAATTTGTAAATCCTTAATTTGGTCAGACAGACGTTGTTCTGATGTATTGATTGCTTCTAGTATCTGTTGGAGAGTGTTATCGGGTGCAGGTGAAACTGGTTTGCTTTTTGCGGGGGTAGTTTGCGGCGTAGTGTTGGGAGTCTGTGACGCATTGCCCCCTTGTGCTCGGGCAAACTTTTCCAAACGAGCGGCAGCGGTTGCATTACCTGTCTTGCCCATTTTTATAATTGAATTCGCTGGATATACCAACCAAGTTATAGTCTTGCAAACAATAGACCAGTAGAGCGGGTAGGGGAAGGTATTCCCAACACACGGGCCCCTGCCTCGGTTTTAGCCGCTGGGATACTATCCGGAGGGGAGTATGAGGACAGCTTCAATTTTACATATGTCTAATTAAGAAGCAGAGAATTCAGACTTAGACTGTAATAGACAGCTTACGTTTTATATGCCTTTTTGATATATGAGGATAGGAGGGAAAAGGAGGGGACCCTCTCACTGTCCCCAACTCCGCTCACCTCTATCCGGCTGTATTTAGTCACCGACTTAGTGGGCCAGTCATGTATTACTACTCCAGACACCAATACCACTCCACAGTTAAATGCACTTAGCTGTTTTTTTTTTTTTTTGGCATCTATTGAGCAGATAGTATTATACGGACACGGGTAGTAAATAATGAAATTATACTGCACCAGATTGTTGCAAATTCAATTCCTTTGAGTGATGGCTGACTGGTGTATACAATCTTCGAGCAGCTGCCCACTGGGGAGTATCCTAGTGGCAGAGACCTTCTCACTGTCTCCCCTGCTTGCAGTGTCTGTTTATCAGCTTATCAGCAGAGTCCCAGTGTCGTGGGCTGTAGTGATCACTGCAGGGAGCAGCCAAGTGTACCTCGCGTTGCTCCGTCTGTGCCACGCTCTCGCCACTTGCCCGGATCGTCTTACTGCAGGTTGGGGAGTAGGTGGTGAGGTAAGACCCTCTCACTGTCTCACCCTCACTTTGCTGCACCCGTCTGCCGTCTCCTGTCACTTTAAATGCCTTCTTCAGCCGTATGATTGCTGTTTGAGAAACTCCACAGGAATATATGTCCAGCAGCGTACAAAAATGTATAATCCCAAGTTTGGGTGATTCAAGCGGAGGGATACAAGTAGTAAACCAGCATGGCCTTAAATCTGTATATTCTGCCTGGATAGACACTCTATAAAGAGGATATATGGGTGGCCAGATAGTAAGTAACACATAGAATCTCAGTCCATTTGCCCCCGAGTATAGGTTGGCTGGAGAAAGATTTACGGGTGGCCGTGGTATAGATGTCCCAGGAGGGAGAGGGGAGCCCTCTCACTGTCTCAGACGCTGTTTTCCCCCACAGACTGCCGGCCTACACTTAGGATTTTGAGATGAGCATCACATACCACATGTACGTTCAAAGAGTGCCGCCCACGCCGATTGACATAGACGTATCCCCGCACGTGCGGTGCCCTAATCCCAATGTGTGTACAGTCTATAGCTCCCAGCACGTGAGGGAATGCTGAGAGTCTATAGAAAGCCACCTTGTGGTCCTGCCACTCCAACTCAGAATGTGGGAATCTGATGTATGTCCGCCACAACTTCTTTAAAGCAAGTAACACTTGAGTAAAATGCTTAGAGAAAGTGGCCTGTGATACCCCTAAGGACCATGAGGTCACAGACTGAGTGGAGCCTGTGGCCAAATAGTAGAGGGCACACATTAATTTCTGCAGCCCAGACACTGCATAGTTGCCTCCCCCGAAAGGGTCCAAATCATCTCTCACCTGCTCATATAAGTCCAACAGGTTATTGCGGTTCAGCCTAAACATCCCCACAACCTGTTGATCCGAGAGGGAGTCCAGGTACAGCCTAGCACGATACATACGTGGGGTACGCAGTAGTCGGGGGGCTACCTGGATCTGGCACGCAGCTTCCTCCCTCCTGCGCAGCTCCTCCAAATGGGCCACATCACAAATCAGCAACTCCAAACCACTCTGCAAAATCTCCATGTCTCAAACCCTCACAGGTGTCCTTAATGATGTTGGGGTTTATGTAGGGGTGTTTCTGAGTGAAATTGAGGGCACCTGTGTTGAAATTAACCATTTGTGCACTTGACCAAAGTGAGTTCTGGGCCAAATCGCCCAGCAGAACCTGGTCTGAAAAAAGTGCGATTATTAGACACCTTAAAAGTGTGATTTACGAAAACGCATCCCATTAAATATGCGATTTGTATACTTATCTGTACAAAAACATCTGGATGCAATAAAAGTGCGATTTTTTTTACCACACTTTCAGTACGCATGAGTTATCTCACAGAATATGCGATATCCGGCCCTTAGCGCATCCTATTAAATATGCGATTTCATGGAAAAATGTGATGTCGACATTTTTTTTACTAATAATCGCCAAAAAACACACATCTCATCCCATAGAATGTCACCCCACATGTGAAGTAGAATACACATCTTAGTAAATGTCCCCCTTTGTATCCAGAAGTATTTATTCCGATATAAAAGAAAGGGACATGGAGATTACATCAATAGAGGATGGTTATTTTAGCAGGTATCAGTCCACTGTGTTATTTAGAAACCTACACACACTAACTGAAAAATCCATCACAGACTAAATAGTATTAACCGCAGTCTATAACTACATTTGATACTAAGCCTGTCCCTGTCCCTGTGCTCTTTCCCCTGCAGCAATAGAGAAATCTGTTCTGAGTCATTTTTACAAGCTTTGCCTAAATAACTATGTATTTGCCGGATAACACAGTAAGGTAAGTAGCAGCTATTTTATAACACACACACACACACACACACACACACACACACACACTAATAAAAAATGATTCAAAGTGTAATAAATTATACCCCTTTTACACCAAAATGCCGGGTCACACCCTGCTTTTTGAACCCAGGATCAAGCCAGGTACGACCCAGCGTTTTGTCCCTTTTACACCGGCACCCCCCTCCCGGTGCAGGCGGTTCCTGAGCCGCCGTCGCTTGGAGATGACATCATCTCCAAGCGCCAATCGCTGCCGCCGGGACCCGGACCGCTGCGCTGGGGACAAGCCCAGTACTAAAATAATCTGCTGGGCTGCCCACCAGCCCCTGTGCACCCTCCAGCCATCGTCTGGGAGGTAAATGGATGCCGCACACAGGCATCCATTCACCTCCGCCGATGCTGCTGCTGTCTGCCGAGTACAGCAGACAGCAGCGCAGGCTGTCTGTGCTCCCCAGTCCAACCTGCGGACGCTGCGGTCCGCAGGTTGCACGTCCCCCATTGATGTAAATGGGAGCCGGGTCAGATGACCCGTCGTACCCATTTACACCGCCCTCTACCCAGGTCCTGGCCATGTTCTACCCAGGTCAGGACCTGGGTAGAAGTCCCTTGTAAAGGGACACAGCGTGTCCCCTTTACACCACTGATGATCCGGGTCTGACCCGCCGCTGACCCGGATTTTTCGGCAGTGTAAAAGGGGTATTAGTGATACTCTTTACTGGTAATAATCCAAGTGGTATTTGTAAGTGCACACAAACCATTAAAAGTATTGAGGGTGATCTTCCTGGCTAGACGCTCATTGTCTGCTGATCTGCTCTGTCAGTCCCTCCATTGGCTGCCTGTATATTACCACATTCAATATAAAATACTTCTACTTACATACAAAGCCATTACTCTGACTACACCGACTTATCCTTTTTTCACCTCACCTCTTCAGGCAAGCCTATCATATTCAGGACCCCCACACAACCTCCAGTATCATTCATATCTAATTGCATCCCGTCAGGACTGTCTTGTAATCTGGAGGGAGTCAGGACTGCCATGCTATGGAATATTATCCTTATGTATCCCTCCTATGATCCCTATAGATTGTAAGCTTGCGAGCAGGGCCCTCCTACCTCTATGTTGGTTTGTTTCTACCCAGTTTGTTTAATCACTGTTGTTTCCTATTGTAAAGCGCAACAGAATATGCTGCGCTATATAAGAATCTGTAAATAAATAAAATAAATAAATAAATTGTATATTGTCAAACAATGGTGACGTATGCATTTCATATGCATTTAGGAATATAAATATACCCAGAGGATGTGGGCAGTGGTTGCACCCTGGTTTAGCAAGGGTTAATGGATGCTTGTTAGGCTGTCTGGTAGGAGAAGTCTACTTGTAGGTCAGGTGGGCCAATAGGTTTTAGATATGGGTGGGGCTACAGAAGACATTTTGTGGATTGTGTGGCTGACACCATTTCACCTGAGTTTTCTACTGGTAGGAAGTTTCCCACTCTCTCTCTCCCTATTTTAATTCTGGTTTCTTCTATTGAGGTGTCGGCCTTATGTTAGCTGGAAAATAATGGTAGCAGTCACTATCTGCCTTGGTAACATGAGGATCTCTCCCCCTCAATACACGGTTTTGGGCTAATCCTGCTGGGGCCAGCGGCACCATTGGTCCAAGTGGGCCTTATTGTTTGTGTCATTGGAGTGGGAGGTGGACACCTTGGGCCAGATGTACAGTACTGATAAAATGGAGAGTGATAAACCACCAGCCAATCAGCTTCTAACTTCCATGACAGGAAGGAGCTGATTGGTTGGTGGTTTATCACACTACATTTTATCACTTGTCAAGCTTAGTATATCTAGCGAGTGTGGAGATGGGTTGGCAGAGAGCCTTACATCTAGTTTCGGTTTGTGGGAGGGATGCAGATGGAAACATAGCTTTCTTTTCCTATATGTTATTTTCTTTTTAGTATTTTAAGTACTTTGTAGTTTAATGTTTTAAACAGGTTAAATTTAAATAAAGATGACCGTTCCTTTCCCCAGCTGTCTTGCTGTTTAGGGGGTGGCACTAATTAGCCATTAGGGTGTTTATTGCTTTTTTACATAAATGAGACTTTTACACTCCCAGGGTATATTTTTTTAACTCTATTATTTATTAACACTTTAGTCTTCTCACTGGTGTGCTGATCTGAGCTTTCCGGCTTATGTTGATTTTTTGGGGTGCCTATATATAGCAATAGGGACCCCCAATACACAGAGAAGCCTGGGAGCTTATTCATAAATTTGCACAAATATATGTAACCAAGATCTCTGAATTCTATGATACCCCTTTCACATCGCACTTTTAAAACGGTATATTGCCGTTTTTTTTCCATTTTAAAACGTTTAAGGCTGCAATGTGAAAGTGCCAGAGTTGATTCACCAGTTAAAGTTAACCGGTATTTCAACACGGTTAAAAAGCAGAGTCCTACACGTTTCAAAGCCGTTTTTTGGGCAGTTTGAACAGCTCTATTTCTATGGCTTGAAACGTGTCCCTTGGGGGTTAAACGGGTTGAATGTTTGAATGGTATTAAATGATTTTTAAAACGGTTTTCACCTGCAATGTGAAAGGTCTCAAGGCTCTGACCCGTTTTAAAGTCCCATTTAAGAATACCGTGTCATTACCCATTTCTGAAATGTGAAAGCAGTATGACTATTCTATTACTATATAGTGTTTAACCCTTTGAGTGCCAAGTGAATTTGTAAAAATAGGTGTGAAAATTGCCAAATACTTTTATTCATAATGACCTGTAATGTTTACCTTGTATAGGAAACATAATCATTTTTACACAACAATTGTTAATTGAATTTAAATAACAAAAGTGAGCGACACTGGTATTTTTAGCAGATATTTTGCACATCTCTCGCAGAGATGGTGGCACTCCAAGGGTTAAATGACATCTGGTTACTGATGTCATTCAGTGTGCTGGGGGAAACAATGTATTTTTCTCCTATTGAAAAACAATGTTCAGGTGCCGTGATAGGGTTGGTGGTTTGCTATTCTAGATCCCTGTAAAGGTTTCTGATATTAACGTCTGTTGCTGTGTACTACATAATCTGGCATTACCAGATCTCCCATCTGTCCCAATTACAGCGAGGCAGTCGCGCTGTCCCACCCACTGGTCGCAATGTCTTGCGGGCAGGGGGGCAACAATTGGGAGAGTCGTGATCACTGAAAAGATGCTATGTGCAGTGGTTGCTGCTCAGAGAGTATTGGACATGCCCCCACGAGATACGCGCGTCCCCTTACAATGGGGCTCCCCCCGGGTACCCGCCACCTCGCCGGCAGTCGCCCCGGGTCCCCGCCGCCTTGCCCCACCCCCCCTAACCCTGTCCTTCTCCCTGAAGCGGAAACGGACAGGGTTCCCGTCCCCCTGCCGGCTGGAAACTGGGACTCACGTGCGTGTGAGACGCACGCGCGTCCCAGTCTCTATCGCCGGCGCTCGCCAGTGGAAGGGATCTGGCGAGCGCCGGCCAAAAATGGGACACGCTCCATCTGTACCTCATTAACTACTTTTTAGTGTGTCATTAGTGGCAGAATGCAAGTGAGGCCTTCATGTCGTTGTGTTCTGGTAATGTTGTTGCTGTTTTTTCGTTCGGTGTCCAAAAACTCAGTTCATGAATGTTGAATGCAGCAATAGATTCAAGCATCTTCAGCGTAGGATCCCCATGTGGGGTGCTGTCTATAAGTATCAGGCTTAAAAATTGGACAGCTCTCTTTTTCAGATGCTGAGAGCTTACTGCAGATAAAGCTAAACAATTAGTCCTCCCTTCTCTCTACAGGAGTTGTGTAGAGCTTCCTGCTCTTTTGTTTGATCAAAATGTAATTTTGGCTAAGCCGGTCGCCAAGCTAGATCCCAAGAAAGGTTCAACTCTGATCTTGCATGATTTTCGTAGATGCCTGGGAGGCTTTAGTTCTGTATCAAAGACTTTTTTCCTGAAAATATAATCAGCCACCATACAGATTGTTAGATTATATGGCAGAGCTGGAACAGTGCACTATGCTGCCCAGTGCTTGCCCCATTTGCTAAACATGTGATTCAACAATAAACTTGATTAATACCTGATCGCACAGCTGCAAATTTGCACAGTGGTCGATTATTGATTCACTGCACATGCCCAAGGTTATCAGTAAAGGTCCTCCTCATTTTTTCTATTCTCACACTGTTCACAAGGTGATTGACAGTAGCATAGGCGAATCTAGAATTGTGGTAATGGGTGGTCCCAGATCTAGACTTAATAGTAGGGGGACCTTTGCGCGGCGTAGACGCACGTCAAAAAGGGGGCGTGGCCTCATGGGAAGGAGGCGTGGCATCACAAAAAGGGGTGTGGTATTACACTTTAGACCATACACAGTAATGCCCATTACACATTTAAGCAAACTCCGTAATACCCATTACACATAAAGCCACATGCCGTAATGCCAATTACACATAAGGTCACACACCATAATGCCCTTTACACATTGTGCTACACATCATGATGCCCATTACATACTATATAACAAACCGTAATGCCCATTACATATATGCCACATACAGATGGGGCCGGTTTTATCTTTGCTGGCGAACCGCCAGCAGCATGCTGCTGGCGATCCGCCAGCAACACGGCACTCCATTTGACTGAGACGCGCGTGCGTCCCCCACGCACGCGCGTCTCAGTATCTGGGCGGCGGGGCGGCGAGGCGGATACAGTATCGTCTGCCTCCCGCTGGATATGCTGGGGGGGGGACCCGAGGAGGCTGCGGGGGGGTGCACCGGGCGACCGAGGTGCACCGGGCGACCGAGGCGAGGGCAGCACCGTCGGAAGGGGATGCGCGCGCACCTCGTGCGCGCGCGTCCCCTTCCGGCATACAGATGGCAGAGATGCAGGTGATGGCGATGGCGACGCCATCGCCATCACCTGCAAAGATGAATCCCGATACATCTGTAAGTGCTGCTTACCTACATGCTCATTGCTAGGGGGTTCTTGCTTGATGGCACCATAGTACTCATTACGGTACTTATGTATTATCTGGGCTCCCATGTTAATGCACCCCATTTTTTCATACCCCTACTATCCAATTACGCATGGAGTTGATTTTATATAGTGTGGCGAGCGCAGCGAGCCACCGTGCCCAAAGCGTGGCGAGCGCAGCGAGCCCCGCGAAGGTACGCGGTGTCATAAGAAAAATGGGAGCCCAGATATTACATAAGTACCCTCATTACACATGATGCCACACACCATAGTACCCATTACACATGATGCCGCACACCATAGTACCTATTAAACATGATGCCGCACACCATAGTACCCAATACACATGATGCCGCGCACCATAGTACCCATTACATATGATGCTGCACACATAATGTCCCTTACACATGATGCTGCACACATAATGCCCCTTACACATGATGCAGCACACCGTAATACCCCTTACACATTAAGCCACACATTATGCATAATGCGCCCACATACCGCCACTTTTAGCGTCCCTTAAGCAATGCCCCCAAAAGTGCCACTTACTGTAAATTTTTATATGAGCCTTCGCTGCTGCTGCAGGGAGAGATGGAGAGCGGTGCAGCTGCTTCTATGGGGAGAGGAGCAGAGCGCAACGCAGAGCACGCTCCTACTCCCCTCCTGGTGTCCCCTCTAGCCGAGCGGACATTTGATATATTGTGCGCGCTGTTGTTGTGCGTGACGTCATAAACAGTCATGAAATTACATTTAAGAAATGAAAAAAAACGGTTTAACCTCAATATCCCTGGAACCAATTAACCCAAATGGATCCAGCCTGGTGTCAGATTGAAGGCCCAGCGATTTGGGTTCGACTGAGATCAACCTTGAGCTTCAGTGATGCCGAAGGGGGATCTGGCAGCCGTTGAACTGGGTGGGGGTCGGAATTAGCGGGTTCCATGTTATCCTATAGGGAAAACATTCCAGCTTTGCCTGGCAGTATCTCCCGTTCCCAGGGGGCTAGGGACACGGGGCTGGGCTCGTTGGACAGCTTTATCGCTCAGCTACAAAATGGTCTAATGGGTGGTCCGGTGCACCCCCGGACCACCCCCTAGATTCGCCTATGGACAGTAGGTAGGCGTGTGGAAGTGGAAACTGGCCATTTAGTGGGAGTGTCATGGCCCGCCGCATGGGTCCACTCTCATACCTACCCGTCCGGTGTCTCTGGTCCCCTTGCTGTTTCAGTGGGCGGCTGGGAATCCTCAGTGGGTAGCAGGCGGCTGTGGCATCTCCCCGTGGGTCTGGTGCATCCACTGCTGGCTTTGGGTATGGGCACCACCATCTTGCCTGAGCCTGTGCAGGGAGCTTAACTCTCTTCTCTCTTATGACCTCTGGTAGCCAATGGAGCTAATTGCAGCCCTGCAGGAGGTATAAAACTCCTAGACCAGGAGCTTCCTGTCGCTGGAACAACTTCCCAGAATCCTTTGTGTGTCCTCACAGCAGAATCAGTCTTGCTCCTTGGGTTTCTGCCCCGTCTCCAGCAGCCGGTTCTGAGCCTCAGATTATGCCAAGTGGGCCGTTTTCAGTTTTGCAGAGAAGTGCTACCTTTGTTTCTGTTCAATGGGTCATGTTCAGCTTACAACTCCACGTCGACTGCGCTACTCACCAAGTGGGCCATTACAGTTTCTCATTATATGACAAGCGCGCTGTTCCAGTTACTTCAAGTGTGCTATACAGCCAAAGCCACAGCAGTTTCTGTCACCTGGAATCCCTAAGGTAAGTCCGTCGGAGGGCCGTGACCTGCCGGGTAGATGCTGCAAAGTCCAAATCACCTTGCAGGGGGTCCCTGGCAAAAACCGCTGCTTGGTTAGACTCCGCGCCTCTGATTGGAAGTTGAGCCCATACCTTTAGGGATCCGTCTATGAGTATAAGTGTTGTACACGCTTTCAAAACTGCACAAGGACCCATGTGTACCACCAGGGCCCCCTTTTATAGCAGCCAGAGACTCCATATACTACACGATTTCACAGTATCTGGACTCATTATTTCAACCTGTAGTGCAGATGCAGGATACATATCTAAAATATATGACTACACTGATCATGAAGCTGCAAGCTCTTCCACCTTTACCTCCAAAATGCTGGCTGTGTACACTGGATGTGGTTAGCCTG
This sequence comes from Crinia signifera, assembly GCF_055691185.1. Taxonomy (NCBI): domain Eukaryota; kingdom Metazoa; phylum Chordata; class Amphibia; order Anura; family Myobatrachidae; genus Crinia; species Crinia signifera. The sequence continues at coordinate 369,896,305 of NC_139218.1, forward strand.
CGCACCAGCATCCCTCATGATGCTGGTGCGCAGATGGCACGCAGATTGCTGTCAGGCCACAACATGTATAAGGGTCCTGACATTGATTTCTTTTTTAATTTGCTTGGTCTAACTTTAAAGCTAAACTATTTTCTGTTTGATGGCAAATGGTACATATAATTACAAGGATGTGCCATGGGGTCTTGTGTGGCCCCGGCGTTCGCGAATACATTCATGTTCGACATTGAGCATCAGATGTTTTTATAATTATATTTTCCATCCATTATATAGACGATATGTTGCTGTTATGGGTGGGTGAGGAATTCCATGATCTTATGAAAAAAGTCAACCAATTAGATACACCCATTACGTTTACCTATAACATCAGTCTGTCCAAGGTCAATTTTCTTGATGTATGTATCTCAATCCAGAATCATTGTCTACATACTAGTCTGTATAAAAAGGAGATGGACAGAAATACAATTCTACATTTTCAAAGTTCACACCCAGTCTCCACCAAGAGGTTATTGCGATTCTCGCAATTTTTGTGTATACATCGCATTTGCGATGATATACAAGACACTGACAGGGAAATTGACACAATGATCAACCAGTTCATTATGAGAGGCTACATTCTTGAGGACTTACTTAAAGCTAAACAAAAAGTGTTAAGGATCCCCAGAACACAGGCATTAAAACCGAAACAAAAATCTAAAACCGCAAAAAAATTAGCATTTCATGCCAATAGTGGTGCTGTTAAGAATAAGATCAAAGATCTTTGGACGATGGTGACATCTGACAAAGAACTCAAATCACTCAAAGAATATGCCATCATGCCCAGCTATTCCAGGAATTGGAACCTCAAGGACTGGTTGGTCCATAATGAGTATAAGTTAGCTCTGCCCCTTCTGCCCCCCCAAGGGGCAGAGCTAACTTATACTCCCAACGTGAACCCATAACCAGCAGTTCCCGTGCAATCTCCTTAAACCGATTTCTATCAGTCTGAGCTGGCGGTCCACATCAGCGATCAACGGGAGAACCCCCAGTGCTCTGGCACTAACAACGCAAGCCGTTTTCTGGCAAGAGAGATAAGTCAGAACAGCCTGGGTGAGTCTATCTGCATCACATACAATTTCTCCTAGTCCCTGGCAGTTCAGCGGCTTCCATCTAGCTGTGCGCCGAAGGTGGACGGCTCGCTCATTGCATACAGAAATATCAGCTGGTCGTCAACAGGTGGCAACAGCTGGCAGAGTAGCTAGAGCTGTCCATGGACAGGACGGACTGTAAATAAAAATATAAAAACCACCTACTAATTACTCTCTCGACTTCCCTGAAATTGCTACCACAAAGTTGTGTACAGGGAGCGAACAATACAATTCTACTATATTGCTTAAGGAGAGTTCATTTGAATTATTAATTATCAGGACTAACAGCTGCTGTGAATATTCTTAAAGGAGTATTTTCTGTTCTTTTTTATATGTATTTTTAGATTTTTTTTGGTACTTGTTTCCTATGGGAAATCGGGGGCATCGCGGCTAAATTGAGGCATTTAACATTGTTCCCTATGGGGAAATCGCGGGCATCGCGTCGCGGCCATCGCACCCGATTTTTTTGTGCTTGCGATGGCCGCGATGCCCCCGATTTTTCCTAACGATGCCCACGATCAAGATCTTTGTGGCCGTGCTAGGAAACAAGTACCGTTTTTTTATTATAATGTACCAAGGCCAAGGGTATAATTTTTATATATTATATGTATGTACTAATAAATTCAAAAACGTTTTGAACTATTTCCAATTGTGTGGCGCTCTCTTGATGTATGTGTTTATTCACACACATCCGTACTTTTATTGTTCTATTCTAGCAAACTATCCAATTTGTTAATTGGGAGCAGCTGTTCACTTTAATGTATTCCCTTCTTCCAAGGGTGAGGTTTTAGTGTTTGCGTCTGATTAGTTGTATTTCAACCTAAATTCTTCTAGTCCACTCATTTTGTCTACTTCATACGTTGTCCTTGTGGTCTTTTCTATGTATGGAATACCACAAGGCAATTTAAAGAAAGGATGGCAATGCATCGTTCATCCATCCGACAATCATTAAGTGTCAAAAAAGTCGAATCTGAGCAACCTGTGGACACGGCCTGTCGACAGTGAGGTATAAAATTATACAGCCGTTCCCCAAATCCCTTATGCTCCTTTCAGACCGCACTTTTTACCCATTATTTTGCCGTTTTTTTACCGTTTTAAACCGGTAATTTGTGCAGTCTGAAGGTGCAGAGTGAATTTACCGGTTCTATAGAACTGATATTTCTAAACGGTAATAAAGCAGGGTCCTACCCGTTTCAGACCCGGTTTTTTTTCATCCACTGTTTTCTATGGGTTAAAACGGGTTCAGTGTTGTGAAGGAACAAAAACTGCATTGAAATACCGTTTAAGGACAAAAACTGCACTGAAATACCGTTTAGAGACATGTGAAAGGGGCATTAGCTGGCGGACCCGTTTTTAGAAACGTTTTAACCCCTTCACGACATTTGACGTATATATACGTCATGGTCGGGAAGTACTTCCCGACACATGACGTATATATACGTCATGACTTCTAACTGTCACTGCGTCTAGAGACGCAGTGACAGTTAGGTGATGTCTGCTGTCCCTGACAGCAGACATCCCCCCTCGCCGCCCAGGGGGGGCAGGGGTGCCCCCCCCGGTCGGCGATCGCTGTGATTGGCTGTTCAAATCTGAACAGCCATTCACAGCGTTTCCTGTGTTACCGGCGGCTAAGCCGCTCGGTAACACAGGGATCGGTGGTGATCGGTGCTGTCAAGTACAGCACCGATCACCTCCGATGTGCAGCCCCCCCCTCAAACCCGCCGGGCACTCACCCGGCAGCAGTGGCAGCAGTAGCGGCTCCCCCGGAGCATCTGAAGCGCACGCAGCGCTGACCTCCTCCCCCCTCCCCCCCGCAGCAGCAGCAGCAGCATCAAGCTGCAGAAAAAGTAAAAAAAATAAATATATGCACTAAAAAACTATATATATATATATATATATATATATATATATATATATATATATATATATACACACACATATATATATATATATATATATGTGTGTGTGTGTATGTATATATATATATATATATATATATACACACATATATATATATATATATATGTGTGTGTGTGTGTGTGTGTGTATATACCGCACCGCCAGCCCCCCCCCCCCCTCCCACCCGGCAGCCCCCCTCCCTCCCACCCACCCGGCTGCCGCAGCACCAGCACCCCTCCCACCCCCCCGCCAGCCGCAGCGCCAGCCCCCCTCCCAAAGCTGGTGATTAAAATGGGGTCACTTGTGGGGAGGTTCCACTGTATTGGTGCTTCGGGGGTCTTGCTAATGCGACATAGCACCCACCATTCATTCCACCACCAAAAATCACTCCTTCCCTTCTGAGTCCTGCCATGCACCCAACTGGTATTTTTTGGTCACACGTGAGGCATTGCCGTACTCGGGAGAAATTGGGGCACAGATTTTGGGGTGCTTTGTCTCCTTCATTCCTTGTGAAAATAAAAAATTTTGAGCCAGAACTGCATTTTTCTGTAAAAAATTACATTTTTTTACACAAAAATGCAGATCTGGCTCAAAATTTTTCATTTTCACAAGGAATGAAGGAGATAAAGCACCTCAAAATCTGTGCCCCAATTTCTCCCGAGTACGGCAATGCCTCATGTGTGACCAAAAAATACCAGTTGGGTGCATGGCAGGACTCAGAAGGGAAGGAGTGATTTTTGGATTTTGCAGCACAGATTCTGGTTGAATGACCCCCGAAACACCCATACAGTGGAACTTCCCCACAAGTGACCCCATTTTGCAAACTACACCCTTCAGGGAATTCATCAAGGGGTATAGTGTACATTTCAAACCCCCCGGGGTTTCACCAATTTTGATACAACTGAGCTGTGAAAATGAAAAATTATTTTTTTTTCATTTTCACTGCCCAGTTGTACCACAATTGGTGAAACCCCTGGGGGTTTGAAATGTACACTATACCCCTAGATGAATTCCCTGAAGGGTGTAGTTTGCAAAATGGGGTCACTTGTGGGGGGGTACCTAACTTTTAGCATCTTATGGTGCCTAGAAACCTACATTGTGCCTAAAAAATAATCTCATAAAAAGGAGGCTCCAAAATCAAGTAGGTGCTCCTTCTATTATGAAGCCTGTGGTTTGGTCACCGTGCACACTAGGGCCACATATAGGATATTTATGAAAACCAAAGAATTGGGGGAATCAATTTTTAGTCACATTTCTCTAGTAAAATCTACTGTGTTCCTTAGAAAAATGTATTAAAATTGAAACTCTGCAAAAAAAAGAAATTTTGAAATTTCACCTACACTTTGTTTTAATTCCTGTGAAACACCTAAAGGGTTAACAAACTTCCAAAATGCTGTTTTGAATACTGTGAGGGGTGCAGTTTTTGAAATGGCATCATTTATGGGGGTGTCTCACATACAAGTCACTCAAAGTCACATCATAACTGACCTGGTCCCTAAAAAAATCAGAGTTTGAAATTTTCTTGAAAATTTGAGAATTTGCTATTCATATTTTAAGCCTCCTAGTGTCCAAAAAAATGAAAATGAGGTTGAAACAATGATGGCAACATAAAGTAGACATATGGTCTATGTTAGTTATTCACTATTTTGAGTGGTAAGATTATTTGTCTCACAAGCAGAAAATTTAACATTTTGCAAATCGCAAAATTTTCCATTTTTTTACGACATTTTGGTATTTTTCACAAAAAAACACAGACTGTATCCACGAAAATTTACCACTAACTTGAAGTACAATGTGTCACGAGAAAACAATCTCAAAATCACTGGGATAAGTAAAAGCAAAAAAAAGTTATCCCCACTTAAGTGATACATGCCAGATTTGAAAAAAAGGGCTCTGTCAGGAAGGCAAAAACTGGCTCTGTCATGAAGGGGTTAAAATACCTGGTCAAAGCCGGTTTTGCAGTCTGAAAGCAGCATTAGAGGAGGAGATACGGCTAAAGGTGCCCATACACGGTCCGTTAAACGGATCCGTTTGGGTCTTAATTAGCATGCATCGTATCGGATCGCATGCCTAGTGCATGCCTAGTGCATGCAATGCGATCCGATACGATGTTTAGCTAGTACAAAAAGTATGTGCAGCACATACTTTTTGTACCGTACTATGTGATGTGCGGGAGCGCGCATCGCATAGTACAAAACGGACGGTCCGGGAACGGACCGTCTATGGGTACCTTTAGACTCTTCTCCAGCATGAAGCACGATGGTTTTTTAAACGCAGAACAGTGGCACTTGAGGGCCTGAACAAAAATCTCCCTCTATCCTGCTTCCTCTAGTAAGACTGGTTCTGCTACTGCAATGTTCGTCTATGAGCTTGCTGGGTTATATCATAGATCCATTCTGTGACCTAGTTTGGTTTATTATATGCTGCTATATTATTGAGCATTGTTCAGTATTTGCTTGTTGGAATATGATACATGTCTCACTAGAAAGTTGCACAGTATGCCGCAGTGAGCTGCAGTTTATACTGATATTGCATGTCCTTATGTCCTTATGCCCATTTGATTCTCTGTACCTGTAATGGATTGTCCCCATTTCACATTTAACACGACTGTTTATGATGGAATGCAGAGTATACGCCTTTGCACATAGCAATTTCTGCTTTGATCTAGTATTTGTTTTTTTTGTACTTGCCAGACGTGCAGGTTCAGTACTTGTCTGCATATTACTGATGCTGTGCGCTGTTCTGTATATAACTAAGTTATTATTACGGTTTGCTTTTCCATTTTTCGCCATATTTCGATCATTCGTATGTGTTGTTGTGTATAGGTTGCCCGGTCAACCGGTCCTTTAGGCACGGGAGTGGACAGCCACATCAAAGGGCGTTGTGGAACGCATGTCTCCCACAGATGATCCCGGATGCCGGAAGCGGGGGTCCCGGAGCTCGGTGAGGAATTTAAAGTTAGTGTTCACTACATGTTGGTTATTCTTGATAAAGGTTTAATAAAACCGAAACGTCGATTTGCATTTACCTGCGGATCATGCTTTATTTCTGCATTGAAGTCCCGTGGAGTGCCTCTCCCCCCTCTGGTTGGATTACCTGTACATTTGTGCCTGCAAGCAAATGAGACCGCACCTGCGCAACTATTGTGAGATTGAATGGAGTGCTGGGTCATGACTGCCTATATATATATATGCGCAGCACATTTTATTAGGAGGTGCACTGTCAAAGAGGTGTGCCTAGCACCACCTATTGGGCATGTCTAACACCGCCATTGGGTCTGTCTAACACCGCCAATCGGGAGTGCACTCACTACAATATAAAACGTCTCTCGGCCACACCATTATATCCTGCCTGTTTCAGTTTTAATCTTCTAATTACTCTGTGGAACAGTATGTGCAAATAAAGTCAAAATCATATCTGGATGAGGATGACACAGATACAGTATGTAGTGATATGACAATGGTGTAATACAATTAATAATGCAAAACACACATACAGTAATTGATTGATGGGCGCTTATTTTAATGGAATACAGGTCTAAAAAGCAAAAGTATTTGGTAAAAGGTATTGCTGGTATTACTAGCAGCAATAAGTGTGGGGTGGGGGCACAGCATTAGGGGGTGCCTGTGCACCCTTAACACTCAATGTGCGCATGCCTATGATACACATATTTAGCCATATTCTTACCACTCCAAATGAAAATAGCACAAAAAATACAGACATTCAATACTAAAAATAAAGCAGCCAAACGATTTCCATAAAGTATTTATGTGAACATACCTAAACCAGCTTAAAAATAGGCCATTCCGATTTAATACAGATGAACAGTGGCAGACAACCAAAAGTATCTCTGGGGAAGTATTAAACCCAGCAATAGAAAAGACAGACACATTACTTAAAAATAACTGTGCTATGTTTGTCCAATACAAAACACACGCAGTATCTTAAATTAAATAAAATCAATATTTTTCATTTGCAGGAAGAAATAGATGAGCACAAGTACTGCAGTTGTGTGTCCACAAAACAAAGAGGTGAAGACCGGATGGGCAGTGTAAGGGCATGGGGCCTCCTCATTCTGAGTCCTACGCTGCAGTGCCTTGTGTGCCTCTTTTGCGGGCGGGCATTCGGCCTGGTGGTGTTAAGCCGCTCGCTAAGTAGTAAACGACCACTGCTTAGTGAGCGGTACTGAATTAGGCCCACAGTACACACTGTATTTCTACCTCAAAACTGACACTGATGCTCATTGATGGCTGCGTAGACCCCCTTCACCTTCCAGTTTAAATTTTATATATACATACCCTCCAACATGACCCATTCCATTAGGTACAAAATGCTCTCTTTCTAGACTTCCCTGTCAGTGGCAGTTACAGAGGTTGGACTCCAGCACAGTCCAAAATTCAAAGAGGAGGGGGGGGGGTCACATCAACTGCCAGTGGGCGGTATTCAATGAGAATACCTGCGAGGTGCAGCGAATCCTTTTTAGGATTCGCTGCACATTCGCCACGTTTCAGAGCCTTGCTGGCTCCGGTATTCAACGTGTCAGGGGCTCGCTGCCCCTGACCGGCGAATATGAGCTCCTGCTAACGCCGCAGGGAGCCTGAGGACAGTGGCAGGCAGAGAGATGGAAGTCTCCCTGCCTGCCCCAGAATGTTTGTGGGGGGGGGGGGGCTCCCCAGGTGCCAGGCAGCACAGGCTGCCCCCCCGGGGGTGCCAGCAGGGGACCTATATTCACTACATCCGATCCTAACGATCTGGTGCAGTGAATATATGAATATGTAATGAGCGGCTCGGCTCCGGCGCCCCCTGCTGGCTGCTGTGTAAAAAAAAATATATATATTTTTTAAATTAAATATATATTCATGTGCTTACAGCACATGAATAAAAGTAGCATGCCTCTCCTCAGAATAAAATTCCTGATTTTTTTACACCAAATGTAAAAAACAAAACACTTTATTTTAAAAGTTCACATTCCACTTCTCCATCAAAAGATAGCGATTGCTACTCGGTGAATCATGGCGAAAAAAACCTTCAAATGTATTCGCCATGTGGTCATTGAATAGGGTGATTCACCGTTTTAGTCCAAAATTCGCCAAACAGCACAAATTCGCCATAAAAACATGGCGAATCAGGCTCATTGAATACCGCCCAGTGAGTCCAGGACAGTGATGCTTATAGTGGCATTAGGTGTAGCTCCCCTTTTTGAATATTGGACTGTGCTGCAGCTCCACCTCTGCAACTGCCACTGACAGGGAAGTCCAGAAACAGAGCATTTTGTACCTAATGGAATGGGTCATGTTGGAGGGTATGTATATATATATATATATAAATAATTCAAGTAAAATAGAAAAAAGTGTCATGTGACATCAGCCGCCATCCCCCAAGCAGGCGCGTTCATAAAACCCTGGGCGGACCCCATCGACCATCCCCTGCCCGACCACCCCCTTAGCCTGCTGCAGAGATATGAGGGACAGATGCAGGCTGCTGCAGTAATACAGTAAGGGGTTGGGGGTTCGCCAACTTACTACCTTGCCACATGTGACAAAAATCTTAGTATACAGTAAGCCCCGGCTTGGGATGAATACAGAGGACATTTAAAAACAGAGTTATCTATTGCTGATCTCTTATTGCATTACTAAATACAGTACTCCCATGTAGTTCTAAAAAAAAATGATATTACTTTCACAGGAGAAAGCATTAATATTATACAAGCTTCATGTTCCTTATGCTTTATATTGGGGCACAGCAGGAGGGCTGTGAGGTATAGCAGAAGCCAGCCAGGGAGCTCGCTCACTTCACTGACAGCCAATATCACTTTCTGGGACAAGCTGTGAGACTCACAGGAAGAAAGAGGCTCCGTCATAGTGCAGATACATCATGCATAACATGAAATAAGTGTGTTCCCATTGAGATACAGTGATGGTAACTGCAGAGGCATGTCTACATTATAGCTATAGGCATATAGTAATGAGAAGTGTCCTGGAAGGATGTGCTGAGCAGCAGCATCAGAGGAACCGGTGGGAACTATTCAAATGCAGCTGAGGATTTCTATAATCAGAAATGATGACATAACATTGTACAGTATACACTCCTGGATCATGCGGGAGACTCACAATCTTTCAGGTAGTCCCCAACAACAGTGGCGTCACAAGGTGGGTGCGGGCTCAGGTGTTACCCACCAAGGGGATGCCAACAAACCAAGGTGGGAATTGGCCAACAGGGATACAGGGAAAATCACAGGTGGACCCAATAGCTTGAAGTCCCACCCCCTCATCTAGGAAACAGGTTTCAGTCTGGGCACTTGAATTGTTCATTATACCATTCGTCCCAAAGTTCCACGGCGCCGAAGAGGGACCACAAAATTTGGTGGCGTGGTCTCACATTTTGCCACTGCTGCCCCTCTGCCTGTGGGGAATAGACGCAGTGCGCATGCGCACATTGACTATTCACCTCTGCCCAACTGCCAATTGCCCCCTTCCCCTCTGCGGGACACTGTTGGCAAAAAAATGAGACGGCGGAACAGGAGGTTGGGAGGTATGATTATACTTATGTTACACTAGTAACCACGCTCTAAGCAAAAGCTTCGATAGCTAGTCTGCTCCCATTTGTATTTGTGTATGTGTGAGAGTTTCTTCTCTGCCAGCAGATGGCAGTGTTTCGGAGACTCGCGGACACTAGACATATACAGTATATAGATGATACGTGATACAAGCAGGGTCTGCAGGCAAGGGTGTAACTACCATAGGTGCAGGAGGTGCAGATTCTATGGGGCCAGAGCTGAAGGGGGCCCATCTTTGCTGTGTAAGTAATATGTTTTACATACATTTATCACCATCAGTTGCTAAATAGGGGGCCCTTACAATCTTTTGCACGTATCTGCTTCCGAGAGCCTGCATCCCTTCCCCCGATGCAAGGAATTATGACATCATGGGTTTAGGAGGCAGGGCTAGCACTGGGTGGAATAGAGCCCAGTTCTCAGCCCAGTGGCTGAGTTATAATAATATTGTATAGAAAACAGTGTTTGCTACAGAACTAAGGCCCTTCCAGGCATCTACAACAATCATGCAAGGTCAGCGTTTAACATCCTTGGGATGCAGCCCGGTGACCGGCTTAGCTGAAATGTCATTTTATTTTTACATAAATGAGCCTGCATGTTAAGTTACAACGTCTGAAATCCCTACTGCTCTCAAATTGAATTATCCTAATGCTTCCATGCACGCAGCAACAAACATCTGTATAATACCATGATTAAATAATTCTAGTCTGCATCGGTTCAACTAACGTAACCCGTCAACATCGCATTACAAGCTAAATTTAGCCATTTGTTTAGGGAGTAGCATTATATAAATGGGAGTAATATTCCTGTGAGGTATTATTTATTACTTCACATACCAATGTAATGAGCTCTGAAAGAGTGCTGCATCCTAGCACAGAGAATTACATTTAAAAAGCCATTATATCTGTCACCATGGAAACAATACTTTAACAATGTAATGAAATGAACTGATACCCCAGGCTTACTTTTTATATGGCTTTTGATGAACATTAACATTACCCTTTTCTTCTGCAAGTTCTTCAAATTGTTCTGACAGAAAGATAAAAAAAAACTAAATAGAATTTATAGAAAGTTTGACTAAGTTTAACAAAATAATTGGGATAATTATTCAGTGATTTTTATATGGAGCGCACTTTTTGTAGCGTATAAATATATTGGAGGCCTGCTCTGACCTTGGATCAGATCCGGATACCGGGGTTTTTTCAGACCTGATCACTGCTCTGCTAAATTGCAGAGCCTGGCGATCAGGTATATGCCGCACCACCACAGTGAAATTCCGCCCCCCAGTGCAAGTTCTGTGAATTGCTTGGCACAGCTTGCAAAAATGATCTGGATCGGGAATGCAGGTGCGGTGATGCATTAATCCCACCTATTATGGTGTTGGTTCCGCCTACATTTGATTTGCTACCACACACTGGAGACCACTTCTAGAATTTTTTTACGGGGATACTTTAAGTTCCTAATCGGCACCTGGACCTGTGCATATATACTATGGGCCATATGCAGGCCACATTCTATCGATAGGCACCCGGCCTGCAAATTTGCAGTGAGCCCCGTGAGGGGACGCGGAATACATGTAAAGTAATACGCGTCCGCTCGCCATGCTTTGGGCTCAGTGGCTCGCTGCGCTCGCCACACTATCTAAAATCAACTCCACGCCGACGTGGATAGGGGGGATATGAAAAGGTCGGAGGACGCGTACCGTCGCCCCTTGTGGGCTCGCTATGCTTGCCACGCTTCGGCTTTGCGTTGATAGTGTGGGTGGGTGGGGGTGCATTTAACATTGTAAGCACCCATCAGGGTGCTTACACAATTAAAAAACGCATTGCATCGCATCACATGCATCGTATGCGGCTATATGGCATTCGATGCGATCAGATGCCCTACAATGGACATCGGGGGCGCCATGCTAGGAAACAAGTACCAGACTAATTGATGCTTAAATAAATGGATTAGTGGGTTAAGACTTTTTATTTGATATATTACTTGCGTGTGAATCTTTTTATTGCATTGTTTCGTGTGTACCTACCTGTATATATTTATATTGACCTTAGAAATGCTACTGTTGGGACTATTATACCGTCCCTTTAGAAAGATTGGGGTCCTGGGGCAATTTATGGGGAGCTGGATCTGTGCCGGCAATGTACAGGTTGTGTGTGGCAGTGTAGCTAGTGACCAGCAGGAGGCAGATACGGAGACCTCAGGCCCGCCTCCCTGTTAGAACCCATTCTTAAAGGAGGTGGTACTCAAAGGTCTGTAGACGGATCTGTATTGTACTGTAAGTGAGCCTTTGCCTCCCTCCCCCATTAAGAATTATACTTCCTTCTACACCTTGCTATTCTGCCAAGTACATACACATTTCAGGCAGATCACTTGCGCACGGCATTGGCCACTCAGAATCAGGCTAACATGCCCTGTATTTTACAGTCATTGTATCTGGATAATAAATTAACAATGTACAGTATAGGGCATTGTTCATCAGCGTATAGTCTACATCAGCAGTGACTCCTAGGCTATGGCATTGACCGCATATTGACGTATGTAATTTATGTGGGTGGTTCCATCGGGTATTGACATTGCTGTGTGTATGACAGCCGCTGTTCAGCACCTGGGCGGCGAAACCCCACATGGCCAAGAAGCCGTGCCTCACACAGAAGTTAATAATGGACACTATTGTGTCCATTCACACAGGACGGCCACGGCCCGGCCGCCCGGTTGCAGCCGGTTCCCACCACTGGAAGGGATGGCTGCCGGGCTGTGGCCATCCCCACCATTCTAAACTCCTGAGTGCGGCACGGCTTCTTGGCCGTGCGGGGTTTCGCCGCCTGGCAGGAGCTGGAGCATGTAAAATAGCCCTCAAGCTTCACTTCTCATTCTAAGCCTGTCCTCAGACTCCCATTAGCTAGTTTCAATGGAGTCCAGAGGCAAGTTTAGAAGAAGAGGAAAGCTTAATGCTGAGTGTTAGGTGCTACATGGCAGCTCTCAAGCACCAACCCTACCAGTCTTCAACATTCTACTGATGGTGGTAAGCTAATAGGAAATAAGTTACATTTGGGACAAAATAATCCAAAAAAGTGTTGACCATTTTCAAGTTGACCGTTTGAACTTGTTGATCTTAAGCACTGCTGACCTTCCACTTGTCGAGCTTCAGTATCTGTGGACGTAATGCATGTTGACCATGTAATGACTGTCTACCGAGACCCAGGGCCATATTAATGTAGGGGATCAAAAGGCAACTGTCCAAGGCTCCCTCAGTTTCTCCCTCAGAGTCAGTAGAGAAAGCTGCCTGGTTGCTCTGATTGTGAATCACACAAAGAGCGAGGAGGTAGCATTCTCTTCCTGCTTTCCAGCCTGCAGCCAGACAGTGAATGGCTGTCATCATGCTGATTGGTGAATGGCTAGAGCTACCCACCAATCAGAGTGCTGATAGCCATTCACTGTATGGAAGCAAGTGGAGAGATGGCACAGGACCACAGGAGGGGCGTGTTATGTGTTTTTTTTTCTACCTAGGAATGGGTGTAGAGGGGCCCCATATGCGTAGCTTTTCCTGGGGCCTACGATGCTCTTAAGACGATCTTGCCTAGACCTTGTTGATCTTTTAATTCACTCTCTTTCGCTTCTTCCAGGGCCTTATTCTAGTTCACTCTTTTGTTTCTGTGCAGGGAAAATACTGACTGCTTTATTTTTACACTGCAATATAGATCTCACTTTGAAGTAAAACCCCACCCAAATCTAACTCTCTCTGCACAAGTTCCATCTGCCCCACCTGCAGTGCACATGGTTTTGTCCATGTAAGAAGGAATTTGTCAGAGAGTGAACTAGAATAAGGGCCCCAGTAACATCCCTAGGAAATCTATGGCTATATAAGGCTGAGCCTCTCTGCTTTGGACGACTCTCTGGCATTGCCATCTAACATACATAATAATTTATTGGGCACTGATGCCAATCAGTAAACGTTCCTGGACCGTCGCACTTGCAATTAGCGCTATTAAATATCCATTTCTGCTGTAATCAATGTATTTTATCGTCTGAAATTGGTCATCTCTACAGGCCATTCTCTCCGTATTATTTGCCTCCTGAAATAAAAATAAAAACATTTATGTTTAGAAAAGATGATTTAACGAACCCACTGACTAAATAGCGTTTACTGAGCACCGAGCTAAATCATTTCATAATGAGACTCCTGGCTTGATTTTGTGTTTTGCTTGGCACAGAAATGTATTTATTAAAAGCCTTTCAGAATTTATACCCAAATAAATGTGTGTCGTAAAGGAAGAATGTATGTGATATGTAATAATCAGCAGGAACGGGACAGCAACACAAAGACACATAGGTGCACGTAGTGTTCATTATAGCACCCGCCATCTTTGAAAACCCATGCAGTTCCTGTTCCCTGCCTGGGGTGTCGCTATATGCTGTGCTAGAAACACCACAGGTCTGGTTTGCATATCAGTGCTGACCACAGACCACACTTTGCTAGAAGCACTACAGCAGACAGCGACACCCCAGGCAGGGAAGAGGAACTGCATGTGTTTTTAAAGATGGCGACTGCTAGAAGGAACACTATGCACATACATGACATGAATGAGACAGAGCTCTACAATAATAAAGTAGGCCACACCTATCACACATGACACTTTAGCCAGGCTGGCGGTGGGTGTATAATGTCACAGTCATGCCACTGTGGCACTACCCATGCTATACAAAGCCAAGGAAAGAACATGTAATCATGAACCTACACATTGTCACAGTCCGTCCTTGTCGCTTACCAGTCCGGGTAGTACGGCGGGATCTGGTCCAGGTGCGTGGACTCTGGCGCTTCAGCAGGGTGCCAGAGGGGTCTGGCCAGTCACCATTATGCGTAGGTGACAGTGCCCGCTCTGACTGGCGTGGAGTGCCCTGGTCTGGATTCCGGCTCTGTCTCCCCGCCCTGGATGGCGGTATTGGCACTTGCAGTGCTTCCAGCCGTCTGTGGGGACTTCTCTGACTCAGGGCATACTACCTCAGCCACAGCGTCTGCGCAAAAGGCGCCATCTTGTTGGAGTCCTCCAATAACAATCTGGGCTGAAGTCAGCAGCCTATCAGAGACTCTCGAGGGGGATAAAAGACTTATGTTTGAAACAAGCTGGCGCCAGTGCTTCGCTTGTCACTCCTTAGGAAACACCAGCGTCCTGTGCTCTCCTGACTACCTGTGCACTTCCAGTGTCTTGCTTAAAGTGCAATCAGTGGAAAAGAGGGTTTGTGAGGGAAATCTGCACTAGGTGGGGTTAATTAATTTTCAAATATTTTTAAATGCGGATAGTGGATTGGGAATATAACTGACTGTAATTTAGGGAATGCCTTCCACGATTAACATTACAAACAAGCTGCTGCTTTTAGCTTAAGGCCTGATAAATGTAATGGTCAGTGGTGCACCCCCGAGTTTATTGGAAGTTTAACATGAAAAACAAAAAGAAAAAAGAAACTCGGGTGGGGTGCACTCTTAATATCCCAATCATAAGTTGTTCAAAAGATACTCTATAACTTTATTAAAATTTATAGAGTATCTTTTGAACAACTTATGATTGGGATATTAAGAGTGCACCCCACCCGAGTTTCTTTTTTCTTTTTGTTTTTCATGTTAAAGTGCAATCAGTCCTGATAACCTGTGCACCTCCAGCGTCTTGCTTCAAGGTGCAATCAGCCCTGATCATCTGTGCACCTCCAGTGTCTTGTTTCAAGGTGCAATCAGTCCTGCTCATCTGTGTACCTTCAGTTTGGGTGCAATCTGCAAACCACCTCCTGTGCACCTTCTGTTTGGGTACAATCTCCTGCTATCACCTGTGTACCTTCAGTCTGGGTGCAACCTGCCAACAACCTCCTGTGCACCTTCCGTTTGGGTACAATCTCCTGCTATCACCTGTGTACCTTCAGTCTGGGTGCAACCTGCAAACAAACTCCTGCGCACTTTCCATTTGGGTACAACCTACTACAACCACCAGTGTACCTCCTGATTGGCTACAGCCTGACACAGTCTCCTGCGCACTCCCTGCTTGGGTGCTATTCGCTGCAGTCACTTGTGTACTGCCAGCCTGGATACAACTGGTTCCTGATTCCTGTCCATCACCTGTTTTTTCATTATCTTTACCGTGGCTAACTCCTGAGACTCATCCTTCATATCAGTGTCCACAAGCTCAGAGCTCCTCCCAGGTCCCGTATGAGAAGGACCAATATACGCCCTACTATTCTTCAAGCTGCACCCGTTCCTGGTCGTCACCCGGGTCCACAGAATTCCCAGGTACTGACACATATAATGCATCTGGAGAAAGATAGCACACATGCAGTGCATTAACTATAGAGGTTGCAGCTGCTATGAGGTCTGCAGGGCCTTCAGCTCCCCTCGCAACCAGGGCTGACACAAGGGTGGTACACCCAGTACAACTGTACTGTGCTCGGGATCAAAGGGGGGCCTGCAGCAAGCGGTTGATCCCAAATATGAAATGCTTCTAAAAAGAAAAATTGGGAAGTGCCCCCTTTCGGTGCCACAGATGAGAAGGAGGAAAAGGAGAAGAATTGTGCATCCCTAGGGGAGTACCGTTCCTCTTCTCCGTGTGTGTCAGTGAGGGGTTAACCAAACGACCGCTATATCAAACTGGCTCCTGGGATGTCATGTCTTCCTCAGGATGTTTCATCTGGTGTACATATGAGAAATATGAAAAAGGAGATGCCAGATAAATATGAGAATTCTGTTTAGGGAGATTCTCATATAAAGCATGAGTCTGGGTGGATAACTTTGAATCTGTCCGCAATCAGTCCTTGAACTATCGTCTTTTCTGGCAATCTCCGCGTCCTTCCTCCAAAGTCCCTCCACAGACCAGTATAATTTTTTTGTACTATTCCATACAGGTGTGAGGACGCCTGGAGGGAGGCACCCTATTGGCAGCCTAGTGTGCACAGGGAGGGACTTACACAATTTTATGAAATGCTTCTGTCAGGATCATTTCTGTACTGCAATCCCTACTTTCTGACGCTCTGTGACACTTAATCCCCTGCCTACCATCCTGCGTCTACCTATCCCCATCCTACCACAATGCATCTCTCTTCCCACTCCCTACCTCACTGTTTCTCTCTCCCCACCCCCTTCCGTCTTGAATCTATCTATCACCTCCCTACCACCCTGTATCTCTCTATCCCCTCCCTACTGCCCTGTGTATCTTTTCTCACTCTGTACCACCCTGCACCTCCGTCTCCCAGCATTTAAAAACTTGCTCAGCACCACAGTGTGGTGCTGGTGGGGTTAGTCTGCAGTGCTGAGTATGTTTTATTTTTTTCATTTTTGATCCATGATTATTCATATGATTATGATGGCAGCAGAAAGCAGAGAGATTCACCCCCCCCCCCCCCACCAATCCCCGAAACGAAACCCAATGATTATTGCCATGATTATTAACCTTTATTTAAAAAATAAAATCCAACTTTAGAGACAGCACACAGCAGGGCGGCAGCAGAAAACAGTCAGCCTCCTCCTCCAGGCTACAGCCAGCGCTTGGGAAGGAGTAAGGATGACGCTGCTGCAGCCAGGAAGGAGGGACTGGAGTGACTGTGTATCAGGGGCAGGGGAGGAGTCCTTATTTCTGCTGCACAGCATGGCCCGGGAGCTGGCCCGAGCAGCAGCTTGGTCAGGGACTCGGGAGAAGACCATGGTGACGTGCGTGACATCATCAGCTTCGTGGCTACGGCGGCAGGAACTGGGGGAGCAGGTGGGTGCCAGGCAGGGCAGCTGCCGGCGCACGGGTTAATTAGTGACTGTTCTGTCCGGACAGGACTCCCGGCTCATGTGCGGATGGGGGGCGGCAACCTGCGCCCCTCCGGCGCCCGGAGCGTGTGCTCCACTGGCTCCGCCCTCCCTACGCCTCTGTGCATACTTCTCTGGTGACATTGTGTACCTGCTTGCGGTTCCATGCGGCATGCTCTTTATCTTCTCTAGTTAATCTTAATTCATATTGAGTTTCTTCCTGCTTAATTCATAACACTGTGTCCTTTCCTCTTCTTGCACATTTGTCTTGATGACCTTCAAGTATCACCGTGTATAATCAGACAAGGCATGTTCTTAAGAGCTAACTTCAGGAGTGACTTCATCAAGAAGGAGAACCCCAAGGACACGCGCCATTATCCCTTTGTGTTTTCATAAAGGATCGTACTCATAGATCCGATGACAAGCTTAAATAGCTGCTTGTATAATTAATAACAAGCTTTTAATTAAAATAAACCGGATACTTCACTTAACGCAAGTGACTAAGTCTTTATTTCAAGAAATATAACACCAGCACATATAGCACAAGGCACCTTCAGAAGATTTATGTATGGCCATCTTCTGTGCCAAGAACCACCAGCTGCCAAGTGGGAAGTCTGCAAATACCACTTCTAATCAAGCCTAACAAGCTAATTGTATCGATTGCTGCTAGCGACTGCCGGACATCTATCAAGTATGACGAGCAGAATTTTCTTCTGACGAAAATGAATGTACTCTTTTTATGTTAGTAATCAGGTACTCTAAGAGAGCTGGATACAGATGGAGGGAGCAGACAATCATTTCACACTGCTGAAACATTTGTTTTTCCCAGTAAAATCTGTCACATGAATCAAATTCCAATATATACTGTATAGTTTTGTATTCCCTCACCAATTGAAGACACTCTAGCAACCAATGGTAAAAGTGTCTATAAATGCTATGCTTTGGCATTTTAGGTGTTGTTCATATAGGGTTGAAGGTAGACTGTCTGTTGCTTGGGAAAAGACACAGCTCACCAATTTCTTACCAGTAGAATTGTATTCCCCTACTACATATAGAACCACCATTAAAGCATCAATGACCTCTGTACAGATGGAGCGGGACTTATCTATCCAGGGGATGGCGATGGCGACGCCAGCCGCCATCCCCATCCCCGTGCAATCTGTATGCCGGAAGGGGACGCGCGCGTGCTGCCGGCAGTCGCCTGGTGTCTACACAGTGCACCAAATTCTGTTGCATTTTAAAATTGGAAACAACAGTGATAAGACAAAACTGTGTCATAACAGACAGACATAGAGGTAGGAAGTTCCTGTAAAGACCTGGTGGCATCCTAAGTATTAGAGTATGAACAGCGAGTGGCGGTTATAGGCAGAATATTCTCACTTGTGGCTTTAAGGATCTCATGCAATAGTGCTGGAGTACCATAACACCAATGTACCAGTGCACTGTACTGTTGCATATTTTGTGAAACATTGTATGGTAATATACATGGGTGTAGCTTCATTGCAAAGTTCAATGCATGCCAAACAGTGCTATTTCATTTGATTTGTAGATAGATGTAGTTGGATACATGTATTACGGTCAAGCTGTCCTTTGTATAACAATACAGAAAGCATTAGTGTACTGTATATCACACTTTATATTACAGAGAGCATTAATGATCACCAAATAATACAGGAAACATCAGTTACTATCATATAATACAGAGGAGTGTGACCTCTATATAATACAGATTAGTGTGAATACCATATGATAGAGCAACGGTGGCCGCCAAATAATACAGAAAGCATCAATATAATACAGAGAAATGTGACAACCATACAATACAGAAAGCATCAGAAATGGTCTCAGAATACATGCAGATCTTGCCTCTATACCACAATAGCACGAGATGCCGGACAGGAGCACCCCTGCTAACATCAGATTTCTCTTTTGACAAAAATGTGTTTTAGTGAAATCGTAATGTGGCTTTGATGCACCAGAAGTTGTGCTAATTAATTTGACATATGATACGTGGGCCTTATTCAGATTTCATCGGTACTGCGCGCATTCGCATGCAGAACCGATGTTGTGCATCTGCGCAGGCGTGTTTCTGCGCATGTGCAGGCGCATGGTGCGTGCACCCACAGCGACCTTTCGGGTCGCCGGCTGCACGCACCCATGGCAGCGAGGGGGGGGGGGGGGGCGGAGATGGGCGGGGAGCGCCAGGCTGCCCCATTACCATATGGGAACGCCCAGCGTTCCATGGGCGTTTCCATGAGAACGCTGGGCGTTCTGATGGTAATGAGGCAGTGACGCGGGTATGTGGGCCGGGTAGCTGACATCACCTGATGTCAGCTGCCCGCCCATATCACGCCAGCGTGCACGCAAATGTAAGTAACTCAAAAGTCACTTATATAAGCGTGCACGCTAAACATCAATTCGATGGTCACCGACCATCGAATGATGTGGGCGGACACCCCAGCAAAGCGAATGGATGTTTATGCAAAACATCCATTCGCTGCTGTGCGGGCGAAGCCGCACTTTGCTGGGGCGGCGGGGGGTGGGGGGGAGGGGGGGGCGTGCGTTTGCCGTGCGGGGTTTGGTGGACTCGCAAGGCTGCGAATTCGCAGCCTTGCGAATCAACCTGAATAACCCCCATGGATAGCTGTGTGTGTGACTGAGGTCCTGATTCTGCTTGGCGAAAATCACTGAGGAGCCACATGCCACCCGGCCGCATGTCGCCCCCCTGGCACCGAATCCCCTAGGTACCATGAACGGGTATGTGTTCCCATTGGAAAGTCCAGGGTATCCATGGGGATGCCAATCAAACACTGTGCATTCTCATGGTCCAACATCATTTCCGCCTCCGTCCTCCACTGTCAAACTAGGCGGAGTTGATGGAACTGGCGGGTGTGGTGGCGCTGGAGATACAGCAGGGGTTTGAAAGCTGGAAGGTCTGGTATACTGTTTACTCATGTAATGGAAGGTTGAGATAACCCTGGAAGAAGTTGGAGGGAATAGAGATATGCTTGAAAGACTTTAATGAGGGATTGCGATACAATATGAAGGGAAGGGAAAAGATAAAGCAATATAATCAAAACAGTCTTTAAAGGAATTCAAGGAAATAATTCCTTCTGATTGAGACTTAGGAGATGAGGAAGGTTACATGTAGAAACTTGCTGCTGAGACTTGGAAAGATGAGGAGATAATACTGGAAGACTTGGTAGCTGAGAATTGAAGATACTGCGAAAGCTGAAGACTTGAAAACTGTGGACAGGGGAAGACTTTCATAACTGTGACTTTACGAACTGTGGATGCTGAAGACTTGATAACTGTGGACAGGGGAACACTTTGATAACTGTGACTTTACGAACTGTGGATGCTGAAGACTTGGTAACTGTGGACACGGGAAGACTTTGATAACTGTGGCTTTAAGAACTGTGGATGCTGAAGACTTGATAACTGTGGACCAGGAAATACTTTATTAACTGTGACTTTACGAGCTGTGGATGCTGAAGACTTGAAAACTGTGGACACGGGAAGACTTTGGAGAACTGTGGCTATAAGAACTGTGGATGCTGAAGACTTGATAACTGTGGACACGTGAAGACTTTGATAACTGTGGCTTTAAGAACTGAGGATGCTGAAGACTTGATAACTTTGGACACGGGAAGACTTTGGAGAACTGTGGCTATAAGAACTGTGGATGCTGAAGACTTGATAACTGTGGACACGTGAAGACTTTGATAACTGTTACTTTAAGAACTGAGGATGCTGAAGACTTGATAACTTTGGACACGGGAAGACTTTGGAGAACTGTGGCTATAAGAACTGTGGATGCTGAAGACTTGATAACTTTGGACACGGGAAGACTTTGGAGAACTGTGGCTATAAGAACTGTGGATTCTGAAGACTTGATAACTGTGGACCTGGAAAGATTTTATTAACTGTAACTTTACGAACTGTGGATGCTGAAGACTTGATAACTGTGGACACGGAAAGACTTTGGTAACTGTGACTTTATGAACTGTGGATGCTGAAGACTTGATAACTGTGGACACGGAAAGACTTTGGTAACTGTGGCTTTAAGAACTGTGGATGCTGAAGACTTGATAATTGTGAACATGGGAAGACTTTGGGCAGCTGTGGCTTTAAGGGCTGCCGGCATCAAGGTAACAAAACAGATGACCATGAGAATAACAGCGACTGGGCAATGGAGTTCTATTAAATGGAATGGTGCCCATAGCAACCAATCAGATTCTACTTATTTTATACCTTCTAGAAGATAATAGATATCTGATTCATTGCTATGGGTAACATTCCATATTTAATAGAACTCCCAGTTTAGTAAATTTAGCCCTAAAAGCCTGAGAGTAAATGTGCCTTCATTATCTCTGCATTTCAGATCCAGCAGGACTGATTGGACTGATAAGACTGTTGCAACCAGAAACCTGCAGACTGTGCAAATAGAACTCAAAGGTGAGTAATCAGCCTGTAAGAAGATGCTGCAGCAAGAAACCTACATACTGCACACACAGAACTCACAGGTGAGTAATCAGCCTGTAAGGAGATGCTGCAGCAAGAAACCGGCATACTGCACACACAGAACTCACAGGTGAGTAATCAGCCTGTAAGGAGATGCTGCAGCCAGAAACCTGCAGACTGCACACACAGAACTCACAGGTGAGTAATCAGCCTGTAAGGAGATGCCAGTTTCCAATTAGCGTATTTAATCTTAATTACTCACCTTGCAAAGCGGTGTCTGTTTCCTTTGGCAGGTCTTCGGCAGCAGAGATGTGTGTGCAAATATGTCTAGGCGTGTGTGGCCAACCTGAGTGTGTGCAAGTATCAGCGTGTGAACCCTGTGTCTGTGTAACCCCACCCCCCGGTGGCAGCAGTGAGAACTATATCTCCCAACAGCCACCTTGCCTACCTGCACCCCCCTCCTTAGTGAGAAGATGGAGGGACGGTGACCGTGAGCTGCAGGGACCACCAGACAGGTAAGTATCCTTTCTTAAGCAGAAAACCTTGCATGCATTTTTCAAAAAGTGTATCCTGTGGTTATTAGGAGTTTGCATACCCATGGTAACCCAAAAATAGGTGGGAGGGCCAAACTTCTCACAAAATTGAACCCCCCCCCCCCCCCCTCATCGTGTGCAAAAATTGGTACTTGTTTCCTAGCACTGCGCCCGTCGTGGGTCATCGCATACCTTAAGTTAAGGTATGCGATGGACGCGACCGACGCGATTTTTGGGTTATTTTTATCCTTTTTCCCCACAATTAAAAAATCGCGTCCATCGCATGCCTTAACTTAAGGTATGCGATGCGACCGATGCGATTTAACATTGAATGAATTGTATTCAATGTTAAATTCCTATGTAAAATCGGGTCCATTGTATGCCATTATAGTGGCATACAATGCGACCGATGCGATGGACCCGATTTTACATAGGGAACAATGTTAAATGGCCCAATGGACCCGATTTTTGATTGTATACCCACCCTGATGGGTAATTTGTATGTCAAATGCCCCCCCCATTGTTAACGCCACCCCACGATAAACGCCAACCTGAAGCGTGGCGAGCACAGCGAGCCCGTGAGGGGCGGCGGTACGCGTCCTCCGACCTTTTCATACCCCCACTATCCACGTCGGCGTGGAGTTGATTTTATATAGTGTGGCGAGCGCAGCGAGTCACCGAGCTCGAAGCGTGGCGAGCGGACGCGTAATACCTGTGAAGTAATGCGCGTCCCCTCGCAGGGCTTGCTGCGCTCGCCATGCTTCCGGCTCGGTGGCTCGCTGCGCTCGCCACATGATCATCTGCCGCCAGGCTCCTGCTCCCAAGGGGGCATCTCTCCTCCCCTGCAAGTTTAAATCCGTAAAAAAAAAAATTATATTGCTTTTATGGTTGAGTTCTGAAATATATATGTATTATCTATCTATCTATCTATCTATCTATCTATCTATCTATCTATCTATGACACAAATATATATCTTGCCTCTGGGCAACTGGGATAAACTTACATCACTGTATATCACTCTATATAGTCTATGAGCAAACTCAGGGCCACTTATGGGGCATATTTATGGGGCATATTTATGGGCAGGGCCGGCTCTACCATTAGGCAGCTTTAGGCATCTGCCTAGGGCGCCAGGATCTGGGGGGGCGCCACCAAGTCTGCAAATCAAAAAATCAAGGATGTCTATGAGGATCCTTGTTGTACTTAATGCAGGTGGCGACTGTGGAACCTTCAAGACCTCACCTCCATACTTTCCCTTGAGACATAGTTCCCTACATTGCTGCCCCCTCCTCCTTGTACTCTGTTGTGGGTGGCAAAGGGGAGGGTGCAGAGTGCCTTCAGGAAAAGCAGGGGACTTCCCCACCTTCCTGGGGGGGGGGGGGGGCTGGGAGGACCACGTGTTTTTTTTTGGGTGGGGGGGTGGGAGTAGGTTGAAGTTTCGCCTAGGGTGCTGAGAAGCCTTACTCCGGCCCTGTTTATGGGGCAGTTCAAGCCCCATTTCTAAGTGATCTGTCTAGATCACTGTGTGTGTATTCCCCATAGCGATAGTGATGTGTGGCCCCACGCGTCGCTATCACCGTGCTAGATATTTCATGCATGCTTGAAATACCTAGTCATCGCCCGTGTTCTCTCTATTGAGAACACGGCAGTGGCATAACTACTGTAAGGCAGCCCCAGCTGCCGCTTGGGGGAGC
The DNA here is from genome assembly GCF_055691185.1 of Crinia signifera. Taxonomy (NCBI): domain Eukaryota; kingdom Metazoa; phylum Chordata; class Amphibia; order Anura; family Myobatrachidae; genus Crinia; species Crinia signifera. The sequence continues at coordinate 369,920,347 of NC_139218.1, forward strand.
AAGCCACAGTGGGGTCTGTGTGGGTGCCGGCACCCGCTCGACGCACTGATATGCTGCTGCCTGTCGCTGCCCACTGGCTGAGCACCGGAGGCTAGTCAGCCGCAGCACAGGTGCGGCCATGGCAGAGATGACAAATCCCTCCAATAGAGCCGGCTATTGGCTACTGTGTACAGGATGGGCAGGCGGATGGGCGTGCTAGGAGGGCCTGGGATATGTCGGAGCCAAGGGAAGCAGCGGTGTCTGCTGGTCTCTCTTCCTCTATCCTGCTTCAGCATTGGCGTAACTATAGCACCGCAGCCCCCACCACCGCGGGGGGGGGGGGGGGCGCTGTGCATATGGGGGCGCCGGGGGCTGCGGTGCTATAGTTACACCTCCCCCAATCCCCCGCAGGCTTACCTATTTCCCTGGTCCCGGCAGCTCCGTTCTTCTGCTGAGGACCACCACAAAATGGCCGCCCCCATATAGCACACAGTTCTCTGAAACTGTCTGCTGTATGGGGGCGGCCATTTTGTGGTGGTCCTCAGCAGAAGAACAGAGCCGCCGGGACCAGCGCAAAAGGTAAGGCTGCGGGGGATTGGGGGGGTTTGAATGGACGGCGGGGGGCGCCCCCCCTAACAGCGGGGGGCGCCCAAAACGTAGCTACGCCGCTGTGCTTCAGCTTCTCCGTTATGCCAGCTTCTCCGTTATGCATGTGAACGTCTTCATGTCACACACTGGGGAAACACGCTGGAGAGGAGTCCGGGGGGGGCGCCACAATTTTTTTGTCAGGTGGGAGCAAAATTTATAGTGCAGCGCTGTGTGCTGAGCAATCTATGCAATTCAGTGTCACTCAGCTGAAAGCTCAACTAATATATCTCTTGCTGATAGGATATGCCCCAAAACTTATGTATTGTTAGACTTTTTTTTTAAACTCAATAAAACGAGCAGGAGAGCTTTAGGAAGAGATAAAGGGATTATGCAGAAGATAAGAGAATCACTGGGAACTCTACGGAATGGTGAGTTCTGTAGTAAAGACTTACTGGGAACGCCATAGAAACTAGATCGACTTTTCGAACAAGATTATTTTTTATTCATACCTTAATCTTTGCTTTATACAAATACATAACTTCTGTATGACGGTTGAGGAAATTAAATTATTTCCACTTTTCATTTTTGTTTTTACCTGGGTTGAGATCATTATTTAGCCATTTACTGTATGACTAACAAAAATACTGCAATTGTTAAACTGGTACAGGTTGATTTATTATTCTGTATCCGGATATCCGTTGTCCAAATTATTCCAAAAACCGTGTTTTTTTGGAATAGTTCAATCCCCCCCCCCCCCCCGGACCCTTTTTTTTATACTTACCTAGTCCCCTGGCGTCCACGGCAGGCCTCCAGTGGTCCCAGGAGTGCATTGCGCGAGTTCCCAGGCGCGCTGGTGACGTCACCGGCACGCCTGGGAACTCGCGCAATGCACTCCTGGGACCGCTGAAGATGCCAGAGATGAAGCTTAAGGCCTGCCATGGACGCCGGAGGACTCCATGGACTCCGAGGGACCATCGGGGACCCACCAGGGGACAGGTAAGTATATAAAAAAAAATATTCCTAAAACTGTAAAATTCCCTTATCCAGAATGCTCGTGGTCCCGAGCATTTCAGATAAGGGATACGCAACCTGTATAAAAAAAGCATAAATACTATTATATCAAAGTCAAAAGGAATTAGGATGGCAGGCACGGAATGCAATGAAAACGCACGCGCACATTGGGCCCAATTCAGACCTGATCACCGCTGTGCAAATGCACAGGCGGACTTTTATCAATAGACTACACATGAGTCTGGGCCGCAGTGCGCTTTCATGGCTCCATCCAGCGATCAAGATGATTGGCAGGAGTGCCTAGTGTGACGTTGGCTCCGGCCACAGTCAGCATGTTTCCATCATGCCGCCGAGTACGTCCAGGGCTACACTTGCCTGCACATACTGGGAAAGTCATTGGATGTTGAGAAGCTTGCGAATGGATTTAGAAATATTTGCATGGCTCTAAATAGATTTTCAAGTCGCGCTCATCTATTTGCACGGTGGGATTTCACTCTGGCGTGGTGGTGCTTACCTGATCGCTGGCTGCTTTAAACGAGCAGCCGTGCCATCAGGTCTGAATCAGGCCCATTGTGATAGAAGCACTGGTAGAGTGATAAATGGGAGATACTGCATGTATGTAGGGTCTTTAGGCCTTGAGCCTGAGAGCAGCCTAATTTGTCTCTGCATCTGGAACAGGCTGCTAAAAGCTGTGCTCAGGGTCACATTATCTCAAGGTAAACAGGCATTAGACCAGTCCTGAGACACTCATTTACTGTATACTTACCTACTTTCAACATAGACTGTCAGCAAGACTTTAGGGGGTGGGGCCTAATAGCGGTAATTTACTGCTGCGGGGGGTCCGGCGGATTTCGGGAGGATTGCCCACCTTTCCGGGGGCCTGATGGGGGACCTGATTTCTGGGAAGTGTGCATATGCATTTTGCCTCACAGCACTGAAGTCATTGGTTCTGTTCCCACCATGGCCCTGACTGTGCGGAGTTTGTATATTCTCCCCGTGCTTGCGTGGGTTTTCTCCGGGTACTCCTGTTTCCTCCCACAATCCAAAAATATACTGGTAGGCTAATTGTCTCCCAACAAAATTAACCCTAGAATGTCTGTGTGTGTACATGTGGTAGGGAATATAGATTGTAAGCTCCACTGGGCAGGGACTGATGTGAATGTTCTCTGTAAAGCGCTGCGGAATATGTGTGCGATATATAAGAAACTGTTAATAAATAAATAAATATGCTTGTGATTGTCATAGGGGCATTAGAGAAAGTACTATGTTTGGTTAGCAGCCAGATAGGCTTGCTTTGCTTTATGCACCATATATCCTAACTTTCCAGTGTTGTCCGGTGGGGCAAATACGCACACCCATGGCCTTGTGGTCTGGGGCGCATGGCCTATCATCACAGCACTCCTGTGATGCCACGCCCCTGTTTTTGCCACTGTGTGGGGCATGGCCAGCACTGTTCATATTATCTTTCTCCATGCTACCTAAAGGTTTTCCAGGATGTACTTGCACATTTTTCTCTGAATTGGGGACGGGCACGGACATCATGTGACGTCATCTGCCCACCCCAAGCAAGCAGGGCAATTCTCGCGTTCCCTGGGGCCCGTCCAGCGTTTCTATGGGTGTGGCCACCCTGCAACGCCCCCTGGCTGTCAATCACTGTGCGAGCACGCCGGCGAGTGAAATTCTTGCCGAAGGCCCTAGCAGCGGGGGTCTGCACATGCTCGTGTGGAGACCCCACGCGCAACAGAGGGGCTGAATTTGCTGCTCTACAAGCAGGTCTGAATCAGCCTCTTAGTGACTGCAGTCTCCCTGCAACTAGAGCAGACTTGCAACAGCATACTTCCCAAAAATGTGGGGGTGTGGCCTCGTGGTGAGGGGGCGTGGCCTTCGAATGGCATCACTCGTGCGAGGCCATGCTCCCATTTTGTCACTGCTGCCGCTCTGCCTGCGTGTTGCAACAAGGACTCCCAACTGCCCCCACCCCACAGCAGGACACTGCTCTCCCCGGGTGGGCGGCAGGAACGTACCCAAAAACCAGGATGTTCCCGCGGTAAACAGGACAGTTGGGAGGTATGCAGCCCCTCCCCCTTCCTCTCGGCACCACTGGAAAGGTGCTTCGGGATACAGGTGGGGAACACTGCATGAGTGCCCCTTTGTATTGATCCTTTATATACAGTGACTCACTCAATGCTAGCTATAGTGCTTCTTGCATGATAAGGTGCCACCATCCGAATTCTGCACAGCAGCCGAATGTCAGGCACACAAAGCTTCCTTCAATCGATTTTTGCAGCACAATTGCCCTCTGTGTCACCTTGTCTGAATAATTCCATTACACCTGATAGATCAACATAGACAATAAAGTTTCCTTGTTAAAAGTAAAAAGCCTGAAAGCGAAAAAGAACAAAGAAAGCAAAACCTGCTTCTCTTCTAATACGGCCTGTCATGCGGAGAGGCGGCAGCAGCTGTCTTTATCCAGTCAGCTCTTCTCCCATAACTTCTGATGGGGAGAGAGGTAATATAGGCAGAGGAGATCTGGGTCTGTCTCCACGCCTCAGCCTGAAAGTGTGACACCTCATCTGATGTTCTATCTATGCCACTGGCAGCACACACACACACACACCCTCCCCTGATGCAGGAAACGTGTCCTGGTTTCTCAGCTAGTTTATTCGAGTCAGGTTTCTGAAGCAGCAAACTTGAGTGCATTACCTACACCAACCCCTTCCAACACAGACTCATGGACGGACTTCAGTCCTAAAATGGTTTACCGTAAACTGATATAGGCAGGGCCGGATTAAGGTGTGTCCCCCCTCTTCTCACCCCCCCCCCCTTTCGCAAACACATATATATATATATATATATATATATATATATATATATAAGCGGTGGCTGACGCACTCTGTGTTTCTGTGGCAGCCTTAGAGATGAGACAGACGGGCCTAACAAAGAGGGTACTGTACCTGTATAATAAGTGTCCGGGCAGAATAAATGATAATCCACAGAACCAGGCTTTATATCCAGCAGGTGTCAGGCATGGTTCTGGTAGCGAAGCACTGCAGCACATACACACGATAGCCTGCAGGGTAGTATGTGTGAGCAGCAATCCGCTCATATACGCACGAGCAGCATATCCCAGCAGCAGACGCACCTATACCACTGCCCGCACCACTGCTGCCGTCCACACTCTAAGGGGGTTATTCTGTTTGGTACGGTGAAACGTACGTACGGTCCATACACCGTACGTTTTCCGTACGATCACGGTGAGCGTAAGTCCGCCCACAGAACAGCCGCACACGGACGGTCACAGACACCGACAATGGGGAGTGGCGTACACTTGAGCGTATGCCACCGTGTACGGACAGATCTCCCTCTTAGCCACCGTTTCCTGGCGTACATCAGAGCGTACGCCACAGTGCACGGACGGATCTCGTCCGTTTTCACACCGACACCTTCCGTATATCTGAGCGTACTCCACATGCAAACAGAGGCGTAACTATAGCTCCGCAGCCCCCGCCGTGGCGGGGAGGCGCAGAGAAAGTGTGGGCGCCGGGGGGGCTGCGGGGCTATAGTTACCCGCTGCCGTCTGCCCCTGCCTGGTCGCATCTGCGGTGTCCCGACTCTCTCCCGGCGCCGGCTACTGCTGCTATGAAAACTGACACTTAGAAAATGGCTGCCCCCATATTGCAGACAGTTTTGGCAGCCATTTTCTAAGAGTCACTTTTCGTTATCAGCACTGCAGGAGCCGGCGCCGGGAGAGAGTTGGGACCGTGACCGCAGTGCGGCCGGGCAGGTACGGGCATGGGGGGGGGAGGGGGGGTCGCCAAGGGGAGGGGGGTGGGGGTGCCGAAAATTTTCGGCGGGGGGCGCAAAGGAGGTAGTTACGCCTCTGCATGCAAACATGTTCTAATATTGTTCAAAATAAGACTTCAGAGTGTGATAGGCAGATGTTGGGATCCTTTGTAAGAGATATGTGATTGCAATAATGTGCTTGGTGGCATCTTACATACAGAGTGTGCTACATAAAAATGATAGCAGATATGAAAGTGCATAATGTATGTTGTTGGGCAAAAATATAAAGATTGTGTGCAAAATAGTGGCCATGGCCTTAGGACATTGCTCCACCATTGCAAGTAGAAATTGAGTCCAAAAACATCCTTGTTGCTCTTAGACGTGGTTTATATGTATTTTTCATAATGAAAAACTGGTATGTTTGTGTTACAGTGAAAAAGTTGACACATGTCGACTTCTGTGAATTGAGTGTCCTGCTTTTTAAAGTATACAAAAACACTTTCTGAATGGGTGTAGATGGTTATAAAAGAACTACCTTGACATATATAACCAGGTCTTAGAATGAATATTAGCTAAAATAAAACCAACCTTTACATGTAGAGAAGTGTAGAAAGATATGCTTCTGATGTGTTTGAGGGCTGTGTGTGGCTTGCAGGTAGTGAAATAATGATTTTCACTTAATAGCCTGCAGCATTGCTTATTACATTTAGGTGTATGTGTTTGAGTAGTAATCAGCGTTAATTAGCAGACCCAGGCGTCCGCTCTCATACGGTATCTCTAGGGGTGGTCTGGAGCTATCTTTGGCGTCTGCCTGTTTTTGGGCCAAAATGCACGGCGCGTTCACCAATCGAGGTGGTTGTGGCACCATGCATTTTGTGCTGCGTTCCGGTTACTGACTGTTTTTTCTTCATTTAGATTATAATATCAGTGAGTTGGAACGCATAGACCCGCTATTTCCGGGTCTCTGAGACGCATCGCCATCTTGGGTGACCGGTCTGCGCATGCGCAGCCGGGAGAATACAACAGACCCGAGAGTTCCGGGTCTGTGGAACGCACGGCCATCTTTGAGTGCCTAACTGCGCATGCGCAGCCGGCGGCAGGTGCGGAGAATTTGTGCAATCATTAGGCTGATAAATACAGCCTGCAAACTAGTCCAGGACATACGCTATTGAAAAAGGTGAAATCCGAAACGCGTCTAGCGTGCACTGGACTCTGTGGACCCCTAACGTGGACTGACTGGACGGACTTCCTGGTTTCCTGTGGCTGACCTTTCCGGAGGGTCAGTGAAGCTGAACATCAAGCTCCAGGGAAGACAAGCGGCCTCTGGTTCCAGTTTGCCTGTGGGGACTCAATTTATGCTTTTATCTTTGTCTCCTATATGTGAGTGTAATCTTTAATAAACCCCCTTTGTGTTTATACAATCTGCACTATCTTTGCCTTCTCTTAAATGTTTTCCATGTGCAACTACTGTGGAACAAGGAGGAGGTGCATTGCCAGTGGAATATAAAACAAATGCTGTTAAACCCACTAGGAGATTGTGAGTGAACCATTATTTCACAAAGTGCTATTTAGAGTTTGAACCATCTGCACTAAATAGTATTGCATTTCTCCTTGGCAATATGCTTACAAATTGGTCTGCATAAAGCCAAGGCTGTTTTCACAGATTGTATACGGAGATTTGAAAACTGTCAACACTTCCTTAAAGGGATAGTACCCATTTATATTTTATATTTCTTTTTTCACATGGTGTTTTTGGGGAGCGCTTTATTGATTATGTGCATCTTTCTTTGTCAACCATGCATTTTGTGTGCACACCCCCGTGTACGCCCATGTTTACGCCCAGTGTTCCTCATTATTCCGGCTGCTCCCTTAAAAACGCCCACATTCCGCCCACAATGACCGTGCTCTTGCGGACAGGATTTTTCGCACGGAGAGACCCGTCCATGAGCGGTGTGAGGTTGCCGCACATGCGCATTGCGAAAGCTACGCATGCGCAGATGAAAAAAAACCCCGATCCACCTGTATACGGTCCCACCGCACCAAACAGAATAAACCCCTAAGTACCACTGGCAGTGGCAGATCGACCACGAGGCGGCAGGGGCAGTGTGGGATGGGCAGGAGGTCCCTGTGGTGGATCTAAACTAGTGCCTATACGCCGCAGGGACCCCGCCGCTGACTGTCCAGCCGCCGCAGGGACCCCCTGCCCACCCCGAACTGCCTGGACCTCAGGGACATACTACCCAGACCAAGCTACCTGCCGCCCGCCGCAGAGTTGAGTGTGGGGGCGATTGCCCTTGTCACCCCGTGGTGGATCCGCCACTGGATATAGGACTCCAAAGATAGAATTCTACATCCTCCAGAATCCACAGGACAGATGACTGTTAGGACACAGGCAAAATAACTGTTAGCATCTCAAGAACAGAAATGTAGAAGCGCTTCTAAACAATGGAAAATCTCAATAAATCATCAATCATTCCTTGGAGTCATCTAGGGCCTTATTTTGGTTCATTCTTTCTGACAAAATCCTTCTTAGATGGGCAAAACCATGTGCACTGCAGGGGGGCAGATGTAACATGTGCAGAGAGAATTAGATTTGGGTGAGTAATTTTGTTTCTGTGCAGGGAAAATACTGGCTGCTTTATTTTTACACTGCAATATAGATCTCACTTTGAAGTAAAACCCCACCCAAATCTAATTCTCTCTGCACATGTTACATCTGCCCCACCTGCAGTGCACATGGTTTTGCCCATCTAAGAAGGATTTTGTCAGAAAGAATGAACCAAAATAAGGCCCCTAAACCGATAGTAAGTAAGTAAGTTTTATTTATATAGCACACTTTCTCCAACAGGACTCAAGGCGCTTTACAGACATTAAAAATAACAGTGCACATCCTGCAATACAAAGGGTTATCAGTACAAGGAACAGGCAACAATGGCAGTACAGATATACATCACACATACAGATATGCACATTCTAATAAGGGACACGGACACGGGGAACATATTTACCGAGCTGTGCAGTACCCAGGCAGCCATTTAGCGGGGCCACATGGTGATTGCACAGCCAGCTAGGTAGCCAGTAACACTACTGATATATACAGTATATATATATATATATATATATATATATATATATATATATATATAATTGGGATTTGGTGGTGCGGCACTCCCCGCATATTAACCAGACATGAGACAGGTTTAAAGCATGAGACGCGGATACCTTCACAGGTAAACGCGTCCCTTCGCGGGCTTCCCAGGTGTCCGCGTCGCCATGGACACCTGGGAAGCCCGCGAGGGGACGCGTATAACTGTGAAGGTATCCGCGTCCCCTCGCGGGGCTCGCTGCGCTCGCCACGCTTCGGGCTCGGTGGCTCGCTGCGCTCGCCACACTATTCTATTCTCACTCCACGCCCTAGTGGATAGTAGGGCATGAAAAGGTCGGAGGACGCGTACCGCCGCCCCTCGCGGGCTCGCTGCGCTTGCCACGCTTCGGGTTCACGTTGATGGCGGGGTGGCGTCAACTACTTTTGGGGGGACATTTCAATGTTCAGGGGTGTTTTTGGCCCATTTACTATTGTTCCTATGATAATTTGGCTAAATTGAGCCATTTCACATTGTTTCCTATGGGAAATCGAATCGCATCGCATTGCATCGTTCAATATCGTGTATGTGTACGATGCGATGCGATCCGATTTCATTACGGTGCCGTACGTAGAAAACCTGGGCGCCCAGATAGGAAACAAGTACCATATAAATCTCGTGGATCTTTTAATAGTTTTAAATGACGAGAAAGATTTCTTTATATCGCTTGGATGAAAAAAGATTTCCTTAGACGTTTTACAAAGGGACTTCTGTTTCTAATACATAGGTTTTTACTGTCATTAAATACGGATAGACACTCCTCAAGATGTATGTTTTAAACTCCCTTTGGAGGTAGTTCGCTTGACACCCGTCAGGACGGGAACAATGGATATACCACCTTGTAAAACAAATTTTATTTTGGGATTAATCTTATATCTTGGCAGGGAGGTGGATAAATTAATTCCTGACCTCAGGATATAAGATTAATCCAAAAATAAAATTTGTTTTACAAGGTGGTATATCCATTGTTCCCGCCCTGACGGGTGTCAAGGGAACTACCTCCAAAGGGAGTTTAAAACATAAATCTTGAGGAGTGTCTATCCGTATTCAATGACTGTAAAAACCTACATCTTAGAAACAGAAGTCCCTTTGTAAAACGTCTAAGGAAATCTTTTTTCATCCAAGCGATATAAATAAATCTTTCTCGTCATTTAAAACGATTAAAAGATCCACGAGATTTATATAATTATACCCCTGATGAAGTCTCGCTGAGACGAAACGCAATGGGTACTTGCTTCAAGATTAAAGGAACACCAGTTAATCAAGAACTGATTAGATAAAATGCTTTTATAAGTTGAATATTAATTTTTAATAAATGTTTTTGATATATGTCAAAAATCGTTGATTTCTTAAGGAGTTGAAAGAAAGGAAAATACCTAATTAATTCCTACACAAGGGCGCTAGAATAACACTATTGGGGTGGTATATATATATATATATATATATATATATATATATATATATGGGAAAGAAAGGGGGGTTTCAGGGTGCGCTTAACCTTTCCTGATTGAACAGAATCTTTCAGGTAAGTAAAACAATTTAATATAAAACTGCCCTAAGGGCATAGCAGTGTACAATAAAGGTTTGGTACAATTACAGTGAATCACAATAAAAATGATATCTTTTTATACAAATGATGTACAATCACAACAAGTGTTTCAATACGCCCATAAGCCCAACGCGTTTCGTCATTTGCATGACTTCATCAGGGGCACGATGCGATAGTTGAACAAGATGATCACACTGTGAATCATAATGCATACATATAAGTATAATAAACATTTCATAAGAACAATAGAGTACATTTTTTTTTTTTTTTTTTTTATAATATAGAGGATGAATTTAAAAAAGGAGAGAGAGGGGAGCAGGGTGTGGAGAATGAGGACAAAATAGGTGTGTTCGAAGCACATGTGGAACAAAATTGATCATTCACATACCAATTGTAAACTGAGACAAAATTCTCCCAGGCGGTAAAAAAGCGAAGGTGATTCTTAGGTAATGTTAATACAAACGACCATAAATCCTAAAAACACAATCGATACAGTCCTCAATATAATATCAATATCAACACAAAACTGGTCAATGAATGGGTAGTACATACCACTGGTTGCTGTATATAATATATGGAATGATAGCACCTCAGGCTCTTTTAAGCGAAAGAAACGGCCTTCAATATTATACGTATAGTTTTTTGCTTGACAAGTCCACAGTTGGAATCTAGTGGTGATGGGAAAAGGGGTTTATGCAAGTGTATCTTAGTGGGGAAAAATATATATATATATATATTTTTTTCCCCACTAAGATACACTTGCATAAACCCCTTTTCCCATCACCACTAGATTCCAACTGTGGACTTGTCAAGCAAAAAACTATACGTATAATATTTGAAGGCCGTTTCTTTCGCTTAAAAGAGCCTGAGGTGCTATCATTCCATATATTATATACAGCAACCAGTGGTATGTACTACCCATTCATTGACCAGATTTGTGTTGATATTGATATTATATTGAGGACTGTATCGATTGTGTTTTTAGGATTTATGGTCGTTTGTATTAACATTACCTAAGAATCACCTTCGCTTTTTTACCGCCTGGGAGAATTTTGTCTCAGTTTACAATTGGTATGTGAATGATCAATTTTGTTCCACATGTGCTTCGAACACACCTATTTTGTCCTCATTCTCCACACCCTGCTCCCCTCTCTCTCCTTTTTTAAATTCATCCTCTATATTATAAAAAAAAAAAAAAAAAATGTACTCTATTGTTCTTATGAAATGTTTATTATACTTATATGTATGCATTATGATTCACAGTGTGATCATCTTGTTCAACTATCGCATCGTGCCCCTGATGAAGTCATGCAAATGACGAAACGCGTTGGGCTTATGGGCGTATTGAAACACTTGTTGTGATTGTACATCATTTGTATAAAAAGATATCATTTTTATTGTGATTCACTGTAATTGTACCAAACCTTTATTGTACACTGCTATGCCCTTAGGGCAGTTTTATATTAAATTGTTTTACTTACCTGAAAGATTCTGTTCAATCAGGAAAGGTTAAGCGCACCCTGAAACCCCCCTTTCTTTCCCATTTCTGTACCGGGTCCCATCTAACAGGGGACCCTATCAGGGTAGCAGCTCCCTCAAGTATCATTGTGCGCATAGTGTGGTCCTTTTCGATATATATATATATATATATATATATATATATATATATATATATATATATATACTAGATGTACTCTAATGAGGGACATGGACATGGGGAACATATAATTACTGAGCTATGCAGCACCCAGGCAGCCATTCAGCGGCGCCACATGGTGATTGCACCAGCCAGCACCGTACATATAGAACATATTAGAGCAGTACAGGGTACACAGAACTAGACATAACACAATTAAAGCACAATTCTTAGTACACAATACAGCTGAGCTATAAGGAAGTGAATGAGAACAGGGGGATGTGTGCCTATGCTCTATGTGGGGGGGGGGGGGTTGTGCCTATACTCTATGGGGGGATGTGTGCCTATACTCTATGTGGTCGGGATGTGTGCTTATACTCTATGGGGGGAGTGTGCCTGTACTCTATGGGGAGATGTGTGCCTATATTATATTTTTTTTAAGTTTATCCTTAACCCCTTATAAAAAGAAGGAAACCTCATTAAATAAAACATTCATTTGTTTTAAATAAGTTAAAAAACAAAAATAAATAACACTTTTGTCACCACCTAACACCCAGGTGAAATAAAATGATGGGAAAATGACCAAGTTTAGACGTTTATTAAAAAGTGTGAAACTTATTACCAAAAATTTGAGTAGGAAGCCCATTAAAAATGACTGTGAAATAAAAGATATTCAAAAAACTGTCAACTTTGAAAAGCCTGGGAAGAATTGAATATCAGACTAATATCACGACGTATATAAGTTGTGAAAAAAGGGAGAATAGGTGTGAAAAAGGGAACAAGCCAACATTTAAATACCCCCCAATTTGTCAGCATGTGTACCTCCTTGATACACATCACTAATACGTGCCCATTTTAAATCTGGCAAAGAAGATTTGCGGACAGATTTATAAATTTTTATTGGTAAAATAATGTGAAAAGGGGTGTTTTCACGCAATTTTCACATTATTTTAGTAGTGAAAAATTGCTCCAAACCCTTCAATTCCCATTATTTGAATAAGCAGATACTTGGTACTTTCTCTTCATTTGAGCCCACAAATGAAAAAGAAGTATCCACACTCTTATCCTATTACTCCACTACCTCTCCCCTCGATCCTATACCTGCTCAAGTCAAAACTCTATCTCCTGTGCTTATCCCAACCTTAACTAAAATCTGCAATCTTTCTCTTGCTACTGGTACTTTTCCAGTACGTTCAAACATGCAATGATTACTCCCATTCTGAAAAAAACATGATTCTAACCCTAAAGGTGCCCATACACCTACAGATTTTTTTTGTCAGATCTGGCTGGTTGGAACAAAAACCTGGTAACTTCTGAATTGCAGTTTATCAGATTTCCAGCATTTCCAAGCAAATGGTCAACTGTCATTTTCTCTCATCCATTACCAAGTTTTAGTTCCGCCAGCCAGATCTGACAATAAATCTGTAAATCTGTAGGTGTATGGGCAGCTTAACTCTCTTTCTAACGACCATCCTATTTCTCAGCTCCCATGCCTCTCCAAGCTACTGGAGAGACTTGTCTACTCTCGCCTCACACACTTTATTAACTCTCACACCCTATTAGACACACTTCAGTCAGGCTTTCATTCCCAACTCTCCACTGAGACAGCTCTGACTAAAGTGGTGAATGATCTGGTAACAGCCAAGTCTAAAGGCTAGTATTCACTACTTATTCTTCTAGATCTTTCTGTGGCATTTGACACTGTTGATTACACTCTTCTCATACAAACACTACACTCACTAGGTATTAATGATACAGCCCTTTCCTGGTTCTCATCTTACCTATCTGATCACTTTTTCAGTGTTCGCTTCTTTGACTCTACTTCCTCTTCACTATCTCTGTCAGTTGGAGTTCTGCAATGCTCAGTTTTAGGTCCTCTGCTTTTCTCAATCTATACCTCATCTCTCAGCAAGCTAATCAGCTCGTTCGGATTTTAGTATCACTTGTATGTGGACGATACTCAAATCTATCTATCAACTCCAGAGTTGTCACCAGTGGTTTTGGGCCGAGTCTCTGAATGCCTCTCTGCCATCTCATCCTGGATGTCTTCTCGCCACCTCTAACTCAATACTACCAAAACGGAATTACTTATATTCCCACTGGCTATGAACAGTTACCATCCTAATATCTCCATCACTGTTGACAACTCGACAATCCACCCTACCCCACAAGCTCGTTGCTTAGGGGTTATTGAAGTACATTTATTTATATATGCAAAGTCTATCTAATTTATTCATTTCGCACGCAACCAAATAATTGAATGTCTAGATTTATAACCAATGAATATTATTTATGAATGTAAACTGATGAGACTGTATCATGGATTACAAAATATAACAATACAGGTATTTATACATAATAACGATTATTGCTCCAGCATCCTTAAATAAAGCTAACCTCAGTTATATGTGTATGCGAATACAGCGCAGGAGGGGGCGTGGCTATGAAGCAGCCATTTTGTGATACCAAGTCTTTGTGTCCGCCATTTTGTGTACTGCCGCATGGCACACAAAGGAACCTTATTGTCGGCCATTTTGGCCAGAACACATGTAAATCTGCGGCATGGCATTCCTCCATCTTAGCACACAAAGGAAACCTTAGCAAAAGACTATTAACTTGCACATCCATCACACACATTAAACCTATTGCACACACACTTAATATATATTTAATCTGTCTATGCACTTCCGCACAGAACACCCAAATAGTACCACACAATCCAAGGACCAATCACATCACAATCACATCACAAGCTATTACCCACACACCATCCGAGCATCACGCTATCCACATTTCTTACATATACGTAGGCTCCATCAGATAGTCTATCCAGACACTCTTACTGGACATCACACAAAGCACTCGCACTCTGTTCTTTCATAGCCTTACACATGCATTCAAACACCAAGAATCCCTTTGAGAACAACACACTCACTTTCATACAAAGAGTCCATACCATATACTACAGAACTCCTTTGCAACCAATTCCTTAATCACACAGTGGCTAGTCCACACATCAATGTTAACCGATTAACTACACAAAAGCCACACTGCAGGCCTGAGCCTGAGCACATGTCTACAATTGATTCTAGGCCTACACTTTGTCCACATGTAAACGTACACAGCTATCTCTACCAATTTAAACATATCCTTGCTCACAAATCATAACAGCTACACATACCCATATGTATATCTACCGACTGCTGCTGCTATATAGCTATTGTGAACCACAATACAATCCATGAACTACAGGCTAGCTATACCTCATTCACACAGATCATTCTTAACTACAGACAGAAGCTTTCTTTGTCCAAACCATCGGTAAACATACGCTGGGCCTATGCACATGTGTTTATCTCTATGGACAACTAAAAATGGAAGTTAACTATTATATAACTCTCTAGCATAATCCAGATTACATAACCGGGGTCCTAGTACACAATTCAGTTAGATGATACATAATACTTATCAAATCCATATGTTATGGAAGGAGCCTCCCGGTGAAGCGAGCCCCATCCTCTCTGTGTCTTTCGAACAGCAAGTGGCAAAGTTTCTCTCTTGCTTAAGCAAGAGAAGTCTCGGGGGAGGGAAGAATCTATTCATTCAACAGGTTTCACTTGCCTTTGTTTACAGTATCCTATGACTGGCTTAGCTGCTTTCCAGAGAACCATTCATTCATTAGCCTACAGACACGCCCCCTGATACTGTATTTCCTGGCTGACTTACTGGTGTAAGGGAATGCTAATGACTTCATTCTTAATGCTGGTTTAAGAATATGCTACTACTAACAATATCCACTGTAATATTCCTCTGCAATGTGATATGGAATTCTAATAACTGTCATCTGACAGTTATTATAATTTCGCACATTTTGAGTCCAAACATGACATTATGTTATATCTAAAAATATGTAAATTAATATTCGATCTTTTCCTTACTTATGAGATATGAATAATATTTATCTCAGACTATATTAATTTAGTGGGCATGATTATAATTATGATTTATGGAAATTATATGCTGGGAGAAATTAGGTATTGACAGTCGCCCATTTGACAGATTATAATAACTGTCACATTAATAATGCATAATTTCCGCATTAATTTTCATAATTCATAAAATTTCAATATTTTTCATAAAAATATTTTTCATTGATAAAAAAGATTTTTAAAGGGTGGAACTTATGTGTATGTGTAGAAAGAAGGGGATGTATCATTTTTGCGCAATGGCTTAATCCGAGATTAATAATAAATGGGGGAGGGCATTTACTTAACGCCGGCATATCCAGACTATGACCTCACAATAGTTGTAGGGCCACAGCCCAGACACACACGACTGAATGATACATTTGGGGAGTGTATGTGTAGTCTATGTGGGTGTAGTGTTCCTGCATAGGTGTTGTGTAACCTACCGCAGGGTGTACAGGGTTGAACAACCTTCATATGTCCTACAAAGGATGCTGGGAAAACATTGATGAACGACATAACAAAAACAATTTTACAGAGTATTATAAAGATTTCCTGAAAGAGTGGAGAACAGTCATTTCTCCTAGTGCAGTTAGTGGACTAAAAACCTGGCTAGACCTCCCAGGATAAAAACCGTTCTAACGCACTTTTGGGTCATTCCTAGTGTCTCTAGACCTTAAAACTAAGGGCCAAAGAAAGTCTCTAGTGGGTCTTCTGCTCATCACGACGTGGGGTCGTCTAGGGGTCATCCTTCTCTTGGTTGGCTTGTGTCTTTCGTCGGCTCTTGGGGCTTTCTAGCTGGGTTCCTGTCCAGTCATCTGTCGGTATCCAAGTCGTCATCTCGAGGACCATCATCTGTCTACTGCTGGGCTCTTCTCCTTCTCCATTGCATCTGTAGGAAAAAGAAGTATCAATATTTTTGCATTTCTACCTATTTTCCCTACCATTCTTGGCTTCTTGTATTCCATCCGATCCACTTGTAGACTTCCGATAGTTCTGTCGTCGACTTGTTTTCCCTGCAGAGACATAAACAGAAAGAACTTCCCAAACGTTAAAAATATCCCGCCTCCCACATCTGTGAAGCTTCTACACTCTAGAGTGCTATAGTTTAACCCTCGCCTTACTGTCTTTTGACACTAGGTGGCGCTCTAATTTATTTAAGGGTATTTCTACCCTGTACTACCAAACCTCTTTCAATTTAACCTCTATACCACTCCATATATGTACAAATACAGTTGTCTGAGCCAGATTATCTGTGTTCTTCTTCGGAAAAATGTGACTAGAGGAAGTCTGAGATATTCAGCTTCAATCTCTCATTTTCCTCTTCTCTGTCTAATCACTAGGGACTATCAGTTACTTGACATCTGGACCCAACACTATCAATATCTTGAGATTTATAAATCTCATTTAAAACACTGTTATATATCTCTCGTTGTCTAGGGGATGAAACTTTTTCAATGTTAGGTCCATACGCTCTCCATGCAATTAGGAGCAATAGGGGTTTCCAAATTCAATGCGTCACATTTGACCGGGTCCAATCACAGCTCTTTCCGGCTTACTAAACAACACAACAGAAAAACAAATCGTTAGACACCTTACACGACACATGTCTGATTCGGCGAACCATCAAAACAAACAATGACAATCAAACAAACAAAAGAGAGTACGTATAAACTATCCATTAACTTCCATTTCTCCTTACCTGATTCCTAAGAACCTGGACTGACAATTACACCACATACAAGTCACCACTAGGTGGCTATTAACCTTTTAACCACTTCCCTATGCCTATGTGTTCACATACATATGTGTCATGGGAACTATATGTCATGTAATGAACAAGCATGTTTCAAAAACAAATTTCCTTACACGTCGTTACCCTGGTACCAAGGGCGGATCGTATGCAGTACTCCTTTGAATATAACATGTTATCTTGTTCTCTACCTTTCCTCGTGTTCTATACCTGTATGTCTTACCATCTTCTAAACCTTCATGTGTTTGCTGTAATATTGTGTTCTACGTTTAAATCTTTAATCTACTTGCTAAAAGGGGAGAAAGAAAATTTAGGAGTCTTGCTGGTTACCGTTCTTCTTGTGCGACATCTCTGCTTCTCTATACCTACAGCAGTTATTAACCTGGGGATGTAATTAATTTCAAATACAATTTGGCATTCTCAATTTGTCTTGTTACCTTAATACTTATTACCTGAGTCAGTGTGAAACCAGTATACCTACTTCTCCAGCTGTCAATTTGGCGTCAACTGTACCGTCTCTTACCACTTGGGGAAAAACACCATCTTCTCTGGCTGTTTGACTCCGCCTTACATTTGACTTCTCTCGTCTCGGAGATGACAGCTGTCTGGAACATATCTGCACTTAATAATCCTTAACAAGGAGTTGACACAGGGTTTAGGTTAGTCAGTTTCACAATTACATCAGACACTTTAGAATAACTGGTCCCATTATATATGAATGGGGGGGGTATTGCTATTTCCGCATTAACAGTCTAATTGCATCTTTGTCATCACTTTTCCTATTGCCATTGTCCTATACCACAGTTTTAAACAAACACTATGCCTCTTCTCACCTCGCGTTGATGAGAGCAGACATTATTTTCAATTCTTATTGTGTAATTCATCCGGTTCGAAGCTATCAACACTGGGAAATTCTAACTTGCTGCCTTGTGTCATTCTTTTTCTTTTGGTAAACAACTGCGAGTTCACCGTGCTTCCTGCACATAATAAAAGCAGCCATTCCTTTTGGCTGGCTTGCTTCCTCCCTAACATGCACGTTATCTTAATAGATATCGGTGGGTTATTACTTATCTGAGAGCTCCCCAAACACTCACTTCTACAGCTTCCTAGAACATCCCACAGTCAAGCAGGTGCGAAGGATACGAGGTACGATACTCAATCATCAAGTCTTTCAACTAGCAGCGAACTTCTAGCCAACTTGCTTGATGCGGCACAATTTTTCCAGGGTATAACAAACTTGTTTTCCTATACCCCCAAAAATTGGATTTCTAAAGTAGCTAATCGGAAACACTGGGTTCCGATGTATCTTCTTGTACCCTCCTAGCGGAATCAATTCCACTGAAGGGGCAGTTCCTATGGGCACGTCGTCACGTGAACCCGGTCCTACCTGGACTGTCCTACACTGGACTACACTGCGCTTGAGTCGTGCCGTCACACACCCGTTCGCCTCAGTTATGTTTCACACTGGGCGCTGGTTACACCTTGGTCTTATGCATATATTTGAAATATTTCTGTACAGAAAATCTTCCCAAGCTGGTAGCTTTTCTACTGGATGTCACACGAGTGTTCCCTTGACTATCAATGGGAATTTAATCAATACTACTTGAATTTCTTGAATTTTGAACAATAATAAAAGAATCCTGTTTGTAACTCAACAGGAGTCTTACTCAATATGTATGAATTTATAATTATCACTCAATTAAGTATCACTACCCATCCTTGGGCATTTACCTGTACAGCGTACCTAGGTAATCACATGTGCCC
Source organism: Crinia signifera (assembly GCF_055691185.1). Taxonomy (NCBI): domain Eukaryota; kingdom Metazoa; phylum Chordata; class Amphibia; order Anura; family Myobatrachidae; genus Crinia; species Crinia signifera. The sequence goes on from NC_139218.1 coordinate 369,939,518, forward strand.
GCACATGTGTCCGTCACGCAAACAGTGTCTCCCTGAGCGGCAGACGTTGACACCCATGTGTCCGAGTCCCGCCTTCTTTTGTATACTTTGCAAACCTATTTGCACTTGTATTTAACTTAATTCTTCAAGAAATCCCAATAGCACACTCTTTCTATAACATTTGTGGTTAGCACGGATATGGCACTATGAATTTAACACCTCTTACAATACTGTAGATATCTCACATTCACAGGGGAAAACAAATGCAATTTTACTCTTAACAGGTACAAACTCCACACAGTACAATACCTCTTACCAGTTTTTCCATGCACTTATGCATTTGGGGTAACAGATCATAACAGGAGAAAAAAAAAACTTCTGTTTCTATTGTGAACTATTTAAACTGCAGTCTCTGGTGGGAGAGAAAGCAACTGAATGAACCATTCCTATTCAAATTTTTGCCTTTCTAAGTGGAGTTGCTTTGTCTAAGTTTCCAGGTTAAGAATCTATTGTCTCAACACCTTAATTTACATCTAAATACCCTCTGGCTGTCCCTTTTAAAAGTTAAGAATCTTTTTCTTTGCTGTATTATATGCTTAGGAGAAAATCTGTCTTTTAGCCTGAAATAAAAAAAAAAAAAATGTTATATATCATACCTTGATAATAATTACTTTCAGTTTCAGGTTTACTACTTTAGAGTAACATTCAAATTTCATACTGCTTGGACATATGTTGATTTTAACTGTACCTGATTTTTCTATTGACTGGTATTTTATCTCTCTCTGCTTTTATCTTTCTAAAGCTAAAATACTTTAGACTCAATCCTATCAATTATGGGAATGAAAGTTTACTATTCTCATTACCATATGTTGAAAGGTATACTAAAAATAAAATAAATTTATTTAGTAGAAAATAGCATTCTTACCCAGAATTCTTTGCAACATACAATTATACATATGGCTTTCTCAGGTTGAGATGGTCTGCAGTAAAATACCTGCAATTTATGGCTATACATTATTCCCTTATAATCCGCTTCTGCTGCAATTATAAAAAAAATGTGCATTTATTTAAAATTTGCACTGCTTATAAAACAATTCAAATTAAAAAAAAACAATTCAACCTGAAACAGCCCTTGCCAATCATATCTGACTATTATTTAAAAGATAAACATCAAAAGGAGATACCATCACATGAGAAAAAAGAAAACAAATTATTAAAACATATTTACTTATAGAATCGCATCTTGGTATTTAAATATAAATAAATGTTTTTCCTTTTGTCCCAAAGTTCAAATTAGAGCTTTGTAATACTACAGATCCAACACAGGCCCCTAACCGGCAGTAATATGGAAACACACAAAATGCACCAGAAAAAATAATAAAAAAAAATTCTTTCTTCTTTTCTGGTAGATGATCCCACACCTGCCGATATTCGCAAACCTGCGCATATCTGCACATCGTCAAATGCTTAATCCTCGGACTGAGGCCCCATCTATTGAAGTACATTTATTTATATATGCAAAGTCTATCTAATTTATTCATTTCGCACGCAACCAAATAATTGAATGTCTAGATTTATAACCAATGAATATTATTTATGAATGTAAACTGATGAGACTGTATCATGGATTACAAAATATAACAATACAGGTATTTATACATAATAACGATTATTGCTCCAGCATCCTTAAATAAAGCTAACCTCAGTTTTATGTGTATGCGAATACAGCGCAGGAGGGGGCGTGGCTATGAAGCAGCCATTTTGTGATACCAAGTCTTTGTGTCCGCCATTTTGTGTACTGCCGCATGGCACACAAAGGAACCTTATTGTCGGCCATTTTGGCCAGAACACATGTAAATCTGCGGCATGGCATTCCTCCATCTTAGCACACAAAGGAAACCTTAGCAAAAGACTATTAACTTGCACATCCATCACACACATTAAACCTATTGCACACACACTTAATATATATTTAATCTGTCTATGCACTTCCGCACAGAACACCCAAATAGTACCACACAATCCAAGGACCAATCACATCACAATCACATCACAAGCTATTACCCACACACCATCCGAGCATCACGCTATCCACATTTCTTACATATACGTAGGCTCCATCAGATAGTCTATCCAGACACTCTTACTGGACATCACACAAAGCACTCGCACTCTGTTCTTTCATAGCCTTACACATGCATTCAAACACCAAGAATCCCTTTGAGAACAACACACTCACTTTCATACAAAGAGTCCATACCATATACTACAGAACTCCTTTGCAACCAATTCCTTAATCACACAGTGGCTAGTCCACACATCAATGTTAACCGATTAACTACACAAAAGCCACACTGCAGGCCTGAGCCTGAGCACATGTCTACAATTGATTCTAGGCCTACACTTTGTCCACATGTAAACGTACACAGCTATCTCTACCAATTTAAACATATCCTTGCTCACAAATCATAACAGCTACACATACCCATATGTATATCTACCGACTGCTGCTGCTATATAGCTATTGTGAACCACAATACAATCCATGAACTACAGGCTAGCTATACCTCATTCACACAGATCATTCTTAACTACAGACAGAAGCTTTCTTTGTCCAAACCATCGGTAAACATACGCTGGGCCTATGCACATGTGTTTATCTCTATGGACAACTAAAAATGGAAGTTAACTATTATATAACTCTCTAGCATAATCCAGATTACATAACCGGGGTCCTAGTACACAATTCAGTTAGATGATACATAATACTTATCAAATCCATATGTTATGGAAGGAGCCTCCCGGTGAAGCGAGCCCCATCCTCTCTGTGTCTTTCGAACAGCAAGTGGCAAAGTTTCTCTCTTGCTTAAGCAAGAGAAGTCTCGGGGGAGGGAAGAATCTATTCATTCAACAGGTTTCACTTGCCTTTGTTTACAGTATCCTATGACTGGCTTAGCTGCTTTCCAGAGAACCATTCATTCATTAGCCTACAGACACGCCCCCTGATACTGTATTTCCTGGCTGACTTACTGGTGTAAGGGAATGCTAATGACTTCATTCTTAATGCTGGTTTAAGAATATGCTACTACTAACAATATCCACTGTAATATTCCTCTGCAATGTGATATGGAATTCTAATAACTGTCATCTGACAGTTATTATAATTTCGCACATTTTGAGTCCAAACATGACATTATGTTATATCTAAAAATATGTAAATTAATATTCGATCTTTTCCTTACTTATGAGATATGAATAATATTTATCTCAGACTATATTAATTTAGTGGGCATGATTATAATTATGATTTATGGAAATTATATGCTGGGAGAAATTAGGTATTGACAGGGTCATCCTCGACTCTGAACTGTCCTTTGTTCCCCACATTCAATCGGGCTCCAAATCATGTTACATGCATCTAAAAAACATATCCAAAATACGACCCTATCTCACACAAGACACTACTAAATCTCTTATCCATGCACTCATTATATCCCGCATTGATTATTGCAATAGTTTTCTAACTGGTCTTCCAAAGAACAGACTCTCGCCACTGCAATCCATTTCAAATGCTGCTACTAGGCTGATCTTCCTATCAAGACGCTCATTGTCTGCTGATCCGCTCTGCCAGTCCCTCCATTGGTTGCCTGTATTTTACCGTATTCAGTACAAAACACTTCTACTCGCATATAAAGCTATTAACCATACTGCACCAGATCTCTTTACTTATCACAAAATATCTCCCATCTCGACCACAAGATCTGCGTCTCTCTTCTGCACGGATCACCGGCTCCCATTCACTATTCCAGGACTTTCATCGGGCTGCTCCCATCCTATGGAATGCCCTCGTATGAACAATAAGACTCTCCACTAGCCTCCTAACTGTCAAGCTTTCCCTGAAAACTCACCTCTTCAGGCAAGCCTATCATATTTATACACCACACGCATAACCCTCTGAGGCACTTATGTATTATATAGCTTCCCTTCTGGACTTGTAACTTGGTGGGACTGCTACGCTATTACTGGTGCCTGTCCTTGTGTTTCCCTCCTATGTCCCTATAGATTGTAAGCTTGCAGCAGGGCCCTCCTACCTCCAAGTCTGTCTGTTGTTACCCAGTTTGTTTTATCACTGTCTACTATTGTAAAGCGCAACGGAATCTGCTGCGCTATATAAGAAACTGTAACGGAATCTGCTGAGCTATATAAGAAACTGTAAATAAATAAAATTTCACATATTTATAATGTGGCCGAATGTACCAAAAAAATGTAAAACATCTTTTGCAGTGAGCTCTGGGATAATCACAGAACTTACAGTGAACCCCCTAACCCTGCACAGGTTTATCTGCTATAGGCACAGAAAGGGGGCAGGGGCCTGGGGTAGCATGATCAGCTATGTGTGTACAATGGACACATAGCAACAGATGTACTAAGCTTGAAAAGTAATAAAATAGAGTGATAAAGTGCCCAGCCGATCAGCTCCCAACTGCCATGTCACAAGTTGTGTTTGAAACATATAAGTTAGGCGCTGATTGGTTCATGGTTTATCATGGAGTATCACTCTCCATTTTATCACTTTTCAAGGCTTATTACATCTGGCCCATATGTAACAAATGGGCACAACCAATGGGTAAGTTTTATAATATAAAAATGTCCTGGTAACAAAAGTAAAGTTTGCTGGGATTTGATAGTATAATACCATTTTCTGTACTTTTGACACAAAAGTAATTAAGAAACAGCACTTAGGGCCTTATTTTGGTTCATTCTTTCTGACAAAATCCTTCTTAGATGGACAAAACCATGTGCACTGCAGGGGGGCAGATGTAACATGTGCAGAGAGAATTAGATTTGGGTGAGTAATTTTGTTTCTGTGCAGGGAAAATACTGACTGCTTTATTTTTACACTGCAATATAGATCTCACTTTGAAGTAAAACCCCACCCAAATCTAATTCTCTCTGCACAAGTAACACCTGCCCCACCTGCAGTGCACATGGTTTTGCCCATCTAAGAAGGATTTTGTCAGAAAGAATGAACCAAAATAAGGCCCTTACTGCTCTAGGACACAAATGTTCGCAATATACATAGCATCGAATGATCACTTACCCCATCCTGCCCATTTCACTATTTTGTAGCTGGTATGAGGAACGGTTCCCTATTCTTCCTGGCATTCTGAAATATGCAGGCGGCATTCTGGGTAGTTGGCAAGTCTAGTATGATGTACAATCAACGCAGCTTCTACTAAATACATCAATTTTATTCTTAGCTTTGTTCTGTCTTTTTCAGACATTGATTTATATCATGAGTTTATTTCATCTGTGCTGCCCTGAGATACAATGCAACTTACTATATACTGAATAATTCATAACTCGGAACTTTCCAATGGGGGATAGGGGGAGTCCTCCACAGGCAGCAGGTGTGTGCCTAAAATTATAGGATGAGGACATGGGCTTGTGGGAAATGCCAAAACACACCCCTGTTTTCGTAATATTGGCATCATGACCAGTGCTATGGAAGCTGCTAGACATGACCTCAGTTCCTCTCTTTAATGAATAGACACTATGCACATGTGGACTCACCACTTGCTCTGCTAAGCAAAGCAGCCAGTCAGCTAGTAAGAGAGTGCCTCCCCCCCAACCCCCACCAAAAAACCACCCACCTACAGTACATGGGACACTGCGGCCCGAGGGTGGGAAGGTAGGACAGTGCCTGAAAACATGACTGTTGGGAGCAGTGTCATATTACCAAACCAGCAGAGTAGGCACCGGCCTTTTAGCATCCCCGTGACAAACGATCAAAATAATATTGCATTCATCTTGAGAGAAAATATAAATCGAGCGTTCTTAAATTGTTTCCAAAAGATAAAAAAATATGAACCAACTCAAAGAAACAAAAACTTACATTACAGACTCTAAAGAAAATACTGTATTAATGTAATGCACCCAGTAACAACGTAAAGTACATAAACCACAGACATCAGATTTACAGTTGGTTGGTGATCTTAAAAACATTTTAGGAGATAAGTTGCAAGAGGGGACCTGAGATTTTAACTCCCTTGGGACCTCCATTATTTAATCTGGAATTAGTAGCGTATTTATAAAGTGCCCCAGAGGGACCCACACTGCACCCGTTTGTTAATACTTACCCTCCGGAGTCCCGTGATGAAGGCAGCAGCCATTTTCCGGAAGTATTTGCATGTGCAGTAGGTTTTGAGCGCTCAATTGCTCAGACTCTATTGCGCTGTGCGGCGGGATGCTGCGACCAGCAGAGGAGGGGGGGGGGCAAACGGAGGAGGCCGCACACGGGCCCCCTCCTCTCTTAAAGTGCCTCTGTCCGGAACTGGTGGGTAAGTATACACAATTGAGCTACATGGATGTGGCATATTAGGTCGACAATGTCTACATCGACACCAAAAGGTTGACCTACTCAAAACTGATACTGGAAAATGGTTGACACAAAACAACAGTTTGACACATGAAAAGGTTGACATTCATTTTTCAAGTTTTGTTTTTGCCAATATTGACACCTGAGCATGTGGATCCCTAATTAGTATACAACGTCCCCTTGCCATGCTCGGCTACCACAGTGCTCGGCACACTTTCATGTTCCCAATTATAGTCCGCGCGGATGGTAAAGTATAAGAAAGTTCTAAAGGTAGAAAAAAATAACATGTTGATATTTTTATGTGGGGGCCATATCCATGTCAATCTCTTTTTACCATATGGTGTCCATCTATTGATTGTGGACCAAGACATTGGGCAGTATTCAATGCATCCGCGAGGGGGTTAAATGGCGGGGATCGCCGAAAACAAGAGACCCTCACCAATTACCCCCCACACCAGCCTCTCACCGTATTCAATGTTCCGGGGGAACCATCGCTGTCAGATGACGGCGAGGATTTCCCCAAACAGCGAGGTTCGCGGCTAATGCAGGGAGCCTGCCAGTGGCATAGCTACGTTTTGGGCCCCCCCCCGCCGTTAGGGGGAGGGGAGCCCCCCCTCGCCGCCACCCGCCAAGCACCCCTACCCCCTGCCCTGCGGCCCCGCCGCCTCGCCGCCTATGCAAACCCCCCCCAATCCCCCACAGACTTACCTATCGCGCTGGTCCCGGCGGCTCTGTTCTTCTGCTGAGGACCACCACAAAATGGCCGCCCCCATACAGCAGACAGTTTCAGAGAACTGTGTGCTATATGGGGGCGGCCATTTTGTGGTGGTCCTCAGCAGAAGAACGGAGCCGCCGGGACCAGCGCGATAGGTAGGTCTGCAGGGGATTGGGGGGGGGGGGGGTTTAACTATAGCACCGCAGCCCCCGGCGCCCCCACATGCACAGCGCCCCCCCGCGGTGGCGGGGGCTGCGGTGCTATAGTTACGCCGCTGGAGCCTGCTGCATTTTACTGTGAGCCTCGCTGTTTTAGCAGCCGCACACGCCATTCCCATGTCACTGTAAAAACCCAGCGAGGTGGAATCGGCGTGTGCAGGCGGTCAGCTGAATACTGACCGAGCTGTGACAGCGAGCAGTCAACACTGCTTGCTGTCACGCAAAAAGCATTGAATATACCCCACTGCCTATCAGCCAACCAGATATTGTGCTACATATAAAGAAACTTGGTAACAACAAGGTTAAGAGGTCCATAAATTTGAGGAAGAATAGTGCTGAATTCAGTTCATGTTGCAGGAGGGTTAGTACAAATCAATATATAAACATGACAGAAGGTGAATATCCCTTTAAACGATACAATGTACACCCATTGTGGCTACAATCCACCTATTGGCTAATGGGACTAACAGAATAAAATAGACTATATTAAAGTCAAATGCTTAATAGCTGCAGGGACCTGAGAGAGTGATCACTTAATCAGTGATAAAAGCCAACGTCAGATTCTTCCCTGCTTCCTTTATTATGCTTTAATAAGCCTATTTAGCTTGTTTAATTGCCATTGATTTGCTATTTTTAGTTATTGCCTTTGATGTTGTATTAGGAAAAAAAGCTTATATTCTTGGGTATTTTTTTTTTCTCTGACATAATTTACACATGGTTTATTTCTGAATGAATTGTGTAGGCATAGACTCTGCTAACAGTGAGTACAAAACCAGATGCATATCTGTATACATTGGCGGATTCAAGGGGGGGGGGGGGGCTGCACCAATGCATGTGACAACCCTGTCATTTTCATGCAATTATGTTTTTATTTAAATCAAAATTGCAGCGCTGCTGGTGAAGCTGTTTACTGGCACCTGCCAGTTACAAAGCAGCTTGTGCAGCAGAAGTCTGAGGAGCTCCGCCTCCTTGAGCCTTGGTGCACCTACGAGCTTAATTAATCTGCGCTATCTCTGCATTGTGTGTTTCGTGGAGGCGTTGCGGTTGTCGGTCAAGCAACATCACCTTTAAAACACTGAGCCCAGACAATGGCCCAGGATACAGGGAGATATTAGTGTATGAGTGGGGAGAGCAGAGAGCAGGGGGGATGGGGCTGCTTGGCTAGGAAACATAATCACCCTATGGCTGTGCTTTGATTCTATCCCCTGGTTTGAGTTATACAGAGATCTCCCCAGAACAGGAAGAGTGTTTTGATATACCCTGTTCTCTGTGCTTTTGCTGGGTATGGGGAGTTGCTGTGCGGTGTATGATGCTGTTGCCCACTGCCTCTATGTGCAGATCCTCTGTTTAAAATACTCACCCGAATCATTGGGATATGAATGTTGGGGTGACTCTGTTGTAATTTTGACCATCAGGATTTCAACTTCCAATACCTTCTCCTCAATAGAGATCCTTCACAGAGGAGTACTATTATACAGTAAATTAACCATCTGGTGTCTACTGAAGTGTGGAAGCAAGGAAGATGCATTGTGCCTCACTTACCCATCACACCATACTATACCTATGGAAGTACTCGCTCCAGACTGGCCTTCTGGCAAATGCCAGAAGGGCCGATGACCTGCTGGGCCAGTCTGGCTGCCTATTGAGCAGATCCAGCCACACAGAGCAGGAAGGCTTCTGGCTCACTATTTGTTTGTCACCACCGCCTGTTCATATCTGGCTCACAGATAGCAGGGGTCATACAATTTTATGTTTTTTTTTTGCACTAAACTTTCTCTTTATCAGAGGGGTTTTATTCTATACCACTGCAATGTAATTTTTTAGGTTATATCTCTAATCTAACAGGAACCTAAACCCTGTTTTCCCTTGGCATTGACTTTTGTAGATTACATTGAAGGACTAGCATTGTGAAGTCTGTTGGCAGCAGCTCCAGTGCTAGTATTTGATTGCTGCTCCTGCTCTTCTCTCAAAGGATCCCTATTCCACCGAGCTAATGGAGTGGACACAAACAGCTCAGCTACTGAAGTGGATGTACAGAGTGGGCACAGATAGGTCAGCTCACCTACTAGAGTGGATGCAAACAGTGGACATTTGGATAGACAGCTCCGGCGTGGATGCACACAGTGGACACACAGATAGGTAAGCTCAACTTTGAAGTGAATGTACACTGTGTACACATATGGGTCAGCACAGCTACTGGAGTGGATGCACACAGTGTACACAGATGGGCCAGCTTAGCTACTGGAGTTGATGCACAGTGTACATACATGGGTCAGCTCAGCTACTGGAGTTGATTCACAGTGTACACCAGTGATGGCTAACCTTGACACTCCAGCTGTTGTTGAACTACACATCCCAGCATGCCCTGCGTCAGTTTTAGCATGGCCAAATATTAAAACTGCAGCAGGGCATGCTGGGATGTGTAGTTCAACAACAGCTGGAGTGCCAAGGTTAGCCATCACTGGTGTACACAGATGGGTAAGCTCAGCTCGTGGAATGGATGTTTACAGGGGACACACAAGTACTGTAGGTCAGCTCAGCAGCATGGGATAAGCACAGACCATCAGAGCCCACAGCTCTCTACTTTTTCTGCTGTGAAATGGTGAAGAATTCCCACTGCATGAACTTAGATCGGTATCCTATCCGGCCCGTTAAGTATCCAAAAGACACTGTTATTACCAAATGACATAATTTTGAGAATGAAACCTGCAAGTACTGTATGTAATTAGCAAATAGTTCCCCAACTCCTCCTTAAATGTACAGACTCCGGGAATATACTTTCATCTTCCTTATTAAGTGGCACCGAACACTCTGTGCACACAGCGCCCAATACCCTTTTATATGCTTTTATGCGCAGCTGTTTTTAGATGGAACTTGTTATGATTTATTGTCGGTTTCTGCTCTGATTCAATAATGTTTCCAGGCAGTAAGGCTAGATGGTGTTATTATATTGCCATTTATAGTACAGTGACAGAGAGATAGCATCAGTAAGAGAAATCTTCCATTCGTACATGAATAGTTTTGCACAAGATACAAAATAGCCGCCTGCCACAAGGCATTGTGGATTTTGATTTCAATTGCTGACAGCAATTCCTACCTCCTCCCTTGCATGTATGTGTCTAAACAAATCACCCGGCTTCGTTCTTAATATGCTTATTTCTACATAGCCTAAGAAAAGAATTCCATTCTCTCCGAGCCGCGCATTCAGCCCGCACGTACTTTGTTTTAGCATCGCCCTATTCCCCAGCTGGTTGTGGGTCAGGCCTCAGGCATCTACCTAGCACCAGATTTTAATTCTGGGATTTCAAAAGAGCTTTTTGAAGACTGGAATTGAAATGGTCTGACAATTTCCAGCCGAAGCTTGTCAGCACATTGCAAAGTTGAAATGGTTGCACGTCATTTGGGAAGCTTGTTGCCTTCCATACTAATGCCGCGTCTCAAATCATCCCATCAGTGTTTAATTTACCAGACCGATTGCTAATAATGATTTAACGTCCGTGCATCCTTAAAATTCTATTGTGGGCCAAAACGCATTGGATCAGAAACATTTAGCATTCAAAGTCAGAAAGAACAATTTAAATCACTTTCCAACCAATGCCTTCAGCCCCATTTCTTTAATTCTGCTCTTTTAAAGAATGCAGAGGTGACCTGTCTGTGGTTACTGTACTCGCTGAAGTTGTATAATGATCTACATTTATGTCTATTCCTTAAATTGGGTGGAAGGGTGGGGGGGTTAGGCTGTGGGGAGGGAGGATTAGGGGCTAGGCAGTGGTGAAACTTGGGACCCTCTCCTCCACTCTTAACACAAGTATGCAATATCCCACAGAGTAGGGAATGCAGTTAGAATCCCGGTGGTCGGAATCCTGGCAGTCAAAATCCTGACGCCGGAATCCCGACCGCCGAATTCCCGATACTTTCTCCCTCTATGGGTGTCCACGTCACCCATAGAGGGAGAATAAATTAGTGTGTCGAACGTAGCGAGGCACCGGGCCTGCTACGTGGCGAGTGCAGCGAGCCCGCAAGGGTGGCCCATCCACATCCCCCCTGGTCGGGATTTCGGCGGTTTGGATTCCGGTGTCGAGATTTTGACCGCCGGGATTCCGACCACTAGGATTTTGTACAAATCCCCAGAGCAGTGGGTGGCAGCAGTGGGCCTCTTAGTCCTCAGGGGCCCCCGATGCACCTGCTGCACCAATGGTAGTTCGGCCTCTTGGGTTTGGCACTAAGAAGGTGGTGTAGGTTTGTTTGTGAGGGAACGGTGGTTAGGCTCCAGGTAAGGAGGGGTAGAGTTAGGAGGGTAGGGAGAGAGGGTAAGTATACTAACCAAGCCCCTGTCAGTCTTATGACTGCCGTTCTCGCTTCCGTATTCCTTACAAATGTCACATAAACATGCAAGGTGGTGGGATGGCCATCAACTATTGATGTTCCCAAAAGATCGATGGTTGGGACCTAATTATCGATGTTTTGGACATCGATATTGGAGGGGATGTAGATAGAGATGGCCATAAACTGTCGATGTCCTCAAAACATCGATGGTTGGGACCTAGTTCTCGATGTTTTGGGCATCGATATTGGAGGGTCGAATAGATTTATGCCATTAATGGATGGCTTACGATGGTATAGGTTGGGGCACATGCCCATCGGAGGTGCGTGCATGCGTAGAAGAAACTTAAACTGGATGGCTAGTTAAAGTTTCTTCTGCGCATGTGACGCACATCCCGGATGGCCAGGCCACCCACAGCAACGCATCGTCCCGTCCCATTATTCTGAGCATGTGCGGTGAAGCAATAGCAGGAACCATAGATGGTAGGTGGTAGAATGTTTTATAGCCATCGATATTTCCTGCTTTAAAAGCCATCGATGGGGGATATGCCGATGGCCACCCCTAGAGTGAGGTGAATTATAAGCTCTGTACACACACACACACACACACACACACACACACAGAGCTTACTGATATATTGCTCAGTGTCCCATTTTCATCAGCGACCAGAGATGATCACTGATGAAAATGAGACACTGCTGGGGGAAGAGGCAGGGAAACAGCTGACTGCCAGGGGAAGCCGCTGGTTGCAGGAGCATGCTGCCCCAGGGCTGGTCGCGGGAGCACGCTCCTGGTGACCGTCGCTTAGCAACCATATACCCCGCGATTATTGCTAAAATCGCACCGTGTGCACAGGGCTTAAGGAACTCCATCCCGTGAACATGTAAAGGGGCATACGCATGGGGCAATTTCAGCCCCATTACTAAGCGATCTGACTAGATCTCTTAAAAATGAAGCACGGATCACTCTGTATGTTTGCCCCCAGCGATAGCGATGGCCATTCCTGCTAACAAGAAATGTAACTAGCGATTCACATGCATATCCATAGTACAGGATTAGAACTGTGATGGAGGCCAGTAGAAGTGTGGCCCATTTCTTGGTAGTGGATGGCAAAACAATGACATACTGTCACACAGACAATAAATGATATTTTAGTCAGGGGGCTAGGCGGTTGCATGCCTCGGGTGCTAGATGTGATACCCATATGAGCATGCAGGGGGAAGCGAGACGGAGCAAAGCGAAATTACTGGCTGACCCCAGGGTAATAAAATCCTTGTTTCAGCCCTGTTTTAGCTGATACATTTTTGTGTGTGATGATTTCCACGCACATGAGAATCTCCATGAACACCGCCATTGCCTTCGGTTCAGACCCTATGGGTCTTCTCTGTCAGAGAAGTTCCTCCTTCCTACACATGGCATACTGGAGAGAAGTGAAAGAAACACAATCAACATATTTAATAATAATAAACCATACTTCCCTACCCTCCCGGAATTGGTCAGTAGGCCCCTGAAAATTGGCGGAATGGCCAGTAGGCTCCCAAAAATAGGGTGCCCCCCCCCTGAAATGTGGGAAAGGCTTCCACATTCCCCTGAAACCCCTGCACCCTCTATTCCTTTTCGCTTTCTCACACTTATAGAGCACATGTAGAGACCCGATGACCGATTTGACTTCAATCCCCTCATCGTAGCTCCACCCTATATAATGCCTGACTTTACGGCGCTATACCTCAGGGGCAGAGCCACAATGACATAATCATGTGGCTTTGCACCAATCAGTCCCTCTTCCCTCCAGCCATGCTCCCTATACAATGACCAGGCCTCCCCATTCTGCAGGAGAGTGACGAAAATATCCTAAGTATGGAATAAACGCTCTACTTATTTTTATACTTATTATTCAGCTCAGTCACACACATCCTTTGATATATTTTAGCATGTCCCTTTTAAGATACTTTTATCTTGAACTGCTTCTACAGAATGTCTTCTCTCATATCCGTCGATAATGAAATCGAAATGTATTCATATTCTTATTGATGCAATGTTGTATTTTTGGATGGAACATCATTTTTGGCAGTGATGCTCCCTGTTTCATAACATATGGGCACATTGCGAACACTGAAGGACAATAGAATAATACAGAGTCTGAAACAAGATCTCATTTAGATCCCCACTATGAATTGCCACTCATAACAAGACAGGGCTGAGTACCAAGGGTAGTTCTCTCTGTCAGCAGAAACATGGATTTGACAGTTTGAGGTAAGCTTTGTGTTCCAGTCAGACCTTTTGGGATTTTCTTATAGAAGTCAGTTAGTTAGGTTGCTATGGAAATGGCCACGTAAGTCTGTTTAACAAGCCATTCATGACAAAATATCTATTTTGGGGGTGACCCGCACAAAATAAGAGGTCAAGAACAAAGTCGGTGTTACGTGGGATCAGTTGGCCAGGAATACAATTTATTTTCGATGTGGTTTAAATAGAAACACTCCAGACACTTTCTGTCTGCTCAACATACAAAATTGTTATATGTCTGACAAAAAAGTTCCTTGGGGGGAATCACTCAATTTTAGGGAGTTGAAAATTTCATGTGGAGAAATTCTGTAGTTGGATGACTGATGCAAAACTTCATGTTCCTGGTGTCTTTTGCTCTGGGACCCCATCAGACAATAAAAATAATTACAGGACCCCGGCGAGGTCCTGCGGAAGTCATCACATCACAGTGTAATCAGCAGACAGCACATACATGGCAGCATTGTAGAGGCACAATATGATGGGAGGAGCCTGAAATAACAGACAAATCAACAGATTTTTCAGACTCTTTGAATCACTGACTGAGATTAGAAAAGTCATCAGCCTGATGGTCAGCAACATGTGTGACAATCCACTCTGAGTGCCCCTGTGCCCCCAAAAAGGTTTAATGGCAGCCAATGCTGCTATTAGGAAAGACTGCAGCTTCATAGACACTGCAGGGATGTGAGGGGTTAACAGACCCAGCTCACATCCACGTGCAGAGAACCTGACACCCCCCTGATTAGCTGGCTGAGGGAAGTGAAGAGGAGGTCAGAGGTCAGCTGTGCAGGAACTGAAACTGAGGGAGAAGTCTGCAGCAGCACGTGCTGCCAGAGAGGAGACACTGTGTAGTGTGTGTCCAGTAGCCAGAGCTGGGCAGCGTGAAGTGCAGCAGCCAGGAGAGACTAAGAGAGGAGCTGCAGCACACAGCCACAGACCCAAGGCAGTGATTGATAGCCGGTGCCCGGCTGGAAGGGGAAGAGAGAGAGAGAGAGACAAGCATCAAAGCAGAGCAGTGACCCCACAGACCCTGGATGCTAGAGACAGCTGCTGAGAGGAAGCAATCGTTACTGGCTGGAGCCAGCATCAGCAGCAGTAATCACAGGTACCCAGTCCCCCTTGGCTGACCCACCCATGTGCCAGCCTGCGTAGAACCCAGCTGAGGCCCAGTTCCAGGGACACCCCTCACCCAGCACCTGGAGAGAAGGAGGCCCCTTGAGAGACTCCCTTGGTGAAAGCTCCCTATTTTGCATAGAGCTTCCAAAGCCTGTTGTTACCTGAGTACAGGAGGTTACCCCAGGAAACGGGAATCTGCCTGCCCCTCTTTCATGGGGATTGTTTTGTGAGTTACCCTGTTGTGGGTCTATGTAGATAAGTGTGCACACTGTTAGGGCCTAATTCAGAGTGAGGATTTGACTTCGTGGGACCTTGTACTCTATCTGGGACTATTGTGTAGTGTGCATATATAAGGTGCCCGGCGCCATCTTGTGGACATTCTTTATTACACCGGTAAAGTCATCTTGTTTTGAAATGCCAGTCTTTGAAGTAAATCTCTTTACCCTTGTCTTTATTATAATATTTTTGCTGACTGTCATTTTATGTAGAACTGTCATTTATTGCACCAGTGTTTAGTGTTACGGTACCGTAGGTAGGAATGCTCATGACCAGTACAGTCTGACCCTTGAAACGGACTGAGGGGGTCATTGGTTACTAGTTAGCGATGCAGAGATATTCATTCATTCACCCATTCATACAGTCGTTATTGTAAGTGTGATGTTTACGCAGTTATGTGAGGAAAGAGCAGCAGGATTGCACTACGTATTCTTTAAATAAATTTCAGTTGCTGCTAAATGTTTAGTGTTGTCTTCTGTGGGTCCCTTGGGTTGTGCCGTTCCCTGCCACAGGTTCTCCAGCAGAAGCCGCCGCCGTCACCAGCTCCAGATTAAGGTACGCCATCTTGCACCACACCGTACAGGGGCACTGTCACACTTGGCGTCTACGAACAGGATTGCACAAGACCCCTGTGAACGGCAAGATGTGGCGATCGCAGTACACAGAACCGCAGGAGATGCGAAGAACCGCCACTCCACCAGCCCAAGCCAATCAGAACTCGATTGGGGCCATCATCGAAGCGATGACCGAAATGATCAGGATGATCCGTGAGATGCGTCAGGAATGGGCGGAGGATGAAAAGGAAAGACAGCAACGTGAAGGTGGCAGAAGGCATAGATGGCAACAGAATCGCCAATGGAGGTCGGAACGACTACACCGTGACCAAGCCGATGTATGCCCACAGACTGTGAGATGGCATGGGAGAAGAGGTCCACCGGCAGTGTTCCAGAACACGTCAAGAGCATCCGGTGTAACGCAGATGACTGATAGGCCGCGAACCGGCCCAAGAAGGATCACAGGTCGTGTCCTGTGGTTTGATGTGCCACGCGGATATGGATACATTAGACGTGCGGATACTGGGCGGAGCGTCTATGTCCATTACACCGCAATACAGAATGAAGACCCCCAGAATTGCTTTCGGAGCCTGAGCGATGGTGAAGCCGTCGAATTCGAATTAACAAGCGGGAAGAAAGGCACCAAGGCCGCAAAAGTGACGGGGCCGAATGGAACACCGGTGCTACGCAACAGACATGCCCCAGAACATCAGTGGCACTACCCGCACCGTAAAGAGCCTTCACCCTACCACCAATATAGCGGAAGCAGAGTTGAACCGAGAGAGGTCAAGCAGGAGAACGAAAGGGTCAACACCAACCCTCCTCGACCAGGACAGATGCCCCGCCCACCAGAACCTGAGACCACAAGTGCAAGCGAGAAACCGGTCATGTGGAGTGAGGCAGTTCACCAGAGGCAGCAAGCAGCGACTAGGCCTCAACTTGCAGAGCCAACAAGAGAGTACGTCCCTAGAATGGATGATGCCGGTTACCGAGCGGCGAACCTAGGGCCAAGAAATGTCAGAATGGCTGAACCGGAGAGAAACTCCAAAATTGTGGTCCATATGGCCGTGACAGAGACCGTGGAGCCATCAGAAGTGGAATCAGCTATACCGTTGCCTGAACCCAAGGCCAAGATAGAACCAGCAGAGAGAGATGAGAAGGCCGAGACCTTTTTCATCAAAGGGAAGCCTGTAACGGATGGAGAGTACACGACCATCTCCGGGGAAGAATTTGCCTTCCAGATACAGCAGGCGATTCTGCGATCCAAGAGGCAAGATCGAGAGTCGAGACGTGCTTAAGTGCCGGTCGTATGCCGTGAGAGTGGGCGCCATCCATGGACGTCGATGAGGCACCTGGACCGCAGAGGGATGGGAGACCTGTGGCGGAGGGATGGTTGACCCGGGGAGCCCACATTAGATAGGAAGGTAGTGATACTTGTAAGGGTTATGTAATGTCTAATTGTTCACACCTGTTTTCATTTAGCGTTTAAATACTTTGTCATGGACATTGACAGGACTTTGCCCGGAACTTATTGGTCCTGGTACAGTTGCCTGCGGACAGGCAAATTTCCAGCAGGGAGGTATGTGACAATCCACTCTGAGTGCCCCTGTGCCCCCAAAAAGGTTTAATGGCAGCCAATGCTGCTATTAGGAAAGACTGCAGCTTCATAGACACTGCAGGGATGTGAGGGGTTAACAGACCCAGCTCACATCCACGTGCAGAGAACCTGACACCCCCCTGATTAGCTGGCTGAGGGAAGTGAAGAGGAGGTCAGAGGTCAGCTGTGCAGGAACTGAAACTGAGGGAGAAGTCTGCAGCAGCACGTGCTGCCAGAGAGGAGACACTGTGTAGTGTGTGTCCAGTAGCCAGAGCTGGGCAGCGTGAAGTGCAGCAGCCAGGAGAGACTAAGAGAGGAGCTGCAGCACACAGCCACAGACCCAAGGCAGTGATTGATAGCCGGTGCCCGGCTGGAAGGGGAAGAGAGAGAGAGAGAGACAAGCATCAAAGCAGAGCAGTGACCCCACAGACCCTGGATGCTAGAGACAGCTGCTGAGAGGAAGCAATCGTTACTGGCTGGAGCCAGCATCAGCAGCAGTAATCACAGGTACCCAGTCCCCCTTGGCTGACCCACCCATGTGCCAGCCTGCGTAGAACCCAGCTGAGGCCCAGTTCCAGGGACACCCCTCACCCAGCACCTGGAGAGAAGGAGGCCCCTTGAGAGACTCCCTTGGTGAAAGCTCCCTATTTTGCATAGAGCTTCCAAAGCCTGTTGTTACCTGAGTACAGGAGGTTACCCCAGGAAACGGGAATCTGCCTGCCCCTCTTTCATGGGGATTGTTTTGTGAGTTACCCTGTTGTGGGTCTATGTAGATAAGTGTGCACACTGTTAGGGCCTAATTCAGAGTGAGGATTTGACTTCGTGGGACCTTGTACTCTATCTGGGACTATTGTGTAGTGTGCATATATAAGGTGCCCGGCGCCATCTTGTGGACATTCTTTATTACACCGGTAAAGTCATCTTGTTTTGAAATGCCAGTCTTTGAAGTAAATCTCTTTACCCTTGTCTTTATTATAATATTTTTGCTGACTGTCATTTTATGTAGAACTGTCATTTATTGCACCAGTGTTTAGTGTTACGGTACCGTAGGTAGGAATGCTCATGACCAGTACAGTCTGACCCTTGAAACGGACTGAGGGGGTCATTGGTTACTAGTTAGCGATGCAGAGATATTCATTCATTCACCCATTCATACAGTCGTTATTGTAAGTGTGATGTTTACGCAGTTATGTGAGGAAAGAGCAGCAGGATTGCACTACGTATTCTTTAAATAAATTTCAGTTGCTGCTAAATGTTTAGTGTTGTCTTCTGTGGGTCCCTTGGGTTGTGCCGTTCCCTGCCACAGGTTCTCCAGCAGAAGCCGCCGCCGTCACCAGCTCCAGATTAAGGTACGCCATCTTGCACCACACCGTACAGGGGCACTGTCACACATGGAGTCGCGACCCCATGCTGAGAAGGTCAAGACCCACTTTGGGGTCAGGACTCACAGTTTGAAAACCACTGTTTTAGACAGTCCCCCCCCCCCCTTTCCCCCATGTATAACCAGCCCCAGGCTCTTTGAGCCAGTCCTGGTTTCCCAAATACGAGGAAAAATTTACTGGGTTCCCCCTGTATTTAAGAAAGCAGCACCAGGCTCTTGGACCGGTCCTGGTTGGGTAAAAAAAAAATAGGGGTCCCCCAACAGTCAGCTGGGTTTTTGCCACAGCCGGGGGACACTTTTATACAAGGTTTCCAAGGGCAAAACATTAACACACTGGTGGGTCAGTCCTTGACAGGTCCCTGAGGAGTGGGGACCCCCCTAATAAAGGGATCCCTCCCAGGCTTCACCCCTGGGCCGTGGGTGCTGGACTGATTGTTTTTGTGTTACATTTTTTTAATAAATATCATTTAGTTGTCAGTGTCTGACTAATGCATGTCTAACTTTTGTCAGTGTCTGACTAATGCATGTCTAACTTTTGTCAGTGTCTGACTAATGCATGTCTAACTTTTGTCAGTGTCTGACTAATGCATGTCTAAGGGGGGGTACACACCAGAACGATTAGGGCTCAATTCCATCAATCTGGATCCAATTGCGACCGATTGGATGGAGATTGTATGTAGATTGGGCATGTTTAGGTCCAATTCCGATCCGATTCCAATCTGATGCGCGTCCCCGCTGTCGTTTGGTTGTTTTACAGATCCTACCTGCTGCAGTGAGGATCTGTAAAAGATCCATTCAACTGGATACAGACTCAGATCGGATTGGGATCAGATTGGATGCAGATCGTTAGCAGATTGTGTGCTCCAACAGATCGTGCGAGCATCAGACAATCTGCTAACAATCTACTAACAATCAGGATCGTTCTGGTGTGCACCAGGCCTAACTTTTGTCAGTGTCTGACTAATGCATGTCTAACTTTTGTCAGTGTCTGACTAATGCATGTCTAACTTTTGTCAGTGTCTGACTAATGCATGTCTAACTTTTGTCAGTGTCTGATTAATGCATGTCTTACTTTTGTCAGTGTCTGACTAATGCATGTCTAACTTTTGGTGTCTACCTATTAAATGTCTGACTTGGCATTGTCAGCCATCTGGAACCCACTCCCCCGCAGGTCGGTCCTCTTGTTCAGTAGGAGATCAAGGGGTTGAAGCCTGGGTGACATTAGACAACTGCAAGAACACAGCAAAAAAATAAATAAAAAATAAAATAAAAAATGTTGTCATAAATATTATCAAATACTTTTAGACCTACTGTATAACAAAAGTCAAAATGTGTTTTACACGTCAGTATTGTGCATTTAAAAAAACAAACAAAGAAAATAAAGGCAGACATGACTCTAATGTCAAATAAAAGATCAATCTCCTTCATTTAATGGAAAAGTTTTGAGAGCATTTCTAATTACTTTACAAAGTTTACAGGGCTCGCTCTGTAATCACCGCTAGCAAAAATTCGTTTTTCAATTTAGAAACAGCAATTAGGAAGTAGAGACAATAAAAGTCACTCAGCCAAAACTGCATTGTTTAACATATATAAATAATCAGTTCTCCTCCCTGTCTCTCCATACACAGGAAAATGCAGTGGAGCGTAGATATTTCATTGTATAAGGATGTACTTGGAAATGTACAGTAAATGCAAATCAGACAGTGCTCACTGCTATTGTCACCAGCGAAGCCTGGTGCGAATTGTACATGTGCACAATCATGAACGGCATTCCTTCCAACTGACAGGGGTGCCAACATCTCCTCCAGGCCCTTTTACTGGGAGGGGGCCCAGTCCAGACCATAGTAGTATGTACTGCGTTACGGATTGATGGGTAGATGTATAAAGCGGTGATAAGGGAGGAGAAGTGATAAAGTGCCTGGTACTTTATCACCGGCCAATCAGCTCCTGACTGTTAAATTACAGGCTTGGATTAGAAAGGGACAGTTTGGATCTGATTGGCTGGTGATAAAGTACCAAGCACTTTATCACTTCTCCTCCCTTATCACTGCTTCATACGTCTACCCCTTAGGCTGCTACAGCAACTGTCTCTTCGTTCTCAGTTCCTTCTCGAGGGGCATCTACTTGCAACAGGAGAGGAGAGAGGTAGCAGTCAGGAGGCCAGGGCCCAGGTAGCTAGTAAAAGCCCTCCCTCTTCTTAGTACAATTGAAACTGTCCCTCTTTCAGTGGAACACTTCCATTTTTTGTGGTCTGTCCCACCTGTGCGGGAAGAGGAGAGGGGCTGAGTAGGAACACTACTTAAATCAGGGAAATTACAGTAGATTATGTGTCTCACTCTTCTGTCAGGGATTCCCACAAGGGAAGATAATGAGAGTCCTCAGCAGCAACTCCTGAAAATCTACAGCAAATCACTGTCCTTGCAAAGAAACTCTTTAGTGGCACCCAGGCAGAATCAAGAATCAGGGAGATAAGAAGTACAATACAGGGCAGCATGAGATTTATGAGTGAAACAGGAGTCTCCTGCAGGATGGGAAATGGTAGGCAACTGTGTGGTGAAGAGATGCAGTGCATCTGCTATGGCTTCTGCTCAGTGTGCATAGAGAGCCAAGGTGCATAGAGAGCCACGGCAGATGACCAAAATGCCTGGAAGCACTTGGCACACCCCAGAGAGATTAAAAAGGGTGCATGTCATGGGGCCAGCATCCTTCTAGTGATGACTTGCAACTTATCCAGAGGGGTGCTGGGCACTTTCCCGACAGTCGGGATTCCGACAGTCATTACCCTGATGTTGGGATCCCGACAGTCAAACCCCAACACTCGGGGTCCTGACGGCCACCGGATCTTCTCCCTTGTGGGGGTCCAGGAAGCCTGTGTTTTTTTGCTGGACCCAGAGGCAGTGGCTGCGGCAGCGGGGTTGTGCAAGATGCACACAGCCAGGCCCAGTACATACATAATAATGCCATTTGGAAAAAGCTTGGTAAACAACTCAGAGGGCAGGCCGACAGAAGGAGGCAGGAGCAGGACCACCACAACAGAAGTCGCTTGGCGATGTGACAGTGCTTGCGCCAGCCGTCAGGAGGAGTAAACAACCATCTGACACCCGCAGAGTTATATCCACATGAACACTGAAGCACATTGTCCCAGTTTACTCCCGTATACAGTATACCACCTGGCTTACTTAGTCTCCCAGTCCAATGGAGCACTTACATCACCCAACCCTGGGAAGGGAACAACAGACTTCCAGCGGCTGCAGATGGAAAGAAGCAGGCTGGGAAGAACAGGAACCACCTGAAAAAGGCACAGAAACCGACTGAAACAGACAGGGACCTGTAGGAGGACAAGTGATCACCTAACAAGGCAATATCACCGGCGGGGCTGAACCAGGCTACATTAATTGCTACAGGAGGCAGAGGGCGCGCTGCACAGCATCCCCTATCTCCCTGGCAACAGCCGAGCGGCTGCAGAGATTGGGGAATGCCGCAGGGCGGAAATGACATTGCACGGCTGGGCAGAAGTGACGTGCCCCGGCGGAAGTGACGTGCTAGGACACAGTGCCACCGGTGGAAGTGCCGGGACAGCCTTTCCAGGCTGGGCACCAGCATACAGCCACGGCGCCGCTGCCGCACACCTGTCAGCACAGCTGACTGTGGGGAAACAGAGTAACTGGTCCCCATCCCACTAGTTAACAGGGCTTACGCAAAGGAGGACCCTGATTACAGTAGGCTGTATGGCTTCAGTACAAGACCCACGTAGCCCCATCTACTGGACAGTGTCTGAATTACAGTGCCTGGGAATAGCACCATCTAGTGCATGGACTTGGATATACAGCTCTAATTGCTTTGTGTAATGTAAACCATTGAAGTACAGTTAATTCTTTCTAGTTGAGCTACTAAGACAGTTAATTTGCCTTCTATTATACGACAAGAATTATTTCACCACTACCTTGGCCAGGAATTCCTTTCATTGTTCATGGAACTAAACCTAAAAACAGTTAAACGCGGGTTTTATATATATATACACAGTGGTCGAAGTGGGGCGGTATGGGACGGTATGCCATACCGCCACTTTCATATGGGGGTTAAAAAAAAAAAAGGAAGCCTGGCAGCCGCATATCTTTCCTGAGCGGCCCGGCCAATGACTGATCGGAGAAAGCAGGCGCCGGGGGTGGGGTGGATGTGCAGTTAGGTTACTGCCCGCCACTAGCTAGAAACAATTTCTCTGAATACCTGCTGCTCCCTCCCTCCTTCTTCAGCACAGCCGCGCAGCTCAGCCGCAGTGACAGCGGAGTGAGCCAGGTCCCCAGCGTGGAGGTCAGCAGGGTGACCCAGATGACCTCCGTGCCGGGGACCCGGCTCACTCCGCTGTCACTGCGGCTGAGCTGCACGGCTGTGCTGAAGAAGGAGGGAGGGAGCAGCAGGTATTCAGAGAAATTGTTTCTGCTGGCCGAAGGGTGACCCGGATGACCTCCGTGCCGGGGACCCGGTTCACTTCGCTGTCACTGTGGGTGAGCTGTGTGACTGTGCTGAAGAAGGAGGGAGCAGGTATTAAGTGAAATTGTTTCTTCTGGCCGAAGGCTTAGGGTGGGGGGCATAGGCGGAGATATCTCTGAAGCAGAGGAAGGAGAGCAGAGAGTGTGCGTCGGCGGGCTGATATGTCCTACACGCCGGGGGAGAGGTGAGCCGGCGGTGATGGAGACAGGGACCAGAGACACCCTCCCAGCCAGCGGCAGCCAAGTGACCGGAGGGGCAACTGAGTGCGGTGGTGCCTGCACTAGTTTGCCCTCTCTGGCGGACATCAGAGAACCGGAGTAGACCGCCCACGTATGTGCCCAGCTACTGAGGCAGCAGACGGCGAGGTGGGGAACGGCAGCATGACCCGGAGCGGGAGTTCGTGACGGGCAGGAGCCTGCAACTTGATGCAGCATCCAGGTATACCCCACCACGCAGTGCCCTCTCGCCCACTCTCACCCCTGAACAGTGCCAGCAAGTCGCACACCCAGTAAGGCCACAGCAGTGCATTCCCCACACACCAAGACCCCAGCCTGGTGGTTATCAGTGTCAGCAGGACTCTGGTGAATCCCTCTTGTAGTTAGGGGCCCCATAACCCCCATCAGGAGTTCCAGGGAAGCGGGTAGTGTATCTGGACAAGAGGACACCCCATACGGGGAAGAGTAAAGCTGCCAGACACAAAGGCATTGCGGTGTGCGGCATATGTATAATGGAAATCACGTGTGTGGCATATGGATAATGGGCATCACGGTGTGTGACCTATGTATAATGGGCTCATTATACATATGCCACACACCGTGATGCCGATTATACATTTGCCACACACCGTGATGCCCAATATACATATGTCGCTCTCTTCTTGTCCCCGCTGTCACTCTCTCTGTGTTCCCGCTGTCACTCTCCCTGGGCCTTATTCTAGTTCACTCAGAGGCAAATTCCTTCTTAGCTGGACAAAGCCATGTGCACTGCAGGTGGGGCAGATGTAACATGTGCAGAGAGAATTACATTTGGGTGGGGTTTTTCTTCAAAGTGAGATCTATATTGCAGTGTAAAAATAAAGCAGTCAGTATTTTCCCTGCACAGAAACAAAATAACTCACCCAAAGCTAAATCTCTCTGCACATGTTACATCTGCCCCCCTGCAGTGCACATGGTTTTGCTAAGCTAAGAAGGAATTTGCCTCAAAGAGTGAACTAGAATAAGGCCCCCTGTCCGTTTGTCCTTGCTGTCCTTGAATTTTGGCTCATACCACGTGGCACAATGTGTAAGGGGCACTAGTATTAGCTAGTATAAGGGGTCCTACTAGTGTGGTGTATAAGGGGTATGTGGTGTGGTACGCTACACTTAAAGACATGCCCCCTTTTCAGTGGCCACACCCCCTTTTTCCTGGAGCGCGCGCGCCTTAGGCGCGCGTATAACTAAATTTTTTATTTTTCCATACCCCCACTTTAAAATTTCCACTTCGAGCACTGTATATACATATATATCCCAATTTAATTACACATGACTAAACCATTGGGATTTGTTGCTAAACCTGGGACCAGGCAAGACTGGGACAATCAGTAATATGTTTACCTTCTTGCAATGTTTAGATGTTATTGGATAGAAGAGAATAGAAATACTTAATCTTTGCTTTACTGTGTCTAGCTTCGCTGGGTTATATGGTGTATTGAGTATGTATTATGTGTGAAATGTAAAACTTGCTTTATCTGTGCACAATTGAATTACATTTATGAGTATCCACATTGTGGGTACGTGGACATTATTCTGGTTCACTCACAAAGGCAAATTCCTTCTCAAATGGACAAAACTACAGTATGTATCTGTGCAGAGAGAGTTAGATTTGGGTGGGGTTTTACTTCAAAGTGAGATCTATATTGCAGTGTAAAAATAAAGCAGTCAGTATTTTCCATGCACAGAAACAAAATAAGTCACCCAAATCTAATTCTCTCTGCACATGTTATATCTGCCCCACCTGCAGTGCACATGGTTTTGTCCATTTGAGAAGGAATTTGCCTTTGCGAGTGAACCAGAATTAGGGCCAATGTCCTTTCCCTTTGCTAATAGTTCAATAAAGTTTTTTGGTCGGGTTAGTAGAGTAACGTGGCGCTTACTTTTCGGGGTCTGCCTGGTTTATACCTGTAAGGGTTTCCCAATGGTACCCTAGTGTAAACAGTATTATGGAATTGTGGGTGGTATAAACACTTGGGCGCTCCCTTTTAGTTTGAACAAACGTGATAAAAATAAAAGGTACTTGTTTCCTAGCATTGCGCCCGTCGTGGGTCATCGCATACCTTAAGTTAAGGTATGCGATGGACGCGACCGATGCGATTTTTGGTCTATTTTTAGCCTTTTTCCCGACAATTAAAAAATTGCGTTCATCGCATGCCTCAACTTAAGGTATGCAATGCGACCGACGTGACCGACGCGATTTAACATTGAATGCATTGTATTCAATGTTAAATTCCTATGTAAAATCGGGTCCATTGTATGCCATTATAATGGCATACAATGCGACCGATGCGATGGACCCGATTTTACATAGGGAACAATGTTAAATGGCCCAATGGACCTGATTTTTGATTGTATACCCACCCTGGTGGGTAATTTGTATGTCAAATGCCCCCATTGTTAACCCCACCCCACGATGAACGCCAACCCGAAGCATGGCGAGCAGCGGTGGTACGCTTTCTCCGACCTTTTCATACCCCCACTATCCAGGTTGGCGTGGAGTCGATTTTATATAGTGTGGCGAGCGCAGCGAGCCACCGAGCCCGAAGCGTGGCGAGCGCAGCGCACCCCGCGAGGGGACGCATAATACCTGTGAAGTAATGCGCGTCCCCTCACGGGGCTCGCTGCGCTTGCCACGCTTTGGGCTCGGTGGCTCGCTGCGCTCGCCACACTATATAAAATCAACTTCACGCCGACGTGGATAGTGGTGGTATGAAAAGGTCAGAGGACGCGTACCGCCGCCCTTCACGGCTCGCTGCGCTCGCCACACGGGTTGGCGTTCATCGTGGGGTGGCGTTAACAATGGGTGGGCATTTGACCCATCAGGGTGGGGATACAATG
The DNA here is from genome assembly GCF_055691185.1 of Crinia signifera. Classification (NCBI taxonomy): domain Eukaryota; kingdom Metazoa; phylum Chordata; class Amphibia; order Anura; family Myobatrachidae; genus Crinia; species Crinia signifera. The sequence continues at coordinate 369,965,920 of NC_139218.1, forward strand.
AAAATTGGGTTCTGGGGGGCATTTAACATTGGGGCCAATGTAAAATCGGGTCTCAGGGACCATTTTACATTGGTTTTAATGTAAAAATTGCGTTGATCGCGTCGATCGCATCGCATGCAATTTGGTTGCATGCGATGCGATCGACGCAATTTTTTAGGACCCGATGGATACAATTTTTGTATGAAATGTTCACTTCCCTTATGGCAGGGGTGGCCAAACCTGTCCTCAAGATCTACCAACGGTGCATGTTTTCCAAGCAACCTGTGGATCTATAGTAGGAATGAATGCAGCATGTTTTACAATGTGACAGTTAGTAATGACTACAGCTGTGCACCAGCTAGGTGATCTGGGGAATGTGACAGTTAGTAGTGACTACAGCTGTGCACCAGCTAAGTAACCTAGAAAAGGTGGACCGTTGGTAGATCTCGAGGACCGGTTTGGCCACCCCTGGCTTATGGTTTGTCTGTTGTTGTCTGTTCGTATTTCTCCTTTTCTGCTGTTCAACGGTTCTCGGGATGTTGGACGAAATAAAAGAGAAAAATATATAGCAATGTGAAGTAACGTTTGGGTCTCTGGATATATGTACCAATTTTACACTTATTTGGAATACAAGTGTATGGGGTGGCGTACCAAACTCACAAGAGTATCAATAGAGATAAACACATCAGGGTATCTTTGTAGTACTTAATATGGTTGCGTACCAGTACTCACGTTGATTCACGGATAATGACGCATCTTTTCCTCAGTGTAATTTATTTCAAATAAAATGTAAATACAATGGTTAAAAATGGATGAGGGATGGTGAGTGAAGGCAGAACTCACTATGGTCCTGATATCTGGTCAAATCCAGATATTTCAAAGAACACAGGATAACTGTATTACCTCACCGTTCTCTCTCAATAAAGCGACTTGAAGTTGAGGTCTTTAACCCGCATTATCGCAGACTTGGCCTGTATTCCGTTCACCTCTCCGATGACCAGCAAAGAATTCTATGCAGGGAGAGTTGTCACAATCACCGTGCCAAATAAGGAAAGTTTCTGCATTAGTACATTTCTATACACTCACACCATACCGTAGTCAGGCAGGTATTACAGTCTACATCATACTTGACGACATTTAATGTCTCCTCTCAGGGAAAAGCCCAGAGAGGAGACTTTCAGCTGCCATTAGGGGGGTGGGGACAAAGCCCTACATCATCAAGCCCCGCCCATTGCAAAAATCCTGCGATTCGTGGGTGTATGCAGAGGGGGTGTGTCTAAAATGATGCAAATTGTGTCATTTTAGCCCGTTTGCATACTCCAGGAATTGCAGGATTTTACCGGCGGGGTAGGAAGATGCCGGGGAAGGCTGGGGGCATGCAAAAGGATTGCCAACCCATCCGGGGGGCCGGGAAGGGGACCTGATTTTCAGGAGCCTCTCGGCCATTCCGGGAGGATAGGCAAGTAAGATTTACATGCACAAGGCAAGATACACATAGACAAAAGGTCAACTCAAGCAAAATGTCGACATGGCAATGATCGACACAGGAAACGGTCTGCATGATTTTTGGGGTTTATTGGAACTTTTTCATAATTTCATCCACAGATTGGAAACTATAAAGTGGCCTGAAGAATGTCACAGGGTGCAGTACACTAATTGGAAGTTCACATGCTCAGGTTTCGACACTGACACTCAACTCATACCAATCTTTTCAGCTGTTGACCTTTTCCATGTCAACCTTTTATTTTTTTTTGACCTCGTGCATGTCAACCTTTTGGTGTTGACCCAATAACCGTGGGTCTAGACACAGTCAACCCTTTATACCATAGCATGTGGAGTCCCACCGTTGTAGAACACATCACAGTATGCACTGACAGTTTTGCCATTAGAAAATGCTACAAATGTATGCCTCCCAACTTTATTTGGTGGTCCAGCGGGTCCTATGAGGCCACACGCAACCACGTGCCCAAAATTTTGGGGGTGTGGCCTCATGGTGAGGGCGCATGGCCTTCAAATTGCATCACTCGTGAGAGGCCACACCCCCATTTTGCCACTGATGCCCCTCTGCCTGCAGGAATAGACGCTGTGTGCATGCGCACAGTGTCTATTCCCCACTGACAAGCAGGGGGCAGCGGGGACTTCCAACTGCCCCCCCCCCCCCCCCCCCACCGCGGGGCAATGCAAATGTTAAAGTGCATGCTGGGATGTATAGTTCCACATCTGCTGTAGGCCACATGTTGAGAACCTATAGGGTATCTACGCTGTGGGAACAGGACACAAAATGAGGAAAGGATGGGAAAGGAAATGTATTATCTGTAGTTCACATGACATTCATGTGGCTCTCACTGCCATAGCCCTCACATGCTGGTATTTATTACTGTTGGGACACTGGAAAGAACTGACCCAGATTTAGAACACGCATCTCTTGGGCTGAGTCCACATATTTTACATTTCACAAACGTCTGATCTCCGTGATTTTACAATCTCCAGTATATCTGCACACTGTAAATCTCTCGTAGAGAACCAAACTCCCACAGTTAGTGTTTCCTCGCTGGAGAACGTTTCCAAGTCCTCGTTTTAGCCGTCTCTATGGGGCTCATCATCAGCCGTTAATGATAAGAGCGGATGATAAGATGCCAAAATGTTAGCCTGTGGGTCTGATTGTGAGTCAGCCACTAGCGGAATTGTAGAAGGATCTTACAGCTTTCAGCACACTGCGCATCAGAATCAGAATTAACTTTATTGGCCTGGTATACTTGTGTATACAAGGAATTTATTTTCGATTTGCTATGCAACAGCCAGTTAGGTAACAGATAAACATGCGACAGCCAGGGAGGTAACATATAAGTAGAAAAGTTACATTAAAAAAAACTGTGCTAGAAACAATGTACAGGTCGCAGAGGCAGAACTCTGGGAGGCAACGGAGTCATCTGCCGCCGGGCTCCTGCTCCCAAGGGGGCACCTCTGCAAGTTTAAATCCATTAATAGAAAGGGTACTTGTTTCCTAGCACGGCCACACCGATTTACATCGGGGTGGTCGTGGCGGAAAAATCGGGTCGATCGCATCGCATGCGATTTGGTCGCATGCGATGCGATCGACGCGACCGACCGATTTTCGACCCGATTTTTTTTTTTAATGAAATGTAAATCGGGTCCCTGGGACCCGATTTTACATTGGATTCAATGTAAAATATTCCCAACCCCCCCAAATTTAACGGCGTACACCCCACCCCACGATAGACGCCAACCCGAAGCGTGGCGAGCGCAGCGAGCCCGCGAGGGGCGGCGGTGCGCGTCCTCCGACCTTTTCATTCCCCTACTATCCACGTCGGCGTGGAGTTGAAAATAGAATAGTGTGGCGAGCGCAGCGAGCCACCGAGCTAGAAGCGTGGCGAGCGCACGCGTATACCTGTGAAGTTATACGCGTCCCCTCGCGGGGCTCGCTGCGCTCGCCGCGCTTCGGGCTCGGTGGCTCGCTGCGCTCGCCACACTATTCTATTCTCAACTCCACGCCGACGTGGATAGTAGGGGAATGAAAAGGTCGGAGGACGCGCACCGCCGCCCCTCGCGGGCTCGCTGCGCTCGCCACGCTTCGGGTTGCCGTCTATCGTGGGGTGACGACGGGGACATCTATAATGTGAAATGGGTCATATTGGCCCATTTCACATTTTTCACATTTTCTCACTATTTCAATGTTAAAAAATATTTTAACATTGAAGCCTATGTAAAAATCGGGGGCATCGCATCGGGACCATTGTTAATGGTCCCGACCGACGCGATGCCCCCGATATTTTACCTTTCCCGACACGATTTCAATGTTAAAATATTTTTTAACATTGAAGCCTATGGGGAAATCGGGGGCATCGCGTCGGTCGCGTCGGGACCATTGTTAATGGTCCCGACCGACGCGATGCCCCCGATATTTTGTCCTAGCCGGCCAAATGGACCTGATTTCAAAGGAAATCGGGTCCATCGTATGGATCGTGTACCTTAACTTAAAGGTACACGATCCATACGATTGTGGCCGTGCTAGGAAACAAGTACCATAGAAAGCCATTGATATCGCTTCTGTGGATGAGTTCTGAAATATATACGTGTTATATACGTGTTCTCTCACTCTCTCTCCATATATACATATATTTTGCAACAGACATACAGTATATATTATATAAGGTTGTCAGTGACGTGCGGTGAGGTCATTGCCTGGGGAGGCACTAACCTCACCACCACCACCCCCCCCCCCCCGGACATGGCGGTGCTACACATGCAGCGGCCGCCGGTACATGCGCCCCCCCCTCCCCTCCCACCACCCGGCAGACTCACCTGTCCTCGGCGGTGGCGGCGGCCAGTCCTCTCGGCGGTGAGACGGGTGAGTGACATCTGCTTTCTCCCTGCAGGCGCCGAACTCCCCGCTGCCCGCGCTGCTGCATCCTCTCCAGGGCCCTGCATGTATGTGATTGGACAATGGATCCAGCACTGGATCTGCTGGCCAAATCACATTTGGGGGCGTGCGTTTATACTGGTGCCCCTGTCATTGCGGCATCAGTAGAAGTGCCGCTTCCCCATTTATTTTCAATGGGCTTTTACAGCCCATTGCTGCACCCTGCCCCCTGCCCACCCCTACCCGCCCCACGCTGCCCGGAGTTCTAATGTTAACAGCGGGAGGCACCTCTCCCGCTGCCTCCCACCCTCACATGCAGCAGTGTAAGAAGGTGGGAGGCAGTCGGAGAGGTAGAAATGATAAAAATAATAAAAGAAGATATATAAATATCTTCTATTTATTATTTTCATCATTATGACAGGGGAGGCTCTGCCTCCCCTGCCTCCCCTGACTGCACGTGCCTGAAGGTTGTGTTTGTGTGTGTGTGTGTGTGGGTGGGGAGGGGGCACGAATATATATCTTGCATCCGGGCAACTGGGACGAACTTACACCACTGACAGGTCGAGTCTCCATAGATCCGTAGATCTCTTATCTGAACTATTCCCAGTCGTGTTTTTTTTTTTAGAATATTTTGGATTTTTTTTGTACCCCTGCCCCTTATTTCATACTTACCAAGTCCCATGAAGTCCATGGCGGCCTTCAGGATCATCTTCAGTGGTCCCAGGAGTGCATTGTGCGAGTACGCAGGCACGCTGGTGACATCCCCTGCGCGCCCGCGAATTCACGCAATGCACTCCTGAGACAGCTGAAGAGTAACCTTGATGGCCTCCGAGGATGCCGGGTCGACACTATGGTCGTTGTGGTATCATCCGGGCACCACTAGGGGACCAGTTAAAAATCAAAAACAAAATTATTCCAAAAATCGTAAATATCCCTTATCCAAAATTCTCGTGGTCCCGAGCATTTCGGATAAGGATACTTGACCTTTATATATATATAAAAAATAAGCAATATTTATTATACTATAATTCACTGACCAATGATATAAACAATATAAAACAAAAAATGGTACTTATGTATTATCTGGGCTCCCATGTTAAATGCACCCCATTTTTTCATATCCCTACTATCCAACTACGCATGGAGTTGATTTTATATAGTGTGGCGAGCGCAGCGAGCCACCGTGCCCGAAGCGTGGCGAGTGGACGATGTCTCATAAGAAAAACGGGAGCCCAGATATTACATAAGTACCCAAAAAATGATAAAAATTGCCACAAAAGATATTATTCCTATGTAGTTAATTAGGTTGACTTTTAGTTGTAGTGATTAATGTTCTAACAGAATTGATTGTTAATTATTGCTCCAACAAGATTAGTTGTTCAAATTAAAAAAAAAATCAGTATAGGAAAATGTTAGTGTCCCAGAATCTGTATAATCCTATTAGGAGGTGTATAGTAAGTGATTACAGTATGTCCACTTGGTGGGGGATAATCCTATTAGAAGGTGGATAGTAGATGATTATGTCCATTTGGTGGGAGATAGAGGTAAACACTCTCTATTCCCCTGTCTGGCCAGACAGAATTAGATGTAAAAATAAAGCGGAGAAACCTCCCATTACCTGCTGGCTGTATATCACTCAACCTTTTTGCTTGAAGCTCAATTTGGAGTAGTCTGGTGTTGCATGCTTTAGCAGGTATGTAAGAGGTCCCTGTGTATTCCAAAAAGGATGGTTGCTCAAAAAATACATATATATTTTTTGAGCAACCATCCTTTTCAGAAGCCACAGCTTTTTTCTATTTTTGTTTGTACCAGCATGTCAGGCTTTCTTGTTGTTGTGGAAAACCTGGATATCGGGGGTCCCTTGACCCCTCGTCAAGATAAGAGTACTGTTACTTGTCTGGGTAACTGTAGCCTGAGTCCTGTGAGCAGTCTCAGCTGCTACATAATTAGCTCATTACCTTTGTATCATCTGCAGTTAATCTGGGTATAAGGAGACTTGTCCTTTCAAAGCCATCCTGATTGGGACTTGCTTCCTATATATTCAAGCCCACCCGTTACCTGACACCTGTTATAGATTCTTGTCCATGAGATTCTAGTTACTGCTGTACCTGGTTCCGGTTCTTGCTTGTATCATGAGTCTGTTGATTATTTCAGCTTCCAAGCCAGTGGCGTAACTATAAATTTTGCTCCCCCCAGCAAAAAATTTTGCTCCCCCCATGCCAACGTGGATAGTGGGGGTATGAAAAGGTTGGGAGGATTTGTTACGCCGCCCCTCGCAGGGCTCGCTCCGCTCGCCACGCTTCTGGATGGCATGGATAGTGGGGGTGTATTAGGAACACATTCACAGCAGCCATACAATACATCTGACACAGTAATGTGGACACATGTTAATGTTTAACTGAGTATTTACTTAATAACGATTATGATTATTACTAATGATGACATATGAACAATTACAAAGAATATTAACTGTAATAACAATAATTCATAACATATATGAAGAATAATTAAAAGATTAGGAACAATAATAACAATAATAAAAGATTAAAGAATGATCACAAAGCAGTCACTGAGAGGGCACTGCAGTCACTGAGAGGGCACTGCAATCACTGAGAGGGCACTGCAGTAGGCTTCGGCAGTAGGGTCAGTGCGTGTAGAATTCTTTCAAAAGGATTTTCTGCTCCCAAACTTTTCCTCCACATGAATTCCTGTAGATAGGATTCTAAGTGGTGTCTTGCGGTACCTCTCTTCCTTTTATTTCGACATTTGCAGGCCCCCCACAGCCGCTCAATGTTTTGGGTGTGTACGCCTGATTCAGGGTCCACAAAATTGTAACAGAGATTCACCCTGCAATGTTCGTACCCTGCCTGCTGCAGTTCCTTGGTATTATACGCCCTCCAGCAGTCAGAATATATAACGGACCCGGGAGCGACATTAGCGTTGAAAGCAGCCATGAGGGTCGTGGCGTCTCGCCTTTCAACGGCGGTCAGGAAGCAAGCCCCTGTCTCTTTGCATATACCGCCGAATACCCATTGCTGGGGCAGCATCCTCCCAATGTTATATTTCCTCTTCACAAGGAGGCTCTCGTCTACCTCCACCACCATGCCAGGGCCTCCAATTTGTGTCTGCGGCTGGGACAAGAGATCCATGGTGCACACCTCCCTCATGAGGCCGTTGTACTGCACCGTCATCTTTATAGACATGTGCAGCTCCCTCTCGCAGTACTGCACACTGGTAAGCTCCTGTGCCCAAAAGTACACGGACCAGGGTCAGGAGCGGTAACCGGCACCCGGGGAACCAGTGGTCCGCTCGAACGCTGACCTTCTTCCAGCAACACTTAATGTGGCAGCGCCACGTCCCTTCCTTTACAGAGAGCCTCATTGGATGGCCGTCAGGGGCAAACGCTGGATTTTCAGAAGGGGGTTTCCAGAGGGGCGGAGAAAAGCACAGAGATGGACACTTAGGTGACCCAGTATATGCCGGGTCAGTTAAAGTATTATAGATAGACCAAATGTATATATATAATAATAATAAAAATAATAATAATATATATATATATATATATATATATATATATATACAGTGCATATGAACATACATACATACATACATACATAAATACATATATATATACACATACAGGGGCATCAACAGCAGTGTAGACCCCTGGGCATAGCAATGTATTGGGGCCCCCACCGATCCTCCAGCGGTAGGGGTGGGGGAAGCTTTGATATCCAGCGGGTGGTAGGGGGTATTATATCAACCGCTCAGCATGTAGGGCCTGGATCAGTAATTTCCACTAATTACCCCTTTACTGCACAGATGGTGAGAGATGGGGTGGGAGAAGGGGGCATTGGCCTGAATGAAGGGGCCCTGATACATAACTTCCAGGGTGGTAGCGGATGTTTAATACGCAGAGGAGTGGTGTACAGTGGAGTGGGTTTATTATTCATAATTTTCTGGTGGGACGACAGCTTGCTTGACTGCAGATATCTCCAATTCCCGGAAATAGATTTCTTAGATTTTAATGGAATTAAATACTAGAGTATCCCACCTACCAAATGCTATTGGGTACTAGGGGATCAGAGTTCAGGAGGCAGAGCAATCTGCCAACGAGTATATAAAACTGAGCAGGTGTGTGGAGCTGGGGCAGTAACCAGCTGCTGGAAGGCTGATATCTCTGGTTCTAGGAACAGTAGAGGCAAGCTTCTTGTGTCCATCAAAGGGAGAGAGTCACAGCTTTTGGAATGTACCCTCAGAAAAACTCTAAGTCAGACAGAACCTGAAATATCTGACTGGGAAGAGCAATTAACAGGCTTGGATGGGGACCAATACTTTGAAGTCAGATATCTCTGGTTCCCAAGGGACGATTTTTAAAATTATTGTACCCATGGAAAGAGGGGACCCTCAGCTTTCAGGACCCTTAGACTCCTGGGGGGGTTTCTGGGTACTCAGAAACCCCCCCTGTGTGCGCCACTGGCCGTTCATGCAAGTCTGCGCAACGGGCAGCAATTGCTTTTGCTAAAAAAAACAGCACAGCCTCCTCCTCTGATGTAGGCAGGGTGAACATGGACATTTGGTCACCTGTCATGCCTGTGCCTTGCACACCGGTCACTGTAACACTGGGAGAACTCTGAGAAGCATCCATCACTGTCAGCTATTCTCCTCAGGGGGAGTACCCGGGAGAACTTAGGCAAGTTCTGACTGACTACGCTATTTGCGTAGCTTAAGCTTATTCAGAAAGCATAGATACGGTAACTGACAAATGTCTATCAGTACTCTATGCATATAAACTACTGGGATTGCATCGCTTTGCATTGTATGACATGGATCGCATGGCACTAAAAGGAGACATGCGATGCGATTTCCTTCCGCAAGCATACGTATGTAAATTAGGCGCCCGGCTACTACATAAGTACCCAAATTATTATTTGCCCCCCACCACCACCACCTCCACCACCCTAACCCAATCACAATATGCAACATGTCACAACACTTTAAGGCAGAATGTGACAGGGAAAAATAGTGGGTGACAGGGGCTGCAGTGGGCCCTTTAGATCTCACGGGCCCCGGTGCACTTCACCTGCTGCACTAATGGTAGTTCCACCTCTGGATAGGCCATAGATAATTAACAGAAGGAATTTAGTAAGCCCTCCAAAGTCATACAGAAGAGTCCCAGATGTGTGCGACTCAGAAGCTGGCCCATACAGTAGCATCTATATATTTCCTTATTGTGGGCGGAATGCACAATGGGGGTACTGCTAGACAAGAGGACTAAATGGCTATAGAGCAGAGGTTCCCAAACGTGGTCCTCAAGGCACATCAACGGTCCACGTATTAAGTATATCCATGCATGGCCACATGACTTAATTAGTAACTCAGTCAGTCTGATTTAACCATCTGTGCTGAGCCATGGATATACATAAAACCTGGACCATTGGGGTACCTTGAGGACCACGTTTGGGAACCTCTGCTATAGAGATTGTAGGTAAGTATTTGTTAGGTTGAGTTTGTAGTTATGTTTAATAAAGATCTACTTTCACTGTGTCCCTGTACTGCATACTTGCCTACTCTTTCAGAAGTTGCGGGAGGGTCCCAATTTTTTTAGCGGAGAAACCTACAACCTGAAAGGGCAGGCTTATCTCCAGCATCCTGCCCGCCCATTTATCCTAGCCCATTTAGCATATGGTAATGACCCTGATCAGGCCGCAACACCCCTCTCCACCCCCTGCTTGGAAGGCCAGGAGCGAGCACTCGGCGGCCAGACTTCTCGCCGAGTTCACTCTCTCCCTGCGTAAAGACATACTGTACACATAAACGTTTCTGCACATGCATATACGCACAACATCGGAACACTGGCTAAATTCGGGTCCGAGCGAAGCAATCAGAATAAGGGCCATTGAGTAAACAAACTCAAGATTATCTATTCCGTTATATTTTCTGTATAATACTGAAGCATTCCCTTAAATTTTGATGATATCACCACATATGACAGACGAGAGAACTCAAGCAACCAAGTAATAATGAGAAAATAATAAAGTCCATAAGAGATAATAAACTATCTCATAATCAGAACATCGTAGGAAAATGTATTTGTTGCAAAAGGCTCCAGGCTTTTAGACTCCAGACTATAATATATGGTTCTCCGAAGACCAAGGGCTAATAAATCACTGTGTCCATTAATTACGGCTAATGCCAGATAACAAAAGGTCACAGCGCAGAAACAGATGACCTAATAGAACGGACAGAACGCACTATTTTACAAGCCAACTAAGGATCTGAGCTCACAATATGAAGCTTTGGTGTTGAAAAATAAAATTTGATCCCTATAACAAAAGTACCCTTTTTTAAAAAAAAAAAACACACACTTAAAGTATGGGTTCATTCAATTGGCCGAAAGTTGTCCGAAAATTACCTATCACGGCTAAAAAAGTTGCAGTTTTTTTGCTATCTAATCTGAAAATCTGTTTTAAATAAACATGTTTCTCAATGGGAGTTTGAGCAAATTTTAGTTTCTTTAAAAAGCAATAAAATAATAGCTTTGGAACCACTTGCTGCTCTTCAGAATGAGCTTTGTTAGACTAAGCTGAGTATAGTTTGGTACTTATATGCTAGTTGGGCGCCCACTAAGCTATTTGATTAGTTTTCCGCGTCCCCTCGCGCTATGCTCGCCACGCTTCAGGCTCGGTGGCTCGCTGCACTCGCCACACTACAGTGTCACGGTCGGCCGCAGCGGCACACGGCGGGTTCGATACTCATCCCTCCGTGCCCGCCGCCGCCTGTCCGTTCTGGGCCTCCGGAGCGGGTCTCTTGCTGGTTCCAGGTCTGATGGGAAGTGTGGCTTACAGGGGCGGTTTCCTGTGAGTACTAGGGGAGTTCAGACTGGGGCGGCACCGGGAGGCCGGCGCCGCCATCTTGGATGTGGGCAAAATGCAGATTGGACGCCAGGTTAAAGGTTTCCTCCTTCTCTGCCCTAATTAACCAATGACAGCCGCCCACTATGTATTTAGGGGATCTGTCTTGGTGAACTGGTGTCAGTGCAAAGGTTTCCTAGCCTTGTGCAGTTGGAGACTCCTGGCTTACTCCTGTCTTCTGCAGCCTACTCTTCAGTCCTCCCTGTTTACTGACTCCAGGATCCCTGACCTCTCGCTGCCTTCCAGGGCATTACCTGTGGATCACGTGGAGATTACCCGTGGGGCTCTTGCCTACTGTGGACCCTGCCGGCTTCTGTTGCACCGTCTTCCGGGATTTACAGCTCCTTAAAGTCATCCAGTCACAGTCCTCTCCATAAACTCCGGCTCCATCATTCATTTCTTCCAGTGTGTTAACTCTTCCTCAGTATTACCGGCTCTTTCGTGAGTGATACAAGAATTATTGTATTTATTATTATTCTCCAAAGACTTTGCTCAGAGACAGTATTGGGACTTTTTCTTATTTGCCTTATGTCAAGCCATTATTTGAATAAGGAGATTTGATTTCCTTTATGAACCCGTCTATAATAAAACCAGCTCGCTTTAACCCTAACTCGTCTGGTCCTAAAGTAATTCCTGTGCACCACACGATCCAAACTAGTCCTCCATCTGTGACACTACAGTATATAGAATCAACTCCACGCGGACATGGATAGTGGGGGTATGAGCGTACTAACTATAGTGGGCACCCATCTAACATGTACCAAATTTTTTTAAGTGTACTTTGATGTTACTTTTATTCTTCAATATAGCCCGCCTTTGATTTGGCTACCTGATGCACTACCACATAAATGGCTTTCCACTTCAGGTGGTCAGTATTTCTATTGGTAGTATAGACAGTAGGTTCTTTATAATCACACTTGACCCCGTCTATAAATTACACCATAAAAATGTTTGCATCTTGGCCTGCTTTACATTAAACACCCTGTCTAGACCTGGGAGATTTTTTAATGACCTTTATCTTAACCTTGGATGACAAAACCACTTAGAAAAATGTTTTAGAACAGTCGGACTTTGCACTTTATTATTACAGGTTAAAAATGCTACAAACAAGAAAAGGATTGGGAGAAATTATGATTTAATGTATTTTCTCAAGATGTGCAATTATAGTCCAGGTTTTAAGGCTATGCATGTCCAGATGGTTATATCAAAGGTACGAATTAGGTGTGCCAATCCCGGGATCGGAGGGATCCCGATAATTTGGCCAGTTTTGATTTCAGGTCAGGCAATGCTGAGCTTGAGCAGCGCTCGACTAAGGTGTTGCTCTAAAGACATGCTGTGCGGATTTTGGAGGTCACGCTGCGCGGTCACGCTGCGCAGACACGCACCAGCCGCCCCTTCGTCGTGTCTGCTGTTTTCTACCTGAACGGTCTCTAGCCACGCATCCCCTTCTCCTTCCAAATGTCTGCGCTCGGCCACCTTGTCTGCTGCCTCCACTCACTTGCTCTGTCTGCTGCTTATGCCCACCTGGTAAGCCGCAAAAGGAGGCCAATCCTTGGCATCCCGGGATTGACAGTTTTTCAATACCGGGATTGAAAAAATGGTCTGGGATTTTCCTCCCTAGTACTATTGAAGTCACATGAACTCCAGGGCCACCATTGGGGGGGGGGGGGGGCAGCTGTGGGTACAGCTGTCCCAGGCTCGGGCTCTCTGAGAGAGAGAGCGAAGGGCGCAGAGTACTCATTTTGCCCATCACACCCCCTCGCTGTGCTGTACTGCCTGCGCTGCTCGGTGGCTGAACAAAGCCCTGCTCCCATAGTACAGCTTCTTCACATCAGGAAGATGGCAGCCAATTAATATGCAGCACTGGGTGGTGAGCCAATCAGAGCTAGTGTACCATTAGAGTGGCTACCGGTACGCAAGCTCTGATTGGCTCACCTCCGGGTGCTGCATATTAATTGTCCGCTATCGTCCTGAATCTGATGTCCGGGAGCAGGGCTTCATTCAGCCACTGAGCAGCGCAAGCAACACAGTGGAAGGAGGTGGCGGGGGAGCCGGGCAGTAAGTGAAGGAGGAGGAGGGGTGGCTGGGCCGTGGTGTGCAGGGGCCCGGGGCCCAGACTAGAAATCAGTCCCGTGCCCCGAAATTCCTGGTGGCAGCCCTGATGCACTCAATTATATCCTTAAAACCTGTACTATATAGTGCATACTCTCCCGGATTCTGGTAGTCCATCACAGCCCAGAAAGATTTGGCACCCTTCCCGCATTCTGCCTACCTCCTAGTGACGTGGACTGAAAAGGGACATTAATATAGGGCATACCGTGGTAATTGAGGGGCAAGGCCTATTGACATGTTGTTATAGAAACAGCATATCACCCCGCCCCCTAAGCACATATAAACCAATCACAGTTAATTTGGACACATGAATAGGAAAGCATGAGTGTTCCAGGCTGTTGGGTGTTAATGTTGACACATAAGAACGCAGACCCCTAGTTAGTGTACTGTGCACCCCCGCATGGCTCTCTACGCTCCTTTACTTCAGGCCAGGTTTCTTGCAAATTTGTACAGTGACTGATTATCTAACAACTGTGCACGTATCTGGGCCACAACAGGTGTGCGCAACGCCAGGCAGCAACAAATATCAGCAGTTTTTTTTATTTGCATGCTGACCAAAGTTTGATTGACAGGAAGTCATCGTTTGGGGTGGTAACCAGACGTTTTCTGGGAGTGGCAGAAATAACTTTTTCAGGGAGGGCGTGTGATGTCAGCTCCGGCCTCGATCAGCCTGCAACTATCGCACTGGCAGAGTAGGTTCTGGGTTACGCACAGTTTGGAAAAATCATTAGATGGTGAGTGAGTTACAAATGGATTTGCAGCTGTGCGACGAGCTGCGATATTTTCACAAGCCATTTGCAGACATGCACAGGGCTGAAATACAGGATGGCAGCTATCTGGTCGCAGGATGCTGCAATTTCACACAGCAGTGATCAGGTCTGAATAACCCCCTAGATCAGGTCTGAATAACCCCCTAGATTTCTTATACATTTGTGTCTGGACAGTTAATTTTGCTGTCAAAATCTCAGCAGACAGACTTATCAGCTTTTTATTTTGCTACTATACGAATGAAATGCGATTTTGGCTAGTGATAACGTTTAGCTCGCTATGATGTAGTTATTTAGCATCTGTCAGAACACGTTTTCCAATTTCTTTGCGTGACCTCTAAAACATCATTATCAAATCTGTCAATGCAGAACAGCACATTCCAGATGAAATGAAGTAAAATGGGGAAATGAATGGTTTTGGATTTAAGAATAGTTTCAGAAATGTTTGACGATCAGAAATAACATAGAATGTTTATCATTGACAAGGTCAAAGGTCACATACATTTCTATTGGAGATGTGCTGTTTGGTTTTCTTCATATATAAACATACTGTACCCGAGCTCAGGGGCGGATCCAGGATAAAATGACAGGGGGGGCACCATGAAAAAAAAGGGTTTGGTGGGGGAGGGGCGGTGTTAGTGGTGCCAGTGTACATGCTAAGAGAGCGGCAGGAGAGGGTAGGAATGGAATTAAAAATAGGCCCTGGCATTTAAAGTACGCAGGCCCACCATGGCGACAAAAGTGAAGGATGTAGTTGTGCGCACGACAAAGGCGCGCTCCGGAAAAGGGTGTGTGGCCACTCAACAGGGGGTGTGTCAACACCATATACAACTTCTACACATTATGCAACAAAATACTAGACCCCATTATACTTGCCCCTTACACATGATGCCAAATGGAATGAGCCAAAATTGACATAATGCCACATGGATTGAGCCAAAATTCAAATAATGCCACATGGATTGTGTCAAAATTCACATAATGCCACACGGATTGAGCCAAAATTTACATAATGCCAAATGGATTGTGTCAAAATTCACATAATGCCACACGGATTGAGCCAAATGCATAAAATGCCATACGGATTGAGCCAAAATTCACATAATGCCACACGGATTGAGCCAAAATTCACATAATGCCACACGGATTGAGCCAAAATTCACATAATGCCATACGGATTGGGAAAAAATTCCCATAATGCCACATGGATTGAGCCAAAATTCCCATAATGCCACATGGATTGAGCCAAAATTCACATAATGCCACACGGATTGAGACAAAATTCACATAATGCCACATGGATTGAGCCAGAATTCACATAATGCCACACAGATTAAGCCAAAATTCACAATACACTTCATAAACAGGGACATTGTCCACCAAAGGCTCGCATTAAACATTTACACCATAATGTCCATTACACGTTAAGTTACACGCCATTATGTCTATTATGAGTTATGCCAAACACCATAATGCCTATTAAAAATTATGCTACATAAGTGCTGCTTCTCTACATGCTCATTGCCAAGGGTTCCATGCTCATTGCCAGAGGTTCCATGCTCGTTGCCATGTGGGATTACATGCTCATTGCCAAGGGGGAATACATGCTTGTGGTAAATGGGGGACAGCCGCCGCCAGGCAGAAGAAATAGCCGCTGACAGTGGCAGAGCCTGGCTGTATTCAGAGCACTGCAGGTCCCGGCTATTTGAAATAATACCCCTTTCACACCAGAAAATGCATTCCCAGGTTGGCCCCTTTTACACCAGCCTAGTCCCTGCATTTTCTGGTGAGTTATCTCATTTAACCAGCTATATCTTCGGAACCAACTGACCCATTTACATGAGATAAGTATTATATTGAAGAACTTTTGAGTGATTTTTGAATGATTTTGGTCCAGTGAAACTGGAACGTTTGGGTCCAGAGTAATCTGCCCTCAAAGAACATGAACAGCCATGAAATTACATTTCAAAAATAAAAAAAATCGGTTTACACGCAATATCTCTGGAACCGATTGACCGATTTGGACCAGCCTGGTATCATATTGAAGGCCCAGCGATTTGGAATTGAATGAAATCAACCACAAGCTTCTGTGATGCCAGGGCGGGAATTGGCAGCCGTCGGAACCGGGTGGGGGTCGGAATTGACGGGTCCCATATTATCCTATGGGGAAAAAACGTTACAGGTTTGCCAGGCGATATCTCCGGTTCCCGGGGGGCTAGAGACACGGGGCTGGGCTCGTTAGAAAGCCCTGGTCCTCAGCTACAAAATAAATGACAGGGGGGGCACGTGCCCGGGTGCCCCCCCCCTGAATCCGCCACTGCCCGAGCTTATGGGTTCCAAGATGACTCAACTGTTCCAAGCAGTCCACCAGCACTCACAGACAGGGCCGTCCTGGCCATCTGGCAAATGCCAGAAGGACCGATGGCCTTCTGGGCCGATTTTGTGTGCTGAGACCACTACCTCGAGTCCTAGGCTTCAATCATTGTGTGCCGTGGCCGAACACCGCGTGACGTCATGACCTTAGGCGTGCCCCCGCAGGTTTGCAGCACTTCCAATGATCGGCAGCTGCAGCTTCCAACATCCCGGCCAGCCTATTTCCCATTTATAACACTCCCCCCCGCACCCCCACGTGACTCACTGTGTTTGTATGACACGTCACACACACACACGCCTCCACGGCGCGCACTTGGAACGCTGGATGTGCCCTCCTGCTTCATTGGCGCAGCATGATGTGACATCTGGGACCAAGTTTAGTGAGAAAGGCAGCAGTAGCGGCTGATAGCTGCGAGTCTCTCACATGTTGAGTGCTGCTGATAGGCACCCGGTCAGCTTGGCTCCATCGCCGCGAGCCCTGACCTTGCCCCCCCACCTGCCATTGGCAAAGACCCCACCATCACTAATCTGTCTGTCACTGCCAGTCCCCCAGTACATCCTACAACACACAGTACTTCCCAGTTGGGGGGGGGGGCACTAAAAACTTGTTTGCAGGGGGAGAAATATGTCTAGTTTACGCCACTGAGTGACACTCACTCCTTCTGCTGCCCGCACTGCATCCGTGTTCCCTGGGCAGCGCCCAGTCCCCAGATGACTGGCCCAGGCTGTGGAGAGCAAGGCAGCCAGCAGCAGCTCAGGGAAGATTGAAAAAGTTGGGACAGTCTGTCAAAAGTAGACTGTCATTTATTATTTGGTGTTCAACGTCACTCGCCCAACCGGAGGCTCAGTACCAGTAGGCCAGCCCAGGCCATCATCGCCCACCTTGCCCGGCCTGCCATCGCCCATGGAATTGCGAAGGAGCCACCGCCGGCCACACAGACCACAGGGCAGACTAAGTAAGTGCATGCAACCCCTGGCCTCAAGCATGAAACACCTGGTATCGAGCAGGAAACCCGTAGCAACGAGCATGAAACCTGTAGTAATGAGCATGTAAGTAAGCGGAACTTATGTGGCATAAAATTTAATAGGCATTACGGCATGTGGTATTATATGTAATGCACATTGCGGTGTTTCGTATAACGTGTGATGGGCAATACGGTTTTTGGTATAACATGTAATGGGCATAAGGTGTGTGCACCATAATGTGTAATGGTCATAAGGATTGTGTCATATTCTGTAATGGGCATTATGGTGTGTGTGCCATAATGTTTAATGGGCATTATGGTGTGTAGTATAATGTGTAGTACCATGCCCCTTTGTGATGCCACACCTCCTTTCCATTGGGCCACACCCCCTTTTTGACACACAGCAGGTGGGCCTGTGTACTCAAAATGCCAGGGCCGATTTTTGGTCCCAGTCCGGCCCTGCGCCTGACTCATACCTGATATTGGAATCTGCGGCTGTACAAGGTCTGTTCTACACATGCGCAGAACCGGCTTTGGGTTCTCGCCTGCATTCCCCTGGGCTGCTGCCTGATTGTACTACTAATATCCAACAAATCTCATGAGTAGCAATCTGTACATTGCTCTGCAAACAAGAGAAATGCTGAGGGGCCAACTTATTAAACAATTATTGTGGGAAATAGACATAAAGTACGGGAATTGCTTTATATGATAGAGGTTGTGCTAAGAGACTCAAATCATATGGAGCAATAATATTACATTAAGTGAGGACACATCCGTATTAAGAGATGTTTCCAATTGCTCCCACTAGTACATTGTTACATAGCATATTAATGTTCTACAGTATGTAACGTTCTCATGTTGTGAACAGTCGCCATTATCCTAAGTATAGGCTAAGAAGGTAATCAGATGTGCAAAAGCACAGGCTGAAGAGAAAATGGCCCAGTCAGTGGGTAAAGGGGGGAAAACTTTTTTTAGGTATATAAGTGAAAGGAGAAAAACAAAAAGTGGAATAATTAGACTGAAGACAGAGAGTGGAAGTTTTCTTGAGGGGGATAATGTAATAGCAGATAATATTAATAATTATTTCTGCTCAGTATTCACTGCTGAAAGAGAGGGGAAGGGGCCACAGTTAAGTTGCAAGTATAGTCAGAAAACTGAGGGAGAGACAAGTACATTTACAGAGGAGAAAGTCCTCACAGAACTCTCAAAACTGAAAGTGGATAAATCAATGGGGCCAGATGGGATACATCCAAGGATACTAAAAGAGCTTAAAGGGGAGCTGGTAAAACCAATAACAGAATTATTCAACCAGTCACTAGCTACTGGAGTAATCCCAGAGGACTGGAAAACAGCGAATGTAGTCCCACTGCACAAAAGTGGAAGCAAGGAAGAAGTAAGCAACTATCGACCAGTGAGCCTTACATCAGTAGTAGGGAAATTGATGGAAACACTCTTAAAACAAAGAGTTGTAGAATATCTCAAAACCAGCAATTTACAGGATCCAAAACAGCATGGGTTTACTGGGGGAAGATCATGTCAAACAAATCTTATTGACTTTTTTGACTGGGTGACTAAAGTAATAGATCAAGGTGGGGCTGTAGATGTAGCTTATCTAGACTTTAGTAAAGCTTTTGACACTGTCCCACATCGCAGACTGTTAAATAAACTTGAAAGCTTGGGATTGGATTCTAAGATAGTTGAATGGATAAGAGCGTGGTTGCAGGACAGAAAACAGAGAGTTGTAGTAAATGGAGTACAGTCAAAGGAGGGAAAGGTTACAAGTGGAGTACCCCAGGGATCTGTACTTGGACCGGTGCTTTTTAATATCTTTATTGGTGATATTGCTAATGGAATTGAGGGTAAAATGTGCCTTTTTGCAGATGACACAAAGGTATGCAACAGGGTAGACACACCAGGAGGGGTAAAACAAATGATTGAGGATCTAGGCAGATTAGAGAAATGGTCAAGAGAATGGCAACTACAGTTTAATGCCAAAAAATGCAAAATCATGCACTTGGGTCTCAGAAATCCAAAGACTCAATATAGTATAAATGGCACTATAATGGAAACTACTGAGGAAGAGAGGGATCTAGGTGTCACCATTTCAGGGGACTTAAAAGCAGGTAGGCAATGTAACAAAGCAATGAAGAAGGCAAGTCAGATGCTTGGTTGCATAGGGAGAGGTATCAGCAGTAGAAAGAAAGAAGTAATAATGCCACTGTATAGGTCATTGGTACGACCTCACCTAGAGTATTGTGTTCAGTTCTGGAGGCCATATCTCCAGAAGGATATAAATACATTAGAGACTGTACAAAGAAGAGCAACTAAAATGGTGCATGGCCTACATCACAAAACGTACCAGGAAAGACTAAAAGATCTTAATATGTATACTTTAGAGCAGAGAAGGGAAAGGGGGGACATGATAGAAACTTTCAAATATATCAAGGGCTTTAACAAGGTACAGGTGGGAGACATTCTTCACAGGAAGAGGAGCAGCAGAACACGAGGACATGCACTGAAACTAGAGGGAGGAAGATTCAGGGGAAATGCGAGGAAGAATTTTTTCACAGAAAGAGTAGTAGATAAGTGGAATAGCCTCCCAACAGAGGTGGTAGACGCAAATACAGTAGTACAATTTAAACATGCTTGGGATAAGCATATTGATATCCTTACAAAAAAATAAGGATCATATATGGTTTGAGGTAACATGTTTAAAAAAAAGGGGCAGACTAGATGGGCCAAGTGGTTCTTATCTGCCGTCAAATTCTATGTTTCTATGTTTCTATGTAACCCAGTCTATGTTGCATAATATGAATAGCAAAAAATCATGTAAATGACATACAGATGGAGCAGCTCCTGTCGGAGCTGCTCCTGGCGATTGAATCGCCAACCACCAGGTGCCGCCATATTCCGGAAGGGGGCACACAAGACGATCTGGCAATTCCCACCGCTGGCTGAGAGACACTCCATCTGTATACAGAGCATTCTCATCTGCCTTCCCCTGAAGCTGCAGGGGATTCATGATGTTTGGTGTAGTCCCCGCAGCTCCAGAAGACTAGGCAGCTCTCCCGCATCCTGCCTGCCCCTCACCGCAAACCGTTTCCCTTTGTTTGGAGGCAGGGACTCAGTGGCGTAACTATAGCTCCGCAGCCCCCGCGGTGGTGGGGAGGCGCAGAGAAAGTTTGGGCGCCGGGGGTCTGCGGGGCTATAGTTACCCGCTGCGTCTGCCGGTACCTGCCTGCCGTGCCGTCACAGTCCCGTCTCTCCTAGCGCTGGCTCCTGCTCCTATAATGAAAAAGGACACTTAAAAAATGTCTGCCCCCATACTGCAGACAGTTTTCTGTCTGCAGTATGGGGGCAGCCATTTTCTAAGAGTCACTTTTCATTATAGCAGCAGGAGCCAGCGCTGGAAGAGACGGGACCGTGACCGCAGATGCGGCTGGGCAGGTATGGGCATGGGGGGGCGCCGAGATGAGGGGGAGTGGGGGGGCGAAAACATTTTTTGCGGCGGGGTGGGGGGACGGGGGCGCAAAATAAGTAGTTACGCCACTGCAGGGACTATTATTAACAGAGACCCCCTACACCCCAAAAAAAAGGCCTGCAGTTTCTCCTTTGAATGAAGAAGTAGGTAGGTGTGATGTCTTGTTGTTGTTGCTATTGTTATTATTATTATTATTATTAGTATACAAAGGGAGCAGCCCTTGGTGTCCTGTTTTGTTTTATACAGGGGGAGATGCCTGTGGTGTCCTGGTATTATTATGCAAGGGGAGTAGGCCTGTGGTATCCTGTTATTATACAGGGGAGCAGCCTGTGGTATCCTGTTATTATACAGGGGGAGCAGCCTGTGATTTCTTGTTGTTGTTATTGTTATTATTATTATACTACAAGGGGAGCAGCCTGTGGTGTTATTATACAGGGTGAGCAGCCTGTGGTGTCCTGTTTTGTTTTATACAGGGGGAGATGCCTGTGGTGTCCTGGTATAATTATACTCCAGTATATATACTCCAGTTGATATAATCAACTCCAGGCTTAATCTTTTTTATTAATACGAAAAACCTCCATTTAACGCTGTTACTTAGGGATGCGGTCAGTTGGTCTACAGCATGATGGTCGACAGTCATTAGGTCGACATGGGAAAAGGTCGACCTGGTTCTAGGTCGAAATGTCATTAGTTCGACAGTGTCTAGGTCGACATGGGGTTTTTCACTGTCTTTTTGAGCCAACGTGTGCCGACAGGTGGTATTTCATGCTCTACCATCCACTAGGGAGCGGTGGGAGAATAAAATAGTGTGCCGAGCGCAGCGAGCGATGCGAGGGGATGCGGTGCACTTTAAACTGTGTCCATGTCCCCTGTTGACATTCAGGTCACAAAACAGTGGAAAAACCCCATGTCATACTTTTGACTGTAGACCTAGACATTGTCGAACTAATGACCTTGAAATTTGCCAGCCAACCCCTGTCCATGCCCATGTACCCCCAGTCAGATGAAGAGCAGAGTAAAGGTCCATACACCCTGTGCGACTATGCCCAGCGTGTATGGACAGCGCTAATCACTATTATCGCTGGGGGGAATGCCGCTCAGTGCATACACACTGAGCAGCTTTCCCCCTGCCCGGCGTCATCAGTGGGGGGGCTGACGGCTTTGCAAAGCACAGCGCTACGCAAATCCGTCCTCAAAGCCGCTGGTATTACCAGCAGATAAACGGCTTTCCCAGCGATGATGCGTGAGCGTGCAGCAGCGCTCGACGCTCTTTGCCGGGGCATATACACCGGGTGGCTTTGAGCTGAAAGACGCTAAAACCTGCTGTTTTGAGCGGCTTTCAGCTCAAAGTCACCCAGTGTGTATGGGCCTATAGCGATGGTGTTCAAACAAACAAAAGCAGATGTCAGCGTGTAGGAATCTACGAACGCATTTCTTTGCTTACTGACAATTTCTTTCTCCGTAAGGTAACTCAGAATGGCCGCCACATTTTTGATGACATGGCCAGTAATTCTGCATCGGAAGACGCAGTCTCTGGTTCAGTTCACCCCACTAAACGGAGGCAACACTCCTTGGTTTCCTGTTTTGGTACTCGTCTCCTCCCCCAGACGGCTGAAGCCTGGCACTCAGACTGCAGCATCCAGGGCACTGAGACCAGGTTCACAGTAACATTACATTACAGTACACTGCGGTGTCCCAAAAACATTGGTCGGTTGCAATTAATACGGGACTTCAGGGCTGAATAAGCCCCTTAATGTCTCTAATACTTTTCCGTGTAGAGCTAAACATGTTACATGTGAAAATTAGTTTGTTTTCTTTTTTTTTCTTTTAGTGAACATTTGAACTTTCTGCCAATTTCTGCATAATTTCAGTTTCTAGCAAAAAATACAGATCATACAACATCAACTAAGCAATGATAATAATAGCAAGATCGAGATGCACGGGAATCATTACACCCTCCGTGATGCATGGGCGTCACGGATGGTGTAATGGTTAGCATTACTGCCTCACAGCACTGAGGTCATGGGTTCGATACCCACCATGGCACTAACTGTGTGGAGTTTGTATATTCTCCCCGTGTTTGCGTGGGTTTACCCCAGGTACTCCAGTTTCCTCCAACAATCAAAAAATATACTGGTAGGTCAATTGGCTTCCAGCAAAATTCTCCCTAGAATGTCTGTGTGTGCGTGTACATGTGGTAGGGAATATAGATTGTAAGCTCCACTGGGGCAGGGACTGATGGGAATGTTCAACTATACTCTGTAAAACGCTGTGGAATATGTGTGCGCTTTATAAGAAACTGTTCATAAATAATAATAATAAATAATAAATGGACAAGCGTCCAACGCTGACTTTAACAAAATATTTCTATGTTATACGTATGCTAAAGTGTGCGTGAGCTTATGGGGTTGTCAACTGTTCCTAATTGCCAAGTCCATCCAAGGTTTAAAATAACGTTCCTTAGAAGTGTCTGTCCTTCAAATAACTGCACAGTACAATTACTTCTTTTGTACCTTAAGGGCGGTATTCAATCCCAGATCATTGTAACCACCTTTTCACCTGCAGGTATATAGTTACCACATAAACTATAATGATATTATACTTATTTCCTTTTTTGGGGCTCTAAATGAACAGAGGTACAATCGTATTTATAAAAAGGTAAGTTTACTTTACCAAAATGATGAATATAACATTACAATGTAAAACATTTGAATACAATGAATAACTTTGCATGACGTATAAATTCAATTAATAACTACACTCTCTATATTTCCTATACATATATTAATGCATGCATCTACACAAAAAGTTACCATGGGCTGGCCAGCATAAAAAATCACTGCATATAAACACATTTGTTGGCGCGCGTTGGGGCCCTTGGTATGCTGAAGGTGTGAATGGGTTAATAAGCAACCTGTCTAAATATAAGTCTCTCCGCTGGCCTTCACTAGGTGTTCCTAGCACTGTAGAAGTCTATGTCTCTGTCCCTTTGATGTTTGATGTTATTCACACAAAGTATTTAAACCACTGAGTTTAGTTACAATAGCCTAGCTTTCCCTTAGATGATTGAAACTTTCTGTGCTTTCCTATAATCGTTTGGCTGTAAGCCCAGGGGGCAATTGCTACATAGTCTCCTGTCCTGTGCAGTAGGAAGCTATTAGGCTATTTCTATTACAGCTCGCTGTCTTTAAGTGGAGCCGATATAAGTGTCCGGGGATCCTATGGTGTTAGAGTACATAAGGAACATTAGCTCACCCGATCTGGCAGCTGTTATAGGGATGATGCCCGTAAGTCTCTTTCTTGCTTGGCTTTAAGTCTGAAGGTGCCTCCTCCCGTCTCCCGCAGGTAGTACCTGGGTGTAGAGGGGCACAGGCTTTAATGTTGGGCGGTAGGTGGGGAAGCAGTATGTGCCTGCTGGGCAACAGGGCCTCCCTGGCAGGTGGGCTGCGGCTTCACCCTCAGCAGGTTACCTTCCCCACGCCTCCTCCCGTCTCCCACAGGCAGCGCTGCTAGTGAGGCAGGCGGAGCCCGGGTGTAGAGGGGCGTGGATGGGGCGTCTCACTCTCTTGGCGTCTCAGCTGGTTTGTGGGCGGCTGCAAAGAGGCGGCTCCCTTCCCCTCTTGTCGGCGCCTCTCCTCCTAACTTGTGCGGCGCTGCTGGCAGTGGGCGGTGTCTTCGGATGGACGGCGGTGCTTCCCTCTTGCGGCTGGTGAACTGGTGGGCGGCTCCTCTCCTCGCTTGTCAGCGTCTCTCCTCCCGTCTCCCGCTGGTGACTGCCTATGTCACCAGGGTGTAGAGGGGGCGTGACAGGGGCAGCGCTTCCCTAGTGCTAAGCGGCGGCTTCTGGCTTCAAACAGCGGCATCTGGGAACAGCTGGTCGGTGGGCGGTGAGCAGCTCCTTCCCCAACTGGACAGAGCCTTCTGTGATGGGCGTTAGAGGGACGTCCTTCGGCTTCTCCCCGGCAGCAGCGTCTCTGAGGGGCAGCGTCCTGCAGCACCCTGTCAGCGGCTCCTTCAGCGGCTTTCCTTCCAGAGAAGCTTGAAGGCACCCCTTCTGGCTTCTCTTCTCCTTCCCCCCCCCCCCCCCCCCGTGCCTGGCCGCTAGTCTACAGCTCAGATGTTTACAGCTCCGGCTGGCCAGGCACAGGGGGGAGCACTGGGGAGAGGTGTATCCAGATCTCCCTCCGTGTTGTATTGACAGCCCTTTTATACTCCTTCAGCAGGGTCAGCTGACCTGTCCTTGAGGCCAGCTGAGCGGGAAAATCAACTGGCTCGAGACACCCTTTCTTTCCTGCCCAGCAACAGCTGTTTTGATTGGTAGCAGATGCATATTACCTCAGGCACTCACAATACACCTTAGTCTGGATGTAAATAAATGTCCTTACAACTTTAAGCTGACAATACTGTTGAATTATTTTCACTGTATTATATTATAAAGCAGGAACAATACTCCAATATATACATTTTTTACTGTTTCACAAGACTCTGTCACGTTTTGTTGTTCAGCGAACATTGCCATATATGTACAAGAGTTCACAACATAACTTTTCATTTTCAGAAGTAAATGTAAGGATTTACATTTCACAGAATGTACAAATAAATAAACTATATGTACAAATACACATTAAGATACAATATGTCTCCATCTACTTCAGTGGAAATACAATCACTGATCTGCCTTCACCTCACACATTGACCAATGACAACCTATCAGAGATAAACTCAATATTAACCCCCCTGCATCGGATCACATCTCTGCTTTTATATATATATATATATATATATATATATATATATATATATATATATATATATATATATATATATATATATATATCTGTTTAAACCTTTATCAGGGTTACATCATGATTGTCGATCCCTCTCGACAGCCGTGACCCTGGCCCATTTTTGTTTTGTTCGAGCGCATATCGCTAGGCAGGATTCAATGTCCCACCTAGCGATCGGTGACACCCGTGGCCTAACCCTGTCCATACACACCCACACACCGTAGCCTTATCCTATCCATACACACCCACACACCCATAGCCTAACCCTATCCATACACACCCACACACCCGTAGCCTAACTCTATCCATACACACCCTTAGCCAAACCCTATCCATACACACCCACACACCCATAGCCTAACCCTATCCATACACACCCGTATCCTAACCCTATCCATACACACCCACACACCCGTAGCCTAACCCTATCCATACACACCCACACACCCATAGCCTAACCCTATCCATACACACCCACACACCCATAGCCTAACCCTATCCATACACACCCGTAGCCTAAACCTATCCATACACACCCACACACCCATAGCCTAACCCTATCCATACACACCCACACACCCGTAGCCTAACTCTATCCATACACACCCTTAGCCAAACCCTATCCATACACACCCACACACCCGTAGCCTAAACCTATTCATACACACCCGTAGCCTAACCCTATCCATACACACCCATAGCCTAACCCTATCCATACACACCTGTAGCCAAACCCTATCCATACACACCCACACACCCGTAGCCTAACCCTATCTATACACACCCACACTCCCATAGTCTAACCCTATCCATACACACCCACACACCCATAGCCTAACCCTATCCATTCACACCTGTAGCCAAACCCTATCCATACACACCCACACACCCATAGCATAACCCTATCCATACACACCCACACACCCATAGCCTAACCCTATCCATACACACCCATAGCCTAACCCTATCCATACACACCCACAAACCCGTAGCCTAACTCTATCCATACACAACCTTAGCCAAACCCTATCCATACACACCCACACACCCGTAGCCTAACTCTATCCATACACACCCGTAGCCTAACCCTATCCATACACACCCACACACCCGTAGCCTAAACCTATCCATACACACCCGTAGCCTAACCCTATCCATACACACCCATAGCTTAACCCTATCCATACACACCTGTAGCCAAACCCTATCCATACACACCCACACACCCGTAGCCTAACCCTATCTATACACACCCACACTCCCATAGTCTAACCCTATCCATACACACACACACATCCATAGCCTAACCCTATCCATTCACACCTGTAGCCAAACCCTATCCATACACACCCACACACCCATAGTCTAACCCTATCCATACACACCCACACACCCATAGCATAACCCTATCCATACACACCCATAGCATAACCCTATCCATACACACCCACACACCCATAGCCTAACCCTATCCATACACACCCATAGCCTAACCCTATCTATACACACCCATAGCCTAACCCTATCCATACATACCCGTAGCCTAACCCTATCCATACACACCCGTAGCCTAACCCTATCCATACACACCTGTAGCCTAACCCTATCTATACACACCCACACACCCATAGCCTAACCCTATCCATACACACCCATAGCCTAACCCTATCTATACACACCCACACACCCATAGCCTAACTCTATCCATACATACCCGTAGCCTAACCCTATCCATACACACCCGTAGCCTAACCCTATCCATACACAACCATAGCCTAACCCTATCCATACACACCCACACACCCGTAGCCTAACTCTATCCATACACACCCGTAGCCTAACCCTATCCATACACACCCACACACCCGCATCCTAACCCTATCCATACACTCCCGTAGCCTAAACCTATCCATACACACCCATAGCCTATCCCTATCCATACACACCCGTAGCCTAACCCTATCCATACACACCCGTAGCCTAAATCTATCCATACACACCTGTAGCCTAACCCTATCTATACACACCCACACACCCATAGCCTAACCCTATCCATACACACCCGTAACCTAACCCTATCCATACACACCCAGACACACGTAACCTAACCCTATCCATACACACCCAGACACCCGTAACCTAACCCTATCCATACACACCCACACACCTGTATCCTAAACACCCCCATTGAAATCCTGTGTTTGCCACTGCACTCTCCCCCCATTATATTTGCCTGCTCTAAGCTGCTGCATATCCAGCCATTCCCACTGTCACACCAATCACCAGCCACACACACCACCATAGGTCTGTATCCCAGATGTGGGCCGTACAATGTGCAAAATGCATTTCTACAGGATTACAGCACTCATGTGAGGTGCACATGGCCTTTATTTTGTTAAAACAGGATATGATGGTGGTTGGGTGGTGGTGGTGGTGGGGGGGCAGGTGTTATTGCCCCCCAATGGGTGTGAACTGTCTGCGCTGGTGTGTGTCTTGGTGCTAGATGCCTTAGATGTTACCACCCATTGTGGGCAGATGGAATTACTGAGGGGAATTTGGTGTAATTGCATGCTGAGGTCAGCTGTGACTGCGTGGTGAAGATGTTAGCACTGGGAAAGGCCAGAGGCAGCTGTGGCAGACTGGAGGAAGTGTATATAGATGTTATTTACCTCAGGTGTACGTGTGAGGAATTACCAGATCTCCCAGTGTGGGATTTAGATGGATCCTAGAGATCCCGTTTGATACCCACACTGAGAGATCCGGTAATACCCCACAATTACACCTAAGGTAATGGCTCTACAGTCTACCACAAGGCTTCTAGCCCCTCCCAGGTCAACCACGTAATCACAGCTGACCTTCAGTATGATGAGATGTTAATATGGCTCCACAATGGATGCAAGGAAGCCTACACAGATGTTCTAGAAAGACACACACCAGCGCAGAGATTCCCACCCATTTCCTCCTGTATCATTTACACCAGGAATTGGCTGGTTCTTAGCGCCACAGTTGTTGTCTTGTTCCTATAAAGAGAAGAGAAACCTTGTAAGTGACAAAGGTAAAGGGAGTCATGTACACAATACAAACAGTTTAGAAGGCCAAAGATATATATACTTTGTGATTAAAAGGGGCAATCATTTACAGCACAAAACCAGGCCTTATAAGTGCCGGCCCCTTTATAAACAACCTCTGAGCTAGGCCGGCATACCGCACGGCCGCTGAACTCATAGGCCATTACATTCGGCTAAATGTGTTATGAGCGTGCGTGTCCTGCCCCGTGTGAGGTACGAGGTATGTAATGCCCGGTGGCACAGACCAGAGTGGAGACTGAGGGCTCCTTATGGATCCTTCCCCACAATCCAGAACTCATTCCTACAGGAAGGAAGAGAGCTCAGCCATAATGTTATCTGATGAGAGACCGTTCCTGCAACAAGGCCTAATGAATAGTCACCCCCCATACTACTGCCGTATGGGGACCGGTGGCTCAACATATCTACAGTGCACACAGGAAACATCCCTGATATCTCCGCCATTGCATCCACACTGAATGGGACGGAAACCTCTGTGTACGCTTATGTAATGGGCCCGGTCACATGGATGAATAGGCCACATTGTGCTCCAGTGAGGTGTATATGATTCATGGGAATAAGTATACTCTAGTCACTCCTAACTGTGCATCTGTGGCCACGGCCAGTACAGGCGCCATCACTGTCCTGCACATATGAACGGCACTTACTTTTTGGGCGCCTTCCTATTCCTCCTGATGGGGCAGCTCTGTGGTACAGGGAAGACAATGTTATACATGTTATAAGGAAAATAGAGTGTAACCACCAGTACAAGTTACTACATGTTATAGGTTTATTATCCCCCCCCCCCCCCCCCACATCTCCCCCACCGGGACACTACCAGCCCCAGGTGGCATGCGGGATAGTCCTAAAAAATCAGGACATATAGTCTCAACTTCCCTTCTGTCCCCCGCTGTCAGCCTTTAGGACATGCCATAGAAAGGTAATCATTGTGTGGATTTCACCTAATCACAGAACGAAGATGGATAGGAATGTTGTATAATGTAGACATTTATAGTGATAACGAGATGCTATGATAGTTATCTGTAGTCCAGAATGCTTCTCATCCCGGATATTGGTAAATCAAACAGCATCGCATCCCCCATGGAAACCTATGGGAGGATGTGGCTGAGAGAGGGAATGGAGGGATCCCTCTGTCATATATACATATGGGAATACTTTATATTTGTGGCTAACCATAATGCAATGATAAATGGGCCCCGGAGAGAGCACTTCACATGGGAAAGCTACTCCCCTCCTATTCTGGCATCCCTGTCTGAGGGAATGCAGCCGATGCATTGCCTAGAAGCCAGGCTGTCCCTAGCACATAGTACCTGGCAGTTCCGGACCTAAGCCCCGCCTCTGGATTTAGGTTTCATTGGAACTTAGTCCCACCTCCCACCGGATTTGTGCCCAATCACAATGAGGGCAGAGAGGAGAGGCTACATTGGCAGTACACAGCATACTCCCTCATATTCTCTAGAGTGAAATATTCACTCACCTTTACCCAGGCAATAAAGTCCTCGATTTGAGTGATGTTTCTGTCTAGTTCTGTAAATAAAATAAAGATAAACAGTCACACTGGTGTCTTGGGTTCTGCGGCTGCCCATTGATAAGCGTTGTGGTGTGTAAAATGTTTCCAAATAATACACTGTATATTGGGGGGGGGGGGGGGAGGTTTAGTCACCACTGTAACCTGTTTACATCCTGTATTATTATAGGATTTAATGCAATTTTTTTTTGTAGTCCCTGAGCGAGTGACAAATTTGGTGTTGTGAACGGTATATGGGGGTGTTGTATTGATGTGACTGGTATATAGGGGTGTTGTATTGATGTGACTGGTATATAGGGGTGTTGTATTGATGTGACCGGTATATGGGGGTGTTGTATTGATGTGACTGGTATATAGGGGTGTTGTATTGATGTGACAGGTATATGGGGGTGTTGTATTGATGTGACAGGTATATGGGGGTGTTGTATTGATGTGACAGGTATATGGGGATGTTGTATTGATGTGACAGGTATATGGGGGTGTTGTATTGATGTGACTGGTATATGGGGATGTTGTATTGATGTGACAGGTATATGGGGGTGTTGTATTGATGTGACAGGTATATGGGGGTGTTGTATTGATGTGACCGGTATATGGGGGTGTTGTATTGATGTGACTGGTATATAGGGGTGTTGTATTGATGTGACTGGTATATAGGGGTGTTGTATTGATGTGACCGGTATATGGGGGTGTTGTATTGATGTGACTGGTATATAGGGGTGTTGTATTGATGTGACAGGTATATGGGGGTGTTGTATTGATGTGACAGGTATATGGGGGTGTTGTATTGATGTGACAGGTATATGGGGGTGTTGTATTGATGTGACTGGTATATGGGGGTGTTGTTTTGATGCGACAGGTATATGGGGGTGTTGTATTGATGTGACAGGTATATGGGGGTGTTGTATTGATGTGACAGGTATATGGGGATGTTGTATTGATGTGACAGGTATATGGGGGTGTTGTATTGATGTGACTGGTATATAGGGGTGTTGTATTGATGTGACTGGTATATAGGGGTGTTTTTTTGATGTGACAGGTATATGGGGGTGTTGTATTGATGTGACCGGTATATGGGGGTGTTGTATTGATGTGACTGGTATATAGGGGTGTTGTATTGATGTGACAGGTATATGGGGGTGTTGTATTGATGTGACAGGTATATGGGGGTGTTGTATTGATGTGACAGGTATATGGGGGTGTTGTATTGATGTGACTGGTATATGGGGGTGTTGTTTTGATGCGACAGGTATATGGGGGTGTTGTATTGATGTGACAGGTATATGGGGGTGTTGTATTGATGTGACAGGTATATGGTGGTGTTGTATTGATGTGACAGGTATATGGGAGTGTTGTATTGATGTGACAGGTATATGGGGGTGTTGTATTGATGTGACAGGTATATGGGGATGTTGTATTGATGTGACAGGTATATGGGAGTGTTGTATTGATGCGACAGGTATACGGGGGTGTTGTATTGATGTGACAGGTATATGGGGGTGTTGTATTGATGTGACAGGTATATGGGGGTGTTGTATTGATGTGACCGGTATATGGGGGTGTTGTATTGATGTGACTGGTATATAGGGGTGTTGTATTGATGTGACTGGTATATAGGGGTGTTGTATTGATGTGACCGGTATATGGGGGTGTTGTATTGATGTGACTGGTATATAGGGGTGTTGTATTGATGTGACAGGTATATGGGGGTGTTGTATTGATGTGACAGGTATATGGGGGTGTTGTATTGATGTGACAGGTATATGGGGGTGTTGTATTGATGTGACTGGTATATGGGGGTGTTGTTTTGATGCGACAGGTATATGGGGGTGTTGTATTGATGTGACAGGTATATGGGGGTGTTGTATTGATGTGACAGGTATATGGGGATGTTGTATTGATGTGACAGGTATATGGGGGTGTTGTATTGATGTGACTGGTATATAGGGGTGTTGTATTGATGTGACTGGTATATAGGGGTGTTGTATTGATGTGACAGGTATATGGGGGTGTTGTATTGATGTGACCGGTATATGGGGGTGTTGTATTGATGTGACTGGTATATAGGGGTGTTGTATTGATGTGACAGGTATATGGGGGTGTTGTATTGATGTGACAGGTATATGGGGGTGTTGTATTGATGTGACAGGTATATGGGGGTGTTGTATTGATGTGACTGGTATATGGGGGTGTTGTTTTGATGCGACAGGTATATGGGGGTGTTGTATTGATGTGACAGGTATATGGGGGTGTTGTATTGATGTGACAGGTATATGGTGGTGTTGTATTGATGTGACAGGTATATGGGGGTGTTGTATTGATGTGACAGGTATATGGGGGTGTTGTATTGATGTGACAGGTATATGGGGGTGTTGTATTGATGTGACAGGTATATGGGGGTGTTGTATTGATGCGACAGGTATTTGGGGGTGTTGTATTGATGTGACAGGTATTTGGGGGTGTTGTATTGATGTGACAGGTATATGGGGGTGTTGTATTGATGTGACAGGTATATGGGGGTGTTGTATTGATGTAACAGGTATATGGGCGTGTTGTATTGATGCGACAGGTATTTGGGGGTGTTGTATTGATGTGCCAGGTATATGGGGGTGTTGTATTGATGTGACAGGTATATGGTGGTGTTGTATTGATGTGACAGGTATATGGTGGTGTTGTATTGATGTGACAGGTATATGGGGGTGTTGTATTGATGCGACAGGTATTTGGGGGTGTTGTATTGATGTGACAGGTATATGGTGGTGTTGTATTGATGTGACAGGTATATGGGGGTGTTGTATTGATGTAACAGGTATATGGGGGTGTTGTATTGATGTAACAGGTATATGTGGGTGTTTTATTGATGTGACAGGTATATGTGGGTGTTTTATTGATGGAACAGGTGCATGGGACAAAATGCTCTCTTCCTTGCCAGTGGCAGGTGCAGAGGTTGGGAGCCACACCAACTGGCAAAATACAAATAGGGGTGCCAGACAAATGCTGCCAAGTATTACCAGCTGGGACTCACTGGTAGTTGGCGTGGCTCCCCTATTTACATTTTGGACTGTGCTGCAGCCCTACCTGTGCAACTGCCACTGGCAAGGAAGTCCAGGAACAGAGCATTTGTCGCTAGAAAAGATAGGTAACTATAACAGGGAAGACCCCTCCGCTGTAGGCTGCACCCCCAGATTCTATGGTAGTTATACCCTAGGGCAGGGCCGGGCAATTGCGGCCCTCCAGATGTTAAGGAACTACACATCCTAGCATGCCTTGCATCAGTTTCAGCATGGCCACATAGCAAAACTAATGCAAAGCATCCTGGGATGTGTAGTTCCTCAACATCTGGAAGGCCACAATTGCCCAGCCCTGCCCTAGGGGGATAATTCAGGTTGGATCGTTATACAGGTATATAGAGAAAATGCAGTGGGCTGCAAGCTAATAGCCCCGCCCATAAGGAGAGAACAAACACCCCCTGCAAAATTGCAAATTAATCCCTAATCGCTTTGTTCGATAATTGCATGCCTCCCAACCGTCCTGATAATTGCGGGAACGTCCTGGTATTCGGGGACGTTCCCACATCCCTCCCACCACTGGCAGTGTCCCCCGGCGGGGGGGGGGGGACAGTTGGAAGTCCCCGTTAGTTGCTGGTGAGCGGAAAATAGACGCTGTGCGCATGCCCATAGGTATCAACATCAGCCCTGCTTCGCACCCCTGGGCTATTGCCATTCTGATATGGCGATAGCCCAATGTAGCCTACGGCTACACATCGCACTGCCTGAGCGGAAGTGCGGTCAGCGGGGTTGCGTCGGGTCAGTGCGTAACCACGCATGCGCAGACCCCCGGCTTCCGGCTCTGGGCATCGCAGGGACGGGCTCTTTTCGGAGCCCTGTCCCTGCGCCTGCCAGATGATAAATCCCGGCGGTATCGCAGGGTACCGCAATGCGATGTCCGGCGATATCACCGCACCGGCATCGCTCTCTAATGATAAATGTGCCCCTAAATCTGCAGCATGACATATGTGAAAGTGGCCTAGCTAATACAACCTTCGGTACTTGTGTATTATCACGGCGCCCACTAAGCAATTTGCTTAGTGGGCTATTCTGCGTAGGAAAATCTCATCGTATCGCATTGCATGGGCCATTTTAAGGGCCGTGTGATGCAACGCGATTTTCATGTAATTTATTCACTGCTCTCTTAGCCCCGGGGGATCGCATCGCACCTCCCACAAAATCGCATGCAATTGCATGGGATTTTATAGGGTGTGCGATGCCATTACATTAGCTATACAATAATATCATTGTATGACATACAATGATACGCTTCAGGCTTGGGCTCGGTGGCTCGCTGCGCTTGCCACACTATATAAAATCAATTCCACGCCAACGTGGATAGTGGGGGTATGAAAAGGTCGGAGGACGCGTTCCGCCACCCCTCGCGGGGCTCGCTGCACTCGCCACGCTTTGGGGTGGCGTGAATACTGGGGGGGCTAAAACCTCATTGTATGTCATACGATGACATTATTGTATAGCTAATGTAATGGCATCGCACACCCTATACAATCGCATGCAATCGCATGCGATTTTGCGGGAGGTGCGATGCGATGCGATACGATCCCCCACGGCTAAGATAGCAGTGAATAAATTACATAGGAAAATCGCATCACATCGCACGGCCCTTAAAATGGCCCATGATTTTCCTACGGTGCCGTATGTAAGAAACTTGGGCGCCGTGATAATAACCAAGTACCCAACCTTCTGATTCTAGCTCCGTTAGTTGGGTCCTTGCACGTGGCTATAAGGCTTGTGTTAGGCAAGATGCCTTACAAACCAAAGCAAGTGTTGACATAAATCACCATTATACTGTATGATGGGTTAAAGTCATTATGGCCAACGTTTTCATACCGATAACACAATAATGTTCTCAATGCATTCCACAAAAATTAAACCTGCACGTCCAATTCTTAATGAATAGAGAAATAGAATCTTAACGCAGCAATTTCCTACTAGACGGAGGAATGAGGTGGGTGACCAAGGTTTAAAAAGTCAATCCTGATTTTTTTTTTCTAGTGGAAAAGTAATTTTTCTGACATTTCATCTTTTTAATAGAAAAAAGGTACCTTCATACATATTTTCAATTTAGCCATAAATTGACAGGGAAATGGTACTGAACTCTGTGTAAAGTATTTAAAAGTTTTTGTGAAAGTTTCTAAGCTTCTTCCCAATTAGCAGTCAGGGCAGAAGGCCCTCTCGATGGAATGAGTCTCTCCGCTGCGCGATTACACCACTGCAGTGTGCAGGGACTTTTACTGTGTGCTATGGCTCGCTAGTTTTATAATTTGTTTCCAATTTTACTATTAGTATAATTTTAGGCAATTTACCTTTTCTATGCCTTTCATTTTAAGCCCACGACACAAAATATTTCAATTTCCCAAGGGATTTAGTGGCCTAACTTTCCTTTCAAGGTAAGGCCTAATATCCAAGTTTTTCTTTAATGAACTGCCCAAAAATTCAATTTATAATATACTGCCACACAAACTCAGGTTACGTTTTACTCCAGGAAAGTAATGGAAAATGCTTTGTTGATCCAGACAGGGGTGTAACTAGAGCAATGGAAGAATTGGCGGCAATGGAAGCATTGGCCGCCAGCAGTCAGCGGTGCACTGAGGAGGGAGAAAGGAGCAACAGCCGCATTTAGACAGTTGGAGGCACTTGCTGCACTGCCTCTGATAGCTGGATACTCACTGGTAGATATACTGTATTAACAATTTGAACAATTGATCTGCATATATAACTGTTGTCGGATCTTGTTCTCCATACACAGTTCCCAATTCATCCTGCATGTCATCACAACGGGGTTGGTGCACTGTACATGCAACCGCCCAGTTGAGCTGTTAATCACCGCCGGCTGGTGTGCAGGTGTATGGGAGATCAGCAGATGGCCCGTACGCACAGCACCATGTGCAGATATATTGAACATTGTCTGTGTTGCACAGCCACCGCAATACGTCTGTGAACGACGTCGTTCCCAGACATACCGCTGGTACGCACTGGCCGATTTTCCAGTCGTTTAATCGAACAGCCGATATATTGCCCAGTGTACCCACCATTACTTTTTGGTGTAACCTCTGACATTCTGCACATGTGCAGCTACATATATCTCCTCAAGGTACTGGCTGACAGTGGGTTGCTGGGAGAATGCCGACGTTGCAGGGAGGCAGTGCCTATAGGACACCAAACTATTGTATCTGATGCTCAAACATCCATTAAATCCAGGGGCGTAGATAGTGTAAGGCAGCCCCCGCTACTGCTTGGGGGAGCGGGGGCTGCGTGGGCGCCGGGTGTCACCTGTGTGCTGGGAGGCAGAGAGAGTAGAACAGTAGCTCCAGCCTCTGCTTTTCAGGCTGCGTGCTCCGCAGATTTCACTTCCTTCCGGCGTGCTGTGATGTGCTGCCTGTCACATCACACGCTGCCTTCTGCCGGCCGCTGAGTTAGTGCTGACTGCTGTCAGAGCCGGAGACCAGAGTGCTATAAACACAGCAGGAGATAACAGTGACAGCGCTGTGAGGATGGATGACCTCAGGTCACTGGTTCCTTGCTTCGGTTTAGTAAGTAATGTGATCTACCCATCTGCATACTGTAGCTCACATTGTTAGCAAGGGACAGTCTGCCAACTACTTGCACCTTTACAAGTGTATTCAAACATTGTTGAATACATTTCTGTAGCAGCGAGTAGTTTGCAAACTGTCCCTTTCTCCCTAAATGAGTAAGATCTACACATAGTAGAATATAGAGCTTTTTCAGCTAGGATAAATAGACACCCCCCCCCCCCCCCCCCTATGTAGGGACCAACTCTGCTTGCCACCCCACCATGTGTTTTTTATACCCTCATGGTTTTCCACTGTGCCCCTTGAGAATATGGACTGCGCATAAATAGTGCACATTCAGAGTGGCACCCGCAATACTCCCAGACACTGCTCAGGGCCTCACAGCGGGAGCCTCATCAGTCAAGATGCTCCACTATGCTGTCTCAGATGCCGCTGAGCCGCCTGCATTGTCCCTGAGCTTGGGGCACTACTACTGTTCAACTACAGCACCACATCACACTTTCCTACCTACCTCTAAACTGTAAGTGCTATGAAATTAGCAGCATCTTTTATTATTATATATAATAACCGTATGAGCTACCTATGCCTGTGGGAGGGGAAGGTAAGGGTCTACGGGAGGGGAGGGTGATTTTTAAATTAAATTACATGACCTCACCTTGTTGGTGAGATGCTGCTTGTACCACGGGCATGGGCGAGTCGGCCGTGGCACCATTCACGTGTGCGGTGCCGCGCGAGACTCCCTTCTTCCTCCTATCGCTGTGCAGTGCCAGTCTCCCTCCGCCCTATGCTGCACGGCACAGCACATTAACTTCCTCCACTCTCTACTGTCCTAGATCCTGACACACTTACATTCTGGATATCGGCTGTCCGTATTCCGGCATTGGCATCATGATTTGTTTTGAAGCCCTGGCGCCAGTGTTCTGACAGCAGTCAGGATGCTGGTGTCGGTCTACTGAACACCAACATCTTGACTACTTCAGGCATTACGATTTGTGGCATAATGTATAAGGGGCATTACGGTGTGCGGCACATTGTGTAATGGGCATTGCGGTGTGCGGCATAATGTGTAATGGGAATTACGGTGTGTGTGGCATATTGTGTATTGAGCATTACGGTGTCTTGCATATTGTGTAATGGGTATTCTGGTATAGCATAATGTGTTATGGGCATTACAGTGTGTAGCATACTGTGTAATGGGCATGACAGTGTTTAGCATTATTTGTAATGACCATTACGGTGTGTGGCAAAATGTGTAATGGGCATTACACCTTACAATGAGGCCACACACCCTCTTTTGTAATGTGCACATTCATTTTCATATCTATTGGAGGGGCACATTTTTACTAGGAAGAATGGGGGCGCCAGAATTTTATTTGGCTTGGGGGAGCAAAATTTATAGTTACGCCACTGATTAAATCACACAACTTTTTTGTACTTTTTCAGTATTTGATAGAACTAATGATGCGCACCGTGCCTTTTGAACTAGATCGCATTGTATCTAGTTAAAAACAAATCTGATGTGCTAAAGCACCGTGCATTTTCAACTAGATACAATGTGATATGTATGGGCTTCTTCAATTTACGTTTTTCTTCCTACTCTCATAGAGGGGGTGATCCGAGTTGAACAAAGAGGCCGGATCCACAGATGGACACATTTCAAGGTTTTCGGTATACTGCACATACGCCACAGAGAGAGATCGGTGCCTGCAGGATCAACTCCACGCTTACGACGTGGAACACTATTTAGTTCATGGATGGACTACACATTAGATCCGATTCAGATCTAATCACACAGCTGCATTTTCACAGCAGTGGCAATTATCGAATGATGCAGTACGCATTTGTGTGAGCCATTCATCTGAAGGGTGATTGACACTCTGCGGGCGTTTGGGAGCCGTAATGCAGCGTTTTTAATCGGGCCTAAATCGGGGCATTTTTGAGAAATGGGTTTGTGAGCAGAAGCTGGGCTGCTCACACCGTATACAATGCACCCATGTTTTTTAATACTTACCCTCCTGAGTCCCACAATGCCAGCCTCAGTGCTGTGCATCATAGTAGGGTCTGAGTAGTGCAGAGGATACGCAAAGACATACCCATAGCCGCAAATTTAACCAATGGGGAAGACACTAGTGCAGCACATAAAGACAAAATATTAACATAATCCCTGTTGACTTCCGGTTTTACCAGCAGTAAAAAAATTGTGAAAATCCAAAAATAAAAGTCTAAGGGCCAGATGTATCAAGCTTCAAAAGTGATAAAATGGAGAGTGATAAACAGCCAGCCAATCAGCTTCTACCTGCCATGCCACAGACTGGGTTTGAAAAATGACAGGTAGTAGCTGATTGGCTGGTTGTTTATTACTCTCCAATTTATCACTTTTGAAGCTTGTTACATCTGGCCCTTAGGCCAGATGCACTAAGCCTCAAAAGTGATAAAATGGAGAGTGATAAACAACCAACCAATCAGCTCCTGCCTAACATTTTTCAAACACAGGGGTAAATGTATGAAGCAGTGATAAGGGAGAAGTGATATAGTGCCTGGTACTTTATCACCGGCCAATCAGCTCCAGACTGTTGTTACAGGCTGGGTTTAAAAAGGGACATTTAAGAGCTGACTGGTCAGTGATAAAGTACCTATCACTTCTCCTCCCTTATCACTGCTTCATACATCTACCCATCAGTCTTTTACATGCCAGGTAAGAGCTGATTGGCTGGTTGTTTATCACTCTACATTTTATCACTTTTGAAGCTTAATGCATCTGGACCTAAATTGGATATATACATTTGTATATAATTACCAAATAATCAATACATAAAGAGGAAATATCTATTTTATTAAGAGAAACATAGTCTGCATTTTTTCACATTTTAAACCTGTAAATTATTAAACCACACCCCTTTCCACTGCCAACCAATGCAGAATTAAGGAAGGGGATCAATAATGCTAGGATACCACTAGCCCAATACACCTTGATAAACACTCTAGGAGCAGAAACGCGTTGGGCAGGAGAGGGAAACCGTTTTTCCTCTACCTCCCCCATGGCAGCCATTACATATGGGTTTTTCCCTGATTGGGTAGCTTTGGAAAGGAAAAAAAGACTCCTCCTGTATAAAAGGCTCCTCCTCCTTCCTGCTTGCGTCTTTTTTTCCTTTCCCTAAAAAAACATGGGTAGCAGAAAGGTGGTGGCTTGCCCTGTGAAGTCTGGCTTAAATCTCCCCTCATTCCCTCCGGGGGTATGGAGGGGAGAATGGGTACCTGAAAGGGCCCGGGTCTCACGAGCCGCATGCCGTCCTCAGGTGTGGGCGGCTACAGGCGGCGGCGTCCTAGGTGACTGAGGGAGCGGTCATCTGTCCGGGTCCATCAGATAGTGAAGCCAGGCGGACGTCGAGGACACTCGCAGCAACGGCGGCGGGTGAGAAGGCGTGCGCGCGCGGAGGCGCCAGAAGATGACGACGTACGCGTCAGCGTCACCGGCGTGGGAATGCGTGTCAGTGAGTAATGGACGCATGCACGCAGCGCGCGGCTGGATGACGCGGCCGGCTCCGATTGGAGGGGGGCCGGCGCGCCAGTATATGAGCAGCAACGCCAGGCAGCTATGCCACCAACGGAGCTCCCAGCTGAAGTGTGTAAGCGGCGGCAGACGGAGGTACTATCGAGCGAAGTGACCACTGGAGGGTGAGTGTGCTCACAATGTGACTATTATACCTGTCTTGGCCGCTTGACACTAAGGTATCATGTCTTTTTAGACTAGACTACCTAAAAATGGAGGAGGAAAAGAGACAAGCCATACAAAAGTCGGGGTAAGCCACCATGAAAAGAGAGCAGAAAGGTCATAATGTGTACGTGTATAGTAATCAAGAGGCTTGTTTTAACAGGTCTGACAGCAGTAAAGATAAAGCGGGGAAAGCCAGGCACAAGAAACAACATGTTGACAAATGCCTGATGTGTGACAAAAACTTGCCGGATAAACATGTGGGCAGTGTATGTGAAACATGCAAAGTCCCTAGGATCCCATTGTCACAAATGTCCGGACTAGTGGACATGCTTAAAACAGCCCTTACCGGGACTTTTGTGACCCAGGAAGACCTGGTGAAAGCAACTGGGAAAAGGGGGCGCTCCCGCATGAGTGAGGAAGAGTCTGGGGAGGAACCAGGAATCTCTACAGCAGAGGTTGTAGAGGACACAGAGGACACACCAGTGGATAAAGCTGAGAGTGACTTCAGTGTGGATATGGTGGAGAATCTGTTAGCCCTGATAAATAAGGCACTCAATATAGAGGAGGCCCCAGAGGAGCTTAAATTACAAGAATTGCTATTTAGAGACAAGAAAAAGAAGAATAAAATCTTTCCTTTATCGCAGCCTTTAACTGAGATGGTACTGGATGAATGGAAACATCCGGATAAAAGGACGGTGGTTCCGGCGAAAATGGGGAAGATGTACCCATTCCAGGCGGATCTCACTACAGCATGGGATGAGCTACCGAAAGTGGATGCAGCAATTGCGAGGCTTTCGAAAAAAACAACCCTCCCCTTGGAGGACGCAAATAACTTTAAAGACCCAATGGAACGGCGTATGGAACTGGGGCTAAGAAAGCAACACCTGATTGCAGGAGCAGCACTGAGGCCGGCAGCAGCTATGGCCATCACGTCTAGGGTGACGCGAGAATGGTGTAATCAGCTGGAGGCGGACATGCTGGACGGCATAAGGAGGTCGGAGCTGCTGAAAACTGTACAAAATGTGCAGTTGGCGATCGAGTTTATGTGTGAGGCCTCTCTCGATGCAATGAGGCTAGCAGCAAGAGCCGGGGCGACAGCAGCAGGGACCAGGCGAGCACTATGGCTCAAACCATGGGCGGCCGATGTACAATCAAAGAATAAGCTGCTGACCCTTCCTTTTCAGGGGGACTACTTGTTTGGTACCCAGCTGGACCAAATCATTACAAAAATTTCCGGAGGCAAATCAGTGTGGCTGCCCCAAGAGAAACAAATTAGAAAGACGCCTGGGAATAGGAATTTTAAATTCCAGAGTCAAGAATATCGTGAGGCGAGAAGCTACAGGCCAGGCAGAGGGTACAGAAGAGGTACCTGGCTTTCAAGGGCGAATTTTCGTGCCCAAAGAGGCAGAGACAGCAAGTTCGTCACAAAACAGAATATACAATGACGCCGAACCCCAGGCAGTTGGGGCCAGGTTGCTCAAATTTCAGAGCACCTGGGAGGTATCCACTTCAGACAAGTGGGTACTGGAGATCGTTCGACAGGGCTACAAAATAGAATTCAGAAAACGTCCAGGGTCGTTCTTCACAGAATCCCCAATGCCAAGGGATCCGGTAGAAAAGGAGGCCTTGGTGTCCAGCCTAAAAGAAATGATACAACAGAAAGTGGTGGTGGAAACGCCACAGTCACAAATAAAAGAGGGCTGGTATTCGCGGTTCTTTGTGGTTCCAAAACCGTCAGGGGGATTCAGGACTATACTGGATCTAAGAAAACTGAATCAGCTAGTGGAAGTGAAGACGTTCAGGATGGAGTCGGTAAGAAGCATATTACCAGACCTCAAAAAGGACGCATACATGACCTCTATAGACCTCAAAGATGCGTACCTCCACGTGCCCATTTGTGTCAGCCATCAGAAGTACCTGAGGTTTTCTATACAGGGGATAAGTTACCAGTTCAGGGCTCTACCATTTGGCCTGGCAACATCACCAAGGACATTCACCAAAGTATTGGTAGTATTGGTGGCAAAATTAAGACAAAAGGGCATAGTGATATGGCCGTATTTAGACGACTTGCTAATTATGGCAGAAACAAAGGATCTGGCAGTAAAACACACCAAGGAGGTGTTACAATTCTTAACAAAGCACGGGTGGTTGATAAACAAAAACAAGAGTCAATTAGAACCGTCAAACAAGATAAAGTACTTGGGAGTGATTCTGGATACTCAGGCGCTCCGGGTCACTTTAACGCCAGAAAGACAGGAAAAATTAATTCAGTCAATAAAACCTTTACTAGGGAAATCAGTGACTACAGCAGAAGCATGTATGAAGGTGCTGGGACTGATGGCCTCGGCCTTGGAAACCCTACAGTGGGCAAGATTCCATACGAGAAAGTTGCAGAGGTGCTATCTGACGCAGTGGAATGGCAACAACAAGGACCTGGCCCAGCGAATTCGGCTAACACAAAGGGCGAAAGAGGATCTGAAGTGGTGGTCAGACAGAAGCAGACTGCAGGCAGGAAGACTGTTTCATTTGCACGACCAGGTGGTGATCACGACGGATGCAAGTGGGACCGGCTGGGGAGCCGTCTGCGAGGGTCAGGCGTCCCAAGGGATCTGGTCGACAGACGAGAGGAAAATGCATTCGAATCTCAAAGAGATGAGGGCAGTCGTATATGCATGCAGAGCTTTTCAGGAAATACTGAAAAACAAGGAACTGGTGGTCAGATCGGACAACCAAGTAGTGGTGTCATATATAAACAGACAAGGAGGAACACGCAGTGTAGGCATGATGCAGGAGGCCGAAAAACTGCTGACCTGGGCAGAGGTACAAACACTAAGTGTAAAGGCAGTATACTTGGCGGGCAAGGACAACCAGGTGGCGGACGGTCTAAGCAGGACCCTGTGTGTATCAGGGGAATGGGGACTGAACAGA
The DNA here is from genome assembly GCF_055691185.1 of Crinia signifera. Lineage (NCBI taxonomy): Eukaryota > Metazoa > Chordata > Amphibia > Anura > Myobatrachidae > Crinia > Crinia signifera. Next base: position 370,009,537 of record NC_139218.1, read on the forward strand.
GAAGTCTTTGCAATGCTAGTGGAGAACTGGGGCAACCCGTGTGTCGACATTATGGCGTCGAGGCAAAACAGGAAAGTAGAAAGGTACTTTTCAAGGTTCCAGGACCCACAGGCGGAGCAGTGGGACGCGCTAACAGCAACCTGGCCGAAGCAACTTCTCTATGCATTCCCACCGTTCCCAATAATCCCAAGGTTCCTAAGAAAGGTGCGAAGGGAGAAGGCAACCGTGATCGCAATCTTGCCAAATTGGCCCAGGAGACCGTGGTTTCCCCAACTACTTCGTATGGCGATAGGGGGACCGGTGCAACTTCCAAGGAGGGCGGATCTGCTGATACAGGGCAAAGTGCAGCAGGATCAGCCATCAGCCTGGAATCTGAAGGCATGGTTGTTGAAACCAGGACATTGCTAAATAAGGGGTTCTCTAGTAAAGTGGTGGAAACGTTGCTTAGGGCAAGAAAGAAAAATACATCGAAGGTGTATTACAAAACGTGGCTAAAGTACACATCATGGTGCAGGGACAAGAATAGAAGCCCGGAACAGATTCCAGTAATACTAGATTTTCTACAAGAGGGCCTAGATAAGAGACTGGCAGTTAGCACTCTGAAGGTGCAGGTGTCAGCACTGGCAGCTATGCTGGACAAAAATATAGCAGAGGATAGATATATCCAGAGGTTTTTTCAAGCAGCGAAAAAGATTAGGCCTAGGTTTCATCAGCCGTTAGCACCATGGGACTTGAACTTAGTACTCAATGCACTCACTAAAGACCCGTTTGAACCATTACAAGAAGTCTCGCTGAAAATACTTACCTGGAAAGTGGCTTTTCTAGTGGCCATAACATCGGCCAGAAGAGTATCTGAGATACAGGCCCTGTGGTCAGAGGAGCCATTCATGAATGAGTTTCAAGACAAAATAGTATTACGAACGAATCCACAATTCTTGCCCAAGGTGGTATCGAACTTTCACGTAAATCAGGAGATTATACTCCCGTCGTTTTGTGGCAATCCGAAAAACGATAAGGAAGCGCGATTGAACAAACTTGATGTAGTAAGGGCACTGACGATATATAAACAAAGAACGGAAGTGATCAGAAAGGAGAAAAACCTATTCATACTCACAGAGGGTAAAAACAAGGGGCAGAAGGCGTCAAAAATGACAATTGCTCGATGGATTCGATGTTGTATTCTAGAAGCCTATAAAGTGATGGAAGCAGAACCACCCAAAGGGTTGAAGGCGCATTCAACCCGAGCGATGGCAACTTCATGGGCAGAAAAGGGTGAAGCATCCATACTAGAACTGTGTAAGGCGGCAGGGTGGGCTTCGGTGCACACTTTCGCTAAACATTATAGGCTGGATGTGATGGCGTCAGCGGACGCAAAGTTTGGACGTAAGGTACTGTCTGCAGTGTTATAAGATAAAAAAAAAAAAAAAACACAAAAAAAAAAAAAAGTTGAAAATTATAAAAAAAAAAAAAAAAGAGAAGGAAATCTTCTTGTAAAGTTATGTTATAATTTGGTTTGCCCAGCCCTGAAACGTGGAACTGCTTGGGTATTACCCATATGTAATGGCTGCCATGGGGGAGGTAGAGGAAATATCAGATTCTTACCTGATAATATGTTTTCCTCTACTCCACCATGGCAGCATAGTTCCCGACCCTGTATTTTCTGTGCAACTAACTGTTTGTGTTTGAGAGCTAGAAACAAAGACGCAAGCAGGAAGGAGGAGGAGCCTTTTATACAGGAGGAGTCTTTTTTTCCTTTCCAAAGCTACCCAATCAGGGAAAAACCCATATGTAATGGCTGCCATGGTGGAGTAGAGGAAAACATATTATCAGGTAAGAATCTGATATATCTGCGGCAAGACAATCCAATCAGGGTGGATTTCCAGGCCTGGAATGTAACCTAATAAGGTCCAAGACATGTGTGAATTGGTGTGCATTATACACCTATTATTATGATATGCTGTATAATCTCAGATTCTAATTGTATTTTTCCACAATATATGGTGTTACACTGCTCTGAGAAATCTGTGACTCCCCTCAAGAGAGGTGGGGGAGCGGGTACTTTTTACTAAGTTCTGGGTCTGCTGGAGGGGGCTGCTCCCCCCTCCCCCATTGCAGGGAGCTGGGCAGTGGGGAGAGATATGGCAGGCTGACTGTCATCTCTCTCCCTCCCTCCCGTTGCAGGGCCTCGGCCCCGCCTGGTGGCCACGCCCCCTCCATTTTACCAGGGCCTGGACGACCTGTCAGCGGACCTGCCTGACCTGATCACTGAACTATCACAGTGATTTACATTTCCTATCCAATTAGGCCATTTCTGCTGCTGGAGCAAGATTAAACAGTCAGAATTATAATACAGGTTGAGTATCCCGTATCCGAATATCCGTTATCCTAATTATTACGAAAACCATACTTTTTTTTTTTTTGCTAAAAACTTAATGGGGACATCTGTAACAGCACTACTGAGGGAATGATATGTAACTGGCCCTATATATATATGTGCAAGACCATGATTGCTTGGCATTTTAATTCAGTGCCTGAGATTGTACACAAACTTTTTTTCATGTTTTGAAACCTTGTTTTATGCACAAATAAAATATATTTGTGTTTATTTCATGTGTTTGATGTACAACATAAATGCAAGATACCTCAAGATACATCATTGACATATTAAAATATTCCGAAATAAGGAATAATCCATTATCCAAAATTCTCCTGGTCCCGAGCATTTTGGATAAGGGATACTCAACCTGTATACCTAATATAATATTTTTGTTATGTATAAGAAAGAGAAAAAACAAATTGCACAAGCATCTTGGAAGGATTATTTAGTTGCCTCTTTTGAATACTGAAGACAACTTATCTGGGTCCAACAAGCTCAAGGACAAACAGCATGTGAAATTCGACTTCATAAATCACACTATGGCATCATAAATCAAACAGGGTTTGTTGGGTATTTTTAGTGTCTTATTTCAATGTTTTCTGGCAAAGGTAATTCGACCTCCCTTGTTGTGATTCAAAATGATTCGTTCACATGAAATATATGTAAAGCACGCATACAAAATAAAAATTATACTGTAAGTGATGAAATTAAGTCTGAAATAACATTTATACTCTGACATTGTTGAAACCAAGCAGTGCTATAACACATTATAAAATTGTTTCATTAAAATCAGAGCAATGCTATTAGAGAAAATACCATGGATTACAATTTAGCGCACGATCATTGCCTTTGATGGAACGGCTTTGGTGGGGCTAGTGATTAGGTCTGGAAAGAAAAAAAGGAAGATTGTAGGTAATTAATTATATCTCTTTAAGGGTAATTAGGTGTTTGGGGAGGATCTAACATAAAGCAAATGGCAGTATTATTAGCCCTTTGAGTTCCAACATCTCTGTGAGAGATGTACAAAATATCCGCTGAAAATGCCGGCGTCGCTCACATTTGTTATATAAATTCAAATAAAAAAATGTGTAAAAAAAGATTATATTTACTATATAAGGTAAACATGACAGGTCATTACGATGAATAGAAATGTTCTTGACAAATTCTTGACAATTTTCACACCTATTTTGATGAATCCACTTGGCACTCAAAGGGCTAAACATATAGCATGGCACCAAAAACAGTTTAAAAGGGCGGAGACACACATATATTTTGATCAGGTTTTTTTCCCAGGATGTAAAAAGGTGACCAAAAAAAAAAAAAACAGGAAAAAGGTGTAAAAAAAAAAATAAAATGGAAAAAAAAACCCAAGACAATAAAAACATCAGGAAAAAGCTGGCAAAAAAACCCAAAGCATAAAAACATCAGGAAAAGGATGGAAAAAAAGGAAAAAATTAAAAGCAAAAAACATCAAGCAAAAGGTGGGAAAATTAAAGAAAAAAGTGAGAAAGGAAGATAAACATACTGTATTTTTAATTGACTCAAATCTATTGTTATGGTTTGTATGGGTAATTTCCTATTTATATTTAAAAACGTATAAACATTTTTTATATTTTCTGTGGACGGACAAAGTCTCCATTACCAGTTACCGTTCACAGCACATTTACACTGTTACTTTCATGCTTATTCGTGTATTCCTGTAGAGGTGATGATCAGATGTAATTACATACATAGAAAAAAAATATGTTGCGTAGTTTAGGAGGCGCAATATACTTGTAATAATGTCATTTCGAAATAACTCATTGTTCCTGTGTCACTCCGGGATCTGTCTTCGCATTTGCACTTCAAATAGATAATCTGGACACGTCTGGTCTTCATTTATTTCACATCTTCTCAGGAAAGTAGAACAGCTTATCCTGCTCTGATTGGATGTCCTTGAAGTGACAAATAATGCTTCCCTGTCCTGCTCTTGAATTCTGGAGACATGCAGTGGATAAAGTTTTACGCTAGACAGATTCGTTCAGAGCTGAGACACTGTAATGTTGCAGATGCTCTTCATATATATATATATATATATATATATATATATATATATATATATATATATATATATACAGTTCCATTGCATATACTGTCTCTCTCTCTCTCCCTATATATATATCTATCAATCTATATATTTATATATAGATATATATATCTATATATACCAGGGACGTGCAGTCAGGGGAGGCATATCTTCTTTTATTATTTTCATAATTTCTACCTCTCCGGCTGCCTCCCACCTTCTTACACTCCAGCAACTACAGGTGATAGGCTCAGCGGAATGAGACCCACAAAAATAGTGATGTCCTAAGGAAGTGTGCATGCAACTTGAATCCACCTTGGTGTCATTGTCATTCACGAAGGTGGATTCAAGCTGCATGCACACTTCCTTAGGACATCACTATTTTTGTGGGTCTCATTCCGCTGAGCCTATCACCTGTAGTTGCTGGAGAAAATTGACGCACTTTGGCTACTGTCGGACATTGTACACTTTGTTATCAATGCGAAAATTCTGAGATTCATTTTTGATTTGGATTTGCATAGCTTTCTCAATTGCTGAGTTGCTCCTGATGAAGTTGCCCTGATGAAGTCATGAGAATGACGAAACGCGTTGGGCTCTCCGCTATCAACCTATCAGAGTTGTGCATATTTGTAAACTGTACCTGAGCTATTCATTAATCCACCCTAAACTGTATGTTTGTACTATTATTTGTACATTTGTTATACCCAGAAAGGGTATTTTTATGCAAAATTATATTCGTAGAACTTGTTGTATTAAATACAATTTTATTTACTATAATTGTTTTGTTACTCTAGCGCCCTCTGAAACACCCTTTTCTCTTTCATATATATATATATATATATATATATATATATATATATATATATATATATATATATATACATACATACATACAGTACAACAAAAATAGGTCCAGGACCTCCGGGTCTGGGGTTGGATCATTAAATAAAAATAGAGAGAGAGATGTATAAATTATATTTAGAATCAAAGGCACTCACAGGTGACTTTAAAAATAAAACTTATTTTATGGAAAGTTCATTTTAGCCCAGAACTGGTAGAAGATTGAGATTTAGAACCCTTAAAGTGTTTATGTAACCTATGTTGTATGTCTGTATGTATGTCTGTTGAGTGAATTTGTTTCTATTTCCCAGGAGAAACAATTAAAATTAACCGAAGGTATTTTTGATGGTCCAGGACTTAAAACTTGAGTCTCAACCTCAGTAGGGGTTTGAGATGACAAGTCATAGATTATTTTTCACAGGTATAAGGCGGAATAGAGATGAGAAAGGGGTGGGGTGGTGGACACCTCTTGAGGTTTACGTGGTAGGTATGCACCAAAATGGCCCTTACAGAGGTCCAGCTTAATGTGACGCCTCCTCCAGGGGAAATGTTCATTACTCATAGTACTCATCATTGCAGCAAATTTCAAAGACAAATTGAAAGGTGCCCAACAGCAACCAATTTAAATAATAAAATAATAATAATTTAATTTATATAGCACTCTTTCTCCAATAGAACTCAAGACTTAAGAGAATAAATGTAATACAGTACAGGAACACTGAAGTACAGAAAAGTTTTACATAAACAATACTTAAAGGAATTAAGGAAATGCTTGAGTAAACAGGAAAGGGTACTTATGTATTATCTGGGCTCCCATGTTAAATGCACCCCATTTTTTCATACCCCTACTATCCAACTACGCATGGAGTTGATTTTATATAGTGTGGCGAGCGCAGCAAGCCACCGTGCCCGAAGCGTGGCGAGCGGACGCGGTCTCATAAGAAAAACGGGAGCCCAGATATTACATAAGTACCCAGGAAAGTCTTTAGTCTGTTTTTGAAGGATTATAGTGTGGGGGCCTCTTGAACTGTGCATGTGTAAGTGAGTTCCATAGAGTCAGAGCCCCATAGATAAAATCTTGACCCCCAGATGAATTATGGGAGATCCTAGGTACTGCTAAAAGTCCTTCATCTACAGATCTCAGTAATCGGGTGGGAAAGTATGGAATCAGAAGCTGCTTCAGGTACCTTGGGCCTTGGTCATGTAGGGCTTTGTAACTCAGTAAGTTGATCTTGAAAATGATTCATCATTTTATGGGCAGCCAGTGAAGACATCCGACCCGGTTGGATCGGAGTCGGAGGTCAGACGGACTTCACATAAGATTAATCTTACTGTATGTGCAGTCCAGAGCCGGGTGGGGGGATGCAGAGAAGCAGCAGGGTGATGCAGATAGGTGGGCGGAGGACGCTGAGAGCCGGTGAGTGGACGCAGAGAGGCAGGCCGGGGGAGCCAGGCAACAGGTGAATAATAAAAAAAAACATACAGTGATTGGCTGAGAGCTCTCTCAGCCAATCAGCAGCCGCCCCTTTAGAAAAGTCAGCCTAATGAATGGGGGCCTTAAGGGAGTGTGGCTCAAATAAAAAACAGATTAGTTCACAGTGCATATGCAAACACTATGACACCACACAGGTTGGTGGAGACTCTCAGGTACTGATAATGCTCAGGTAGTGCAATAAAGTACAATAATGCAATAAAGTACATATCACTGACTGTGCAGCAGAAAAGTTACATTGATGAAACACATAAAATGGGACGTGTACATTGTGGAATTCAAGAAGGAAAATCTTTGTAGGGATGGAAGTAGATATTCTTAGCAGAAAGCTTCCTACAAATGTCCCTTATGAGAATAAGCTGAGGAGATATGGGTATAATAAGAAAGGAGCTAGAGAGATAGGTGTAAAACAATGATGGTCATAAAGGACCTAAAAATGTATGTGCTAAAAATGTGTATGTGAAATATGCCGTGTTTCAAATAAAATTACTGAACTACAGTAGATGGAGAGCTTCTGTGTTCATTTGTATATGTCTAGGCACAGTTACGTATGCATGTATATGATATGTGCAATCTACTTCAGGAAAAAGCAATGTAAACATAACATGATCCCTATAAAATCGTATCCTGTTGACTCCACCCTGAGTACAGATATACGTATTGTAGCACAACACCAGAAGAGGCCACGGCTCCAATCACCAGGCTCCAATCACAAACATTTGGTCCATCAAAGGAGTTTCTAGTACTTAGATACCCCTCTTAGATATGCCAGTGCATATACACAGGGCCATAGTTAAGGGTGTGTGAGGGGTGTTTTCTTAGGAAGCACCCAATACCAATCTTCATGCATAACACATTAAAGTCACAAGCATGGTGAAAGGTCAGCCAGCCAGGAGGTGTGGCCAATGGAGGGGGCAAGGCCAAGGGAGGAGGCATAGTCAGGCCTAAAAAAAATGAGGTTTACTGTGCGGTGTGTGCTGGAGATATGGAGAGAGAGACTGCTGCAGCGGCAGTTGGTTCTCTCTCTTCCTGGGCAGGATGTACTAAAGAAAAAATGCAGTAAAAACCCTGCAACGGGGGAGGGAGGAGCAGCACCCCTCCAAGAGACCTGGGCCTGGGTAAAAATGACCCCCCTCACTATGTTACTGTTGACTAGACGTATAGTAAGAGAGAATAAGGTTTTGAAAGCTGTAGTTTAATTATAAAATATATCTAAATGCAAACAAATCTGAAAGTGCATAAATCGAAAATGAAGTAAAATAAATTAACAGCTGTCATTTTATTCTTTAAAAATGAAATAGGTGGTTTATCCGGGCCTAACTTAGCATGGATCGCTAATTTGAGGAGTTGGAGGTTGGAGTTGACTTCGAGTAGAAAGTCGCTGCAAGAGTAGAAAGAAAAACGCCTTGTGAAAATTTGCGAATAGTTCCCATATCGCCATCCACTTGCAGATCCATCTGCAAATCCTGGAACACCGAAGAGACTTTGCCGTCTGAGCAAATGAGAGTAGGTCTGAGGCTGCCACTAATCTGTGACTGAGATGGGCTGGGCTTGCCCTACATCCACCCAGGCTATCATGGGTTTATGATCCATACATATTTTCAGTTGCTATTTCCCCTTGCTCATGCTCAATGCGAACGTTACACATACGCAGTCATTCAGTAATGACTTGTTTTGCAAATTCTCTAATTAGAGATCCTGAAGTAGGCCCTACAGTATATACAGTAAAGAGGGTGGCTTCTAGGTCAGACACACTTGGACTTCCAACACAATTTCCCCACCATCCTTTCTGTTCAGTTTTCCACCTTTGTCTTTTTCTATAGCTGCAGTTGTTTATTGTGTTAGTATTTTTTTTTTGTTTGTTTGTTTTTTAAAACCCACAAAACCTGATAATGCTGTACACTCTTCTCCGCTTTATGGCTTGCCATATGCTGTATTGTCTTCCAGTTTCGATTAATAAAAAATAGTTTACATTAAAAAAAGAAATTGTGAATCTTCTATCCTGCAGCGGACCATATGGTCATTTCAATAAAGTAATGGGAGTAGACAGCGGTTACATTGATGCAAATGATTACGTAGTATCTGCTGCAGTCCTTACACAACCGGAGGATGCTGGATAGTGTCTCATCATCTATATCATAGATGTGGATCTGCAGAATGTGTTGATTAGGAATGATTGCCGCACAGGTGTGAAAATGTGACAGTTTGTAATGACTGCACCTGTGCACCATCTAGGAGGTCTGGAAAACATGAGCTGTTGTTAGATCTTGAGGACCAGTTTGGCCAGCCATGGTGTAGGTGATGTACACACCCCTATGGCAATAGTCACACCCACACAACTCAGGTCACAGCTCCTCTGCTACTCACAATAGGTCCTTTATCATTTTTAGCCCCAGAACTATGTGGCCCTTAGTCTGGCCCTGCCTTTAATGAAGCATTTTCCATTTCCAAAATGGCCACTTATTAGTTTTCTGAACATGTGTAGCGACATATTGCTACATTGTTTGAGTGCCAGAGTGGGACACGGATGTGTTCCACTTACAGTAGCTCCAGAGACCTACAAGTATCCTGCACTGCAGTGGTGGCTCCCGATGGGAGGTTGAAGCACAGATCAAAATTCAAATAGGGGTGCCACACCAGTTGCCACCAACTGCCATTCCAAACTGACTTACTGGTAGTTGGTGTGGCTCCCCTATTTGAATTTTGAAGCCACCACTGCTGCACTGTAATCCTGCACCAAACCGCCAGATTGCTGCACCACTACCTTCATACATTGCTGGCTGGTGCTTTCTACAGATCTGTACCATTACATCTATTGAGGGACCATGATGTGAATGCAGCACGGCATGTGCCAGCTCCCATAAGAATCAATGGGAGCCGGGCACAAGCAGACACGGCTCCCATTGAACTGATTGGCATAGTGGAGCCATTGCAATGATGGCAGCAGCACTGTACGTGGACACATCTGTATGCTCCACTCATGTGCCCCCAGAGTTAGCCTTTCATTGAGTGTGTAGGGCTGACATTCATCTGGCCATAGAATATTTCAAGCATCCACCACAGGCTGCCTATGCATGATCTATGCGGCCACATCATCCACTTATAAATGGGCAGATGTAGAGAGATGAGCCAAAGACCTCATCATAGTATTGTCAACGGAGGTTAATCACAGTAACTTCCATCGGCTGATCAGCATCGTGATTCAGCTTCCTGGCCTGTATCCTCCTAAGCTGTCATCGAGCAATCATCATTGATGGTTTATGGATGGTCATCATTGATGGTGCCATCAGAGGGTAATATTGATGGCATGAAACCATAGACAGGGAACATTGCAGTAGGGATGTCAAAGGGGGAACTAATCATGGTCTCCTAGATAAACTTCACACCTCATGTTGGAAAAAAAAAACATTGCCATCTGACACATCCCCAGATGCATGATACAAGGTACTGTAGTTGTGGAGAAGCATCTTAATGTAATACAGGTGAAGGGATGGATTATTTATTAGTGTGGTGAGCACTAATTATTAAATGTTATGTAGATGGAGGGAATATTTATTAATGTGTGGTGATTCATCATTGCAACTGAAATTGGGGATTGAGACATTTATATATGGGTGTCATAGAGGTTAAACCTTTTAATGTAATTGGGTAGGTGGCTGGGCTATATTGATGGGGTATGGAAAATAATTGAATGTAACTGGGGACTGGGCTATCAGGTAAATAGTGTGCTGGGTTGTTGATCGATGTTTACTATAAGACGGGCACCCTGGAAGTGTTTATTAATTTAAAGTGGGGAGAAAAACATGAATACAATTTTTGTTTAATGTCCTAACTGGCATAAAAAATATTTATTACTGAAATGGGTATACTACTGGTTTAACCATTTTGAGTGGCAACATCTTTGTGAGAGATGCGCAAAATATCCACAAAAAATTCCATCGTCACTAACATTTACTATTTAAATTCAAATAAAAAATGTTGTTTAAATAAAGATTATTTTTCCTATATAAGGTAAAACATTACAGGACTTTACGATTAATAAAAATGTTTGCTTGCCAATTTTAACATCTATTTTGAAAAATTCACTTGGCACTCAAAGAATAAAATGTGGGACTATTTTAGGGAAATAGATGTATATATTGTCATATTGTCTGATGAAAATTTTAACATGCCAACACTCTCATGTTTATATTATTAATGTAAACATAGTAACTGTTGACAATATATCTTGAACCCGTTAAATACTGATCAAGAAAAGGTAACAACCTAATATTCACATCTAAAAAAAATAAAGATTTATTGTTTCATAAAACAATATTTAAGCAAACGTCCAGGGGAATAAGAATATGTAGAGGGTCATTTTAATTTGAACACATAATTACAGGGTCCTTTTTACTCCAGCAATGTAATCAAATGTTACAGAGATTGACTGGTAATGGCTATTCTCAGTGAAACGCGTTTCGCCAACAAATACACTTACTACAGGAAATCATATTTTTGCAAATATTTTTGTAATAAATATATGAAAAAATATAAATGTGACTTAATTTAGACAGTTCCCTTGAGGCCTTGTTTTCACAATTTTAATTAAGATATAATTAAAATTTATCAACTTTAGTATCAAAAATTTAATTTTAGTTTCAAAAATTTTAATCAATTAAAAATGTTACAATGTATTTTTGTTCACTGATAATTAAAAAAAAACTGTATTGGACCACGAATAAAAAAAAAATGAATTTGAAAACTTTTCATTTGAACTTTGATTCATCTCTGATGGGAAAGGTTTTAGCGTCTGCACCTACTCGACTTGTTTCATAAAAAGACTGCAGCTGAATTTTATTTTTAATCAGGAGCGATTTCATGTCTCTACCAAACCCAGCCCCATGCATTAACCAGAGAATACAGTCTGAGGCTCAGATTGTTGAGCTGATACTTTTGCAAACAATAATTTATTAAAGCGTGAATTGGAAAGAGCAAGTAGCCATGTGAAGAGGAATGAAGTGGAGAATGGAAGAAAATACATTATGTTTGTCAGATGAAGTCTTGAGCAGAACTAAAATAAGAGGCACTTGTATGAACAATAACAGATAAATGCAATTTGCTCTTTTTAGAGGAAAATATTCTGCAAAAGTGCCAACATATGGGAAAGTATTTTTGTTTTCATTGAAACTGATTCAGTTGAAACCTTTCTTAACAACCATTAATAATAGTAACCTTTAAGCAGATGATCCACTTTATCCAGATTACATACCTGTCTTTTTCATAGCAATAGAATATGATTAGAAATTGTACTGACTGACAGTTATTCTCTTGAATCCAATGTCTCCTGCTGTCTCTATTAATTGTCACTGTTCATTGATTGTCACAACTGACAACAAAGACTCAGGTATGGTGACTGGTGCCATTCTTTGAGTCCTTAGGACTGACAGTTGGTATATCATTTCAAGTGGTTGATTCCATCATTATTGCCCTGCTTACCAAACTAGGTTTTCAGTGCAGGGTGTTGATTAGGGATGCGGTCAAAAGTTTGGTAGTTGGGATCACAACAGTCAATAGACCAAATAGCTTGATCCCAATGGTCAGTATCCTGACACATCCCAGAGGTAAATACTGGGGTTTGGGTTAGGCTAAGGGACAATGAGAAGCATTAGGTTTAGTCTGCGGGAGGGGGAGGTTAAAGGTTTTGTGAAATGTGGATTACAGTACACTCCCCATTGGTCTCATGACTATCTGGATGACCAAAGCCAACGGTAGTAGATGGATGACCAAAGCCCAAGGAAGAATGTTAAGCTTGTATCTGGACTTCTGATACTCCATTGGAATTCTGTTTGGACTATGCCATACTCCTCGGAACATTCTGCAAAGTTCTGGATACCTGGTGGATATTCCTTTAGCATGTTCATCTGCAAATTTGGTTGCTAAAGGGACTGTTTGGACGTACAAGTTTCATGTGCTGGCAAAACATTGCTACTAAAATTGGATCCTTTATGGACACAAAGTAAAACGTTCAAATTTATATTTATAAAATATGCATATATTAGCACTGGTTTCACTATTTCTTGATATTTTGACATTTGTAGGGGTTGACAACCCCTTTACCAGTTACTTTGTGCGCTAGATCTTACACTTTAAGATTATTTGTCTGAGATGCAGCCAGCATACCTCTAGTAGGGAGGCCAAAAGATAGATTTCCAGCACCGGAATCAAAACTGCCTGCCACATTACAGATGCTGGAACTCTGACAAGCAACAGAATGCCAATGCTGGCAGCTGGCATCCCGATCATATGTATGCTGGGTCTGGTTAAGTTAAGGATGTGTGTGTGGTGGGGTAAATTTAGGCACCAGAGGGTGGCTTAGGGATAGGCTGCAAGGGGGGAGTGTTAGACTGCAAGGAGGGAGGTTTAGGCACTAACAAGGGGGTGGTGGTAAGGGTTAGGTACTAAAGGAGGAGGTTTAGGGAGGAGGGTAAGTTTAAGACACCAAGGGGGAGGGTTATGCTGCAAGTAGGTATGGAGAAGGGGTTAGGGGCTCCTGTTGGCATACACCAAATTAGTTGGCTGGTTGGAATGAAATTGTCATGACCCCAGGGTCGGCCAACGTTTTCTACCTATGGCCAATTGTGAGGGTCCAGCTCAGGCAGTCCAGCAGCGTGCTGTTCCATAGTTCTCACAGATATCGAATGCCATGATGCCTTACGACATTGCCAGAGTTTTGTGTCACTAATGGGCAGACTAGATGGGCCAAATAGTACTTATCTGCTGGTTTCCAATGAGAAAGTGGGGAAAGGGTATTGCCTGTGTCCCTGGGTCAATGGAGGGAAGCTGTGGTGGTGCACATGTGGTGTCCATCCCTGCCCTGTATTCAAAACTCTTCAATCCGGTTCTGTATGCACTTATCAAAAGATGATTTACAAATGTAAAAAGAGGTAAATATGTGAGTATTAATACTAAAAATGGAAGTGGGTGACGGATAGATAAACCGGAGGGCTGATAAACATGGCAACTTTGCTAGAGAAGAAGCCAACCCCATCTGTAATTTACACTGGCCTTTTTCTGTACTTTTATAAAGATAAAGTTGTCAACCATTTTTTATTTAGGAAGCCGTTCAGCTAGAATATAGGTTGTTTTCCGCAAAGAGGGACATTTAACCATCTATTCAATAACTCAATACCTCTGATCCCAGCGCAAGCCTGCAGCTACTGTGCTCTCACCAAGTCTGTTTATTTCAAAAAGCATATTATAGCAATATTTCAGTCCATTCATTGCTGGAGGGACCAATAATGTAATAGTATTAACAGTCTCTCTGACAGTAAGTGGGATGAAGCCAGATCTGCAATGTAGCTCTCTCTCTCTCTCTCTCTCTCTCTCTCTCTCTCTCTCTTGGGTAAGCAAACACATTCTTGGATCTATTTTAGGAAACTCATATAAATTCTAAAACATTCTATTAATGAGTTCATTACCTCTAGCAGTTAATTGCACATTGGACTTGATTATGCCAATGAACTGAGACATACTGTATATAAGAACAGAAGCAGGCGCTGCAATATGCTTGTAGGCTACGCTTTACAAATCGGTGGCTTGTGTGAAATTCGTATGGATTCATGTGTGTTTAATAGGACAGACTCAATTACTGGAGAAATGGGACAGAATTTTGCTTAGAAACATTTTACTTTGGCAAAGTCGCTTCACATTCGGATGTACATCTACCGCAAGACTATGTTCTTGTTGATCTACTTTGTTTCTAAGCAGTGGGAGTTCCTACCTCGGTGTAGGAGGGGGGCTGACACTGGGTGCGATGCCGCCCTCTCGCTCTGCTGCCACCACTGCTGGTCCCTGCTGTTGCTGTTGCCGCCCCCACTTGTTCCTGATGGTCCCGTGGTCGCGGAACTGGTGCATGCATAGTAGCCTCCTCTGTACTGCACAGTCTCTGGCTGAGCCTGTGATCAGTGTGGCCCAGTGCAAAAGTCATTAGCGGATGAGCCTGTTACGATGGGTTTAGAACATATTTGCGTGGCTGTAAATAGATTTGCAGCCATACACGTCCATTCGCACGGAGATGATACTAATTCAAGGTGGGATTTCTCGGTACTTGTGTAGTTTCACGGCGCCGGAGAAGTGCAGAGGCTTGCGTGCCACTCTAGCTTTGAAACTTGGCAGCCTGCCAGAGGCTCTGATTAACCGTGCGCGTGCCGCTCTAGCTCAGACAGAGTGTGCTCGCGCCGCTCTAGCTCTGTCTGACTGAGCTTGTTCCGCTCTAGCTGTACGTAAACAGCGTAGCGGCCGGCCAGCAGCAGCGCTGCCCAGGCGCTGACAGGTCAATGTCACTGTGGCACTTGTAGTTCCACAGTGAAATAGGCAGCGCCTGGGCACCGCTGACAACGGGGGTATGTTAAAGTGGACACCCCGGCACAGCGATGCCGGGGCTTCTAAACTGTACGCGAGATTCAGACGCAACTGCGTCTGAATCTCGAGTCACATAGATAGCCGCTAAGAAGCCGGAAAGCCTGGTGGCCCTAGGGGAACACTATTGTAACCCACCCTCAGTGCCACTAGTGGACGCCACAGCTACCGTGTAAATCCCACTATCCACGCCCACCCGAAGCGTGGCGAGCGGCGGCGGTACGCGTCCTACGACCTTTTCATACCCCCACTATCCACGTCGGCGTGGAGTTGAGAATAGATTAGTGTGGCGAGCGCAGCGAGCCACCGAGCCCGAATCGTGGCGAGCGCAGCGAGCCCCGCGAGGGGACGCGGATACCTTCACAGCTATCCGCGTCCCCTTGCGGGCTTCACAGGTGTCAGCGTCCCCACGCGGGGCTCGCTGCGCTCGCCACGCTTCGGGCTCGCCACACTAATCTATTCTCAACTCCACGCGGACGTGGATAGTGGGGGTATGAAAAGGTCGTAGGACGTGTACCGCCGCCCCTCGCGGGGCTTGCTGCGCTCGCCACGCTTCGGGTGGGCGTGGATAGTGGGATTTACACGGTCCACAGCTGTGGCGTCCACTAGTGGCACTGAGGGTGGGTTTCAATAGTGTATCCCTAGGGCCACCAGGCTTTCCGGCTTCTTAGCGGCTATCTATGTGACTCGAGATTCAGACGCAGTTGCGTCTGAATCTCGCGTACAGTTTAGAAGCCCTGGCATTGCTGTGCCGGGGTGTCCACTTTAACATACCCCCATTGTCAGCGGTGCCCAGGCGCTGCCTATTTCACTGTGGAACTACAAGTGCCACAGTGACATTGACCTGTCAGCGCCTGGCCGGCGCTGCTGCTGCTGCTGGCCGGCCGCTACGCTGTTTACGTACAGCTAGAGCGGCACAAGCTCAGTCAGACAGAGCTAGAGCGGCACGAGCACACTGTGTCTGAGCTAGAGCGGCACGCGCACGGTTAATCAGAGCCTCTGGCAGGCTGCCAAGTTTCATAGCTAGAGCGGCACGCGAGCCTCTGCACTTCCGGCGCCGTGAAACTACACAAGTACCGATTTCTCTCTAGTGCGGTGGCATCTTCCTGAACGCTGGCTGCTGCAAATTCAGGACTATACGATCAAGTCTGAATTATCCTCTTTATCTCCATTCACTTTATCTCCATCCAATACTTTCACTGAAGAGATGCCAAGAGCAGGTGCACAGCATATCTTCAGCGATCACCGCTGCTCTGCACTTCTCCGGCTCCCGTGTCCCTGCCACCCCGCTGAGGGTCAGCAGGCCAGTCCCTAAATAGCGGGACAGTTGGGAGGTATGTTAGTATGTTAGTATGGGAAGCTTTACGCCGTCATTTTACTGACAATGAGTAAACGTTCTAGCTCTTGGCAGTTGTGCCATAAATATAGGACAACTGAGATTAAGGAACTCGGAACTAACAGATATACAAGAGCAGAAACGTTTACCTTCAATATGTTTTTCAATAATCCTGACCATTTTTTAAAGCGAATTGTGTAAAGTCACTGCTAGTAATATCGAATACTACATGATTTATGGCTTCAATATCATTTGTAGCTGTACTTTCCTCTGTGTTAATGGTACCTTATGAAAAAGCCTCGTCAAAGCAAAAATGAAACAAAAATGATGTAAAAATGTATCTTTAGCCAAAGATGCAACAAAAATTTCTGACCCGTACACACGGGGCGAGTTGAGCTTTGTGCTGAAGGCCACTGAATCGCTCAGCACAGATCACTCAGCACAAAGCGCTGCACCAGCATAAAAAGCGATCTGTCACTGCACGTGTTCTCAATAGAGAGAACACGGGCGACGACTAGATATTTCAAGCATGCTTGAAATATCTAGCCTGGTGATGGCGGCGCGTGCGTGCAGGGCCGGCGCCACCACTAGGCAGCTCTAGTGGAGGGCGGCACTTGGGATGGAGCAGGTGTACCCACCCTGGAATCCAGGTGAGGAGGGAGCGGCCCTGGAGCACCGAGGAGCGGCAGCTGTGCAGGAATCCCACGATGCCGGGAGCATGACAGCGCAGAGAGACTGCAAATGGGTGAGTTGTATTAACTCCGGGGTAGTCTCGTTTGCCATCCGGCCGGTGGTGGTCTCCCCTCACGCCCCCCCCCCCACCCCCCCATGGAGTGATCCGGCGGCGCATCACCCCCCGGCGTTGGTGGCCCGGCGTCGGTGACCCGGCAGCGCATCCCCCTCCCCTGGCGTTGGTGACCTGGCAGCGCATCCCCCCGGCATTGGTGGCCCGGCGGCACTTCCCCCCCGAGCAGGTGAGCAGCGGGGCTCCCCTCCCCCCTCCGTCTTGGGTGCTGCAATGAGTACCACTGGCCCTGGGCGCGTGGGGCCGTGCATAGCTATCACTAGGGCACATATACATAAAGCGATTTGTGCTTCATTTCTAAGCAATCTAGTCAGATCGCTTAAATATGGGGCTTATAACACCCGTATGTTTATGAGCCATATGGACCTCGTTCAGATGTGCTCGATGGGCTGTGAGCAGGTAAACGCAAATGCGCCACATGGGCGGAAATCACACACCATTGAATGATTTGCCCCCTGCTCACAAGCGCGAGGACGTCTAGACTCACTCGGCGCTGAGAAGGCTGTGGGGAGAAGAAGGTCACTGTTGACATCAGCCCCCCCCAACGGCTGGGGACGGTTGGTGTTTTCTGGGGCACTCCCAGAAAACATTACTTTAACACCCCCAAATGGTGGCAGTGTGTCAATCCCTGGCTGTTCTCGGACGGCTCGTACCGTGCGCATGCGTGGTCATCCAAAAATTGCTTGGGCTTTGAATTTTCAGCCCAGAGAACATGTCTGAATCAGGCCCAGAGTACACAAATGGGAATGTAGTCAGGATCTTTCCATCTGAATCATGACGGTCAGAATTTTGACAGATCTCACTGGTAAATACTGGGGTTATGCTTAGGTTAGACAATAGAGGGAGGTATATGGTTTGGCTGCAGGAAGGGGGGAGATTACGGTTATGCTCTTACTGTGGGTGGTTAGGGTTAGGCGGGGGGCATCAAGGTTAGGCTGCTGGAGTGGTCGGTTAGGGTTAAAATATTTTACGGTGATCTCTCAGGATCGTGACCATTCGAATCTTGCTGTCGGCATCCTGACCATCGTAAATTTTAGAATGCCAAGCATGCACACCATTAACTTCCTTGTGGTCAGAATACTGGCATTCAGTAGACCAGTGCCGGAATTCTGACATCAATTAGGATGCCGGCTTCATAAAGAACGGAATGACAACAGGTAAGTATGCGGACAGTGCTAGCATGCAGCGAGGGGGGTAGGTTGTTTTCAGGTATTGTAAATCCAGTTAAGAGTATATCAGTAAAGGCACTCAGCGGTTGTAGAATAGTAAACCATCATTTAAAAAGACATCTTTGGAATTCGAAACCGGTTGGCTGAACTGACAACAACTGTGGACTTCCAGGACTCTACCCAATTCAAAGGACGCCTGTTTGATTAAGATTGGAAAGGGAATCGGTGGTGACTGAAATGTCTCTCCTCTAAGAGAATTTTGTCTACCCATATGTAGACTGAGTTTTCTGGTACGAGTCAGAATTATCCCATTATTTGAGGACTCTGTCCTTCACTATAAATTGCAGTATTACACTATTGTATATTTATTTTATTTTCTTCAAGTGTCAAACCTGGGAAAAACTTCTGTGGAGACAGAAAAGAATCACTTGATAACAAGCATATAGGGATTAATTTGGTTTTATTTGGTAAAGTATGTATTATAGACATACTGTAGTTGTGTTTAATTTTAACCTCAGAATCCATCAGGCAGCTGTAGCGCACGGTGCACGATCTATCTTTCTCGTATGGCACCATTTTTAGTCTGGACACATAAGGTGTCGGGGGAAGTGAGTATGCAGGTGGGAGATAGGCTATGGGAGAGCTTAGTGATGCAGTGGGAGGGCTTATCCAATTATTGTTGGTAATGGTGGTATCAGCGGTATCCACAGTAGCCGCCCACAGCCTGCTTTTACCATATAGTCCACAAGTAACCTGTGAGGCAGTGACAGAGCTTACTTATTCTGTAGAGGGGCATCAGGCTGTGGTGTGTGTGTGTGTGTGGGGGGGGGGGGATGGGCTGCGGGAGGTTTAGGGTGTTGGCGGACTATATGGTAAAAATTAGGATATTGTGGATGCTGCCAATACCACCCTCGCTGACACCAACAATAACTGGATAATCCAGCACAGTGCCGGAACCAGGAGTGCCGGAATATCAGTGGTGTGACTGTAAAGGAACAAAAACTGGTCCAAGTTACAATATTTTACCTGTTTTTAAAAATTTGCAAACGATGTCTAAATCTGTAGCAGTGGAGGGTGGTTTTGCCAAAACTGAAAACCCAAACCGAATCACCAAGGTTGGGTTTTTGGCAAAACTAAAACTGGGCATGTGCACTGGCCACTTTTAGTGTTTCGTGTTTTGGGTCTGTATCTCTGGCCGTATTTTGGATCTGGATCTGTTCCAAAATTCTGTGTTTCGTGTTTTGGGTCTGTATTTTTTTTTTTTTTTACTGGACTTGTGCAGCAGTATCACCGGACTGGTTTTATGTAGCAGTATCATTGGACTTTAAAGGCACTGCCACTGGACTGGAGTTATGCAGCACTATCACTGGACTGGACTGGACTATACAGAACCATCACTGGACTATCCGAACTCGCACATCCCTATCTATATCTAAAACACAAGAGTCCGGGCACATCTCTAGTTGCCATACAGGCATGCTTAAGAATTTTTAAGCCTCAGAATTTTTCCACTTGTTTCTAATTGTTTTGACTTAAGTATATTGTGTATTTAGATTCCGTTGAATAAGCTGTTGATTTTCTTCATCACACACTGTCGCAAAAATAGTACATACAACAGTGATTCAGCATTATCCATTGTCCGGGAATATTCAGGCAATTTCAGTTAGCTCACACATTTTTTTCTTCTTTCGCACAATTGGTAATTGTTTTTTTTATTATTATTATTTCTGATTGCATCAGAATGTGCTACTTGGAGGCCTGAATGGACCATTATTTCCTTTTCAAACAACAGCAGATATTGTTCTGATAGTTTTCTGGAGAGTTTTTTTTTGTCTCACTGAGCTGAACCAGATGGAACAATAGAACAATAGAAGCAGAGAGTGTGTATTGTCTCCATTACCACAAGCAATTTATTCCTGCTGAAAGGAAGAAGTAATGTCATTTGGCTATGCTTTACTATGTGTGGTCAAAACCAGACTCAAAACATCATAATTTACATAACTACTGAGAGAGACAGCTGCAGCATTTTTTTTCCAACGGTCCATGGCCACACACCCTCTGGAGGCCCCGCCCCTGCCTGGTGACCACACTCCATCCATTTCAACAGGCCCCTGTCTGTTAAGCCTGTTTTTTCACACAATACCATGTCGAATCCATTAATCACTAAAATTACAGAGAATGTCTTAATTATCACAAAGCCTGGTTTGGCAGGTACACACCTGTCATATACTTCAGCTCCACGCGTCAGCCCAGTGGCGTAACTATGAAAATTGCACCCCCCCGCTGAATTTCGGCATCGCCCCCCCAGTAAATATAACAAACCCCCACTGCCGCCGCCCATGCCCCCGGTCCTTAGCCTCCGCTGCGGCCGGGACCCGCAGATTTTGTCTGCGGTGCTGGCTCCCCTCCTGCCCTGGCTTCTGCTGGTATGAAAACAGACCATCACAAAATGTCTGCCCCATACAGCAGACAGTTTTAGGGAACAGTCTGCTCTATGGGGGCGGACATTTTATGACGGTCCATTTTCATTTCATTACTGCAGAAGCCAAGGCAGGAGGGGAGCCGGGACCGCTGTGCAGACAGGTAAATCTGTGGGTCCCGGCCGCAGCACAGCGGCATTACAATAGCCCCGCAGACCCCCGTCGCCTACACTTACACAGCGCCTGCTGGCGACCACGGGGTATGCGGGCCTATTGTTACAAAACTGTGTCAGCCCTTGCTGGACTTATACAGTTACCCCATTATGTTCATAGCCTCCGCTGCCTCTACAGCCATTAGACTTGTCTTGAAAGTTCCCAACTACTGTGGGTACAAAACGCGTTGACGTCACACCAAAGCCTTCAGACGTGTCTCCAAGGTCTCAGAAGTCCCTCCTCAAGCCCACGGCACGGCTCTCCATCAGCCGCATTACCGGCTTCTACGCGTCAGCCCAGTGGCGTAACTATGAAAATTGCACCCCCCCGCTGAATTTCGGCATCGCCCCCCCAGTAAATATAACAAACCCCCACTGCCGCCGCCCATGCCCCCGGTCCTTAGCCTCCGCTGCGGCCGGGACCCGCAGATTTTGTCTGCGGTGCTGGCTCCCCTCCTGCCCTGGCTTCTGCTGGTATGAAAACAGACCATCACAAAATGTCTGCCCCATACAGCAGACAGTTTTAGGGAACAGTCTGCTCTATGGGGGCGGACATTTTATGACGGTCCATTTTCATTTCATTACTGCAGAAGCCAAGGCAGGAGGGGAGCCGGGACCGCTGTGCAGACAGGTAAATCTGTGGGTCCCGGCCGCAGCACAGCGGCATTACAATAGCCCCGCAGACCCCCGTCGCCTACACTTACACAGCGCCTGCTGGCGACCACGGGGTATGCGGGCCTATTGTTACAAAACTGTGTCAGCCCTTGCTGGACTTATACAGTTACCCCATTATGTTCATAGCCTCCGCTGCCTCTACAGCCATTAGACTTGTCTTGAAAGTTCCCAACTACTGTGGGTACAAAACGCGTTGACGTCACACCAAAGCCTTCAGACGTGTCTCCAAGGTCTCAGAAGTCCCTCCTCAAGCCCACGGCACGGCTCTCCATCAGCCGCATTACCGGCTTCTGCTCACCGCACAGCCGCTGCTACTACATCTGCCCGCCAGCTACTCACCAATTTCAGCAGCGCCGGCTTGTTCCATCTGGCCCCGGCGGGTGAGGAGAAACTTTCCACCACTGACCAGCTCGCTCCCCCAGATCACCATATTGGGGACACTAGCTGCAGTGCTACAAGCGCCATTTATCCACTACAAATTGGAACGGAGAAGCTCCGTCCCAGGAGCCCACACCTGGAGATCCTGCATCAGGGTAGAGCTACAACTAAGTAACGCTCCCCACTACTACAACCATCTATAGGTGAGAAACCTTAATGCTACAAAATTAAAACCATTCATTGTTGCTATTGATGAACTGCCTTTCACCTAGTGCATGTTCCGTATACATGCTAATTGGCATCAGTAACATCTTTTGCGGGCAGGATAACTGGGACTCATAAACAAATAATTAAACATTATATTCTGGACATATTACTATCCTGATTTGAACAATTGTACTATTGGAAAACCCATTTAACCCTTGGAGACACACCTATTTTTTGACAATAAGCCATATATGTTTTTAGATTATCTAGGTGCTTTTTATAACTATACTGTGTAATTATATATGTTTTTCTTTTCTATATTTTTTCTATATTTTTATAAAAATTAATAATTCTACAGAGCGTGTCCAGTGTGATTTTTGGTAAACAAACCGTTACTCAGAGTGTTTGTAATACTCAGCAGCGCAATTGTGTTAATACCCTCCCAATTCTCTTACTTCTTATGAGCTAGGCTAGCTCATCTAACACGTGCAATATTTATTATATTGGTGTATACTATAGGCACCTAAAATATATTCATTTATTTTTATTTACTTCTAGAGCGCCAGAAATGTGAATTGACTGGTCCCAATTGGTATCAGTCTAAATTCACACCCTTTCTTACAACAATTGGTAGCAGGATAAATACACTAACAAATAACAAGGATCCTACACGGTTCAAAGCCAATCCATTTTGCAGTGTGAAGGCCTCAGACCCTGTATTTTGAACACATGACTGTGCCACAGAAGGTGATTGGTTGTCTCCCTGCCTGATCACACAATCCTAAATCAGGAAACCAGACAAATGAAGTAGTGGAGAAGCATTGCTGGCATAGTCCTACACTACAGAGCATACATGGACTGATGAGGAGGGGAGGGAGATGCTTAGATAAGAGGGGAGGCCGACATTGCCAGACAAGTCACCGGCACTGTAAAGGATTCTGTAATATATAACTAAAGGCATTTGTAATTGATCCAATATATAATTATCAACATACAGGCGATATGAAAGGGGTTTAACTTGCTGAGACCCATTTTAAGAAACGTTTCAAAGACCAGGTCAGAGCAGGTTTTGCGATGTGAAATGACTAGAGAGCGACGCCCAGCTATTCTGCTGTCCTTGAAAAGTGGTAGAACGACAGTCCCCCTGGGAGGTGAAGTGAGAAGTGTCCACTCCTGGCTTGGTGTTAAAGCAGTTCAATGAGTGGGTTCAGGGGCTTGGACTTTGGGGTAGGGAGTTAGACCGAGTTAGCAGGGAGGCAGGGGACTGTCATTGACATCCATCAGCTGACACATTTTGCAAGAGTACTTGCCCCCCCGCTCTCAACACCACTGGGCCTGAAGAATTGCAATTCCATCATTGCACCTCCACAATGAAGCAATCTGTATAGTTTCATGGAGGACGGCCATGGTTGCATTATTCAGCATCTATGAGGAAGTAGATCCAGGAGACTGACTCTCATTTGTCTACTGGACATTTTTTATTAAAGTGTGGTCCTCAATCTGTACAGAGGCGTAACTAATATTGTGGCGCCCCCCCCCCCGCCAAAAAATTACCTTACCCCTCCGCATGCCGCCGCCGGCCCCGCATTCAGTCCGGCACCGCAGATAGCCTCCGGGCTCCTTCTCCTGCAGTAATGAAAAATGACACGACAAAATGGCTGCCCCCGTACAGCAGACAGTTTTTTTAGGGATGTTAGAGGAGGCGGCGGCCTCCTCTAGCATCCTTAAAAACTGTCTGCTATTAGGGGGCAGCCATTTTGTCGTGTCATTTTTCATTACTGCAGGAGACGGAGCCCGGAGGCTATCTGCGGTGCCGGACAGAATGCGGTGGCGGCGGCATGCGGAGGGGTAAGGGGGGGTCTGACCAGAGTGCCTGGGCACCGGGGGCGCCCCGCTGGCGCTTGCTCCCCCAAGCAGCCGCGGTGGCTGCCTTACGGTAGCTACGCCTCTGAATCTGTAATACCAACGCTCCAATGTGTCATTGTCACTCTTGTCACCATGTTTCTTGCGACATGTTTTTGACTTTGTAAATGAGCCTTTGGGAGGGCAAATGGCAGCCATCTTTTGTCCCTGCATCGCTCTGACTTTATCCTGGGCCAGATTTATCAAGCTTCACAAAGTGATAAAGTGGGGCGTGATAAACAACAAGCCAATCAGCTCTTACCTGTTATTTTTCAAACCCAGCCGGTAACATGACAGGTAGGAGCTGATTGGCTGGCTGTTTATCACTCTCCATTTTATCACTTTGTGAAGCTAAGTACATCTGGCCCATAATGATTACAATGGAAGCTTGCAAGCATACAACAACTCAGGAAGTGTTTCTATTTCAGCTGGTATATACTGTATGTCAGTTTTGTCACAACACAGAAGATATATACAGCCTTCTATTATGAAAGCGAGGCATTATTGTATGGGTAAATTGGGAGTGCCTGTGTTATATTGTTTTTTTTTGTTTCTTTCTCACTGAAACACAATGTTTACATCGGAGACACTGAGTTGTTGGAAATACTGTTGCTAATTACGCAGCTTAACGGTTTTCCTGTCACTTCAACACCTCAGTGCGCATCAGACAAATAGGAGTTTAGTGAGATGTTAAAGATGAAATCACACGCCTCAGATGCCGCATGAAATTGTGGGAAAAAATGGCTTTCCGTAGAGGTAAAAGAGTTTCAGATCAGTTTGTGTAAGACTACCTCTATTTCTTCCTGTTATTACCGGTTAGTTCTACCACTGTTGTTTCCAATTTTAAAGTGCAACAGAATTTGCTGCGCTATATAAAAACAATAGGGGGGATTCAGAGGTGGTTGGGATTAATGCACAGGGTGCAAGTGCAAAATGAATTACTCCTTGCGCATGATTCCCAACGGTTACTGCCGGGGTGCACATCAGAATTTCATAAAGATCCATGATGTTTTAAAGAGCGTTCCTGAGCGCTGACTGGGTGTCTATCAACAGCGGGTGTGTTAGGGACTGCATCAAAAAACAGTTCCACTAACACCGGCGGCCATGTTCCCTGTGACATTCCGAGCAATCCTGGTCCAGTGTCCGATCAATGCTACCTTTGAGAAAGCTTTTTATAGCGAAACGCGTTAGATGGACACCAACCCTCTAGCAGAAGCTATTTCTTTATTGTAATGTTGCACTAGCAATAGTAGCTCAGATATGCTCCGTAATGCCGGGCACAGGTTGATGGAGATTGGTCAAGGAAAAACCATGTGACACACCCCGCTTGCTTTAAAAAGCCCAACGGGAACTTACAGCGGCTATCTTGAAAAAGGATAATATATATCCGAAACACGTTGATCAAGCCGTGAGCGCAGAGGAGATCAGCAGCAGCACCCGCACACGCTACGGAGATCGCAGCTCACACGGACACTCTCTCCAGCTACATGGACACAGCGTCTGCAGCGCTTGTACTGTGAGCCGGACACCGCCGCCACAGCCACCTTTTAAATTGTTTTAATCACATCGTTTTGTTTGCTGTCTGGAACTTGTCTTGTCCTGGAAATAAACCTGTTGTTAACTTCACCATCTGTCTTCTGTCGGATTGGACAAAGATACCGTTATGGGAACGCGGGACAGAACTGAAATGTAAGTTCACGATCCTGTTTTTCCCTTGAAGCATACATAAGCCAAAGATACCTTGATGTGCATACCAGAATAGAACTTCAAAGTAAGTTGACTTCCTTCTGGCACCTACACACAAGGATATCTCTGACATATTCAGAAGATTTGAGGAAAATTACTATCCTTGGAGGTTTTCTCACTGATCATCTCCCAGCGCTGGTCACCTGTGTACATTGTCTAAAAGCTCCAGCAATCACTTGTGATTTTCCATCTGCCCGAACCAGCCTGAACGGACCAGATACACCATCAGTTTGTTATACCGACACCCAGTGGCAAGCCCCACTTTTTGCAAATGGACTCTTCATTATAAGGGACTTTGGACAACTAAAGGGAAATTCCTAATTCCATCACGATCCATCTCTCCCTAAGATCAAGCAAGGTGGATGGTAACTAAAAATTCACTCTGTGTACAGAGGCAGTCCTACTAATAATTTACCAGGCATCCTAGGAACAGACAGTTTATTGAGCCATATCCGATTTCTGCTTATCTGCATTAATGCATCTTTTAAAGTAATTCATTGTACCATTGTTTGGCCATGTGGCCTATTAAATTGTGATATTTTTCATTCAAATTTTTATTATAAAATTGTGAAGTCATTCCAACAAGTTTACCAGTTTTTTCGTTGTCCGATCAATGATGTGTCTTTGTGCACACATTGCCGGTTTCGTGCCACCGCCAGTGGGCATCTCAATAGCATTCCCATTGGCCGTAGCATTAGAAAATAGACAGAGAATTTACTGCTACTGCATCAACCCCCAAATCAACCCCTAAGTCTCCTGCTAGAGTGAAGTACAGTAGCTATGGAGTGGTATAAACATGAACATATATAGGGCTGCAAGGAATCTATTTACTAATATTTGTTAGGAAGGCTGATATTCCATTGCCATTCTTTTAAAGAACTACACAATCACCTGTCATCTATACATATAGTTAAACTGTAAGGGTTGTTTCTATATACAGAATTTGTTTTTGTAGAACTTCTAGGGACTGTTAATTTTATTTTTTAAATCTCTCAGATTGTTTGTATGTTTGTTCATTCCGGCATCACGCAAAGACTACTGGATGAATCTAGATGGCATTTTCACTATTGGATAGCTTTGTGACCTGGAAAGAAACTGAGGTGTGAATTATCTTCATGTGACATCAGGGAGAGGAGCAATAAAGGAAAAACCAGACACTTTACACTTGCCACATGTTAGTTGCGCAGGGCAATAACAGACATCTATGCACGCGAAGCCGCAAGGCAACCTCTAGTTGTGATCTATGAGTATTTTACTCTGGGCAGTAGAGATGTGAAATATGATAACAACCTAGCTTAAGGTTCCGAATCAAATTGAGCCCCACTTTGGAATCACTCCGAGTGGAACCAAGTTCTGGCTTAAGTCTGTTGTCAGTTTGAAATTCAGATTTAAAAAATTGACTCGGGATTTGTATTACATGTAAAGGCCCAAAAACAGTTCAGCTGTTTTTTTCATCAATTTTAAAGGAATCCAAAACCGAACCAAAAAAACAAATTCAAACCAACTATGATGGTTGTAGCTAAACCAAAAAACAATGTGACGATTTAGAACCAGGCTTGTAAAGGTGGTTTTACCTTATAAATGATTGCCGCTTTACATTCAATACATTAAAATATCCACTTTAACCACTTTTAGAGTCTGAAGAGTTTTCTTTTATTTCACTTCACTCAATTTATTGCACTGCACTCAATATATCGCCTCAATACTGTATTTGAAAATATATTAAATACCATTTCGGTAATGAATATTTAAGAAGCAGAATTTATTTTCAGCCTTGAGTGCCTTAGGTTTGTAACTGCCTTATTTCCCTTTCTAATGCTGTTTTGAACACTTTCTTGCTACAAAGAACTGTTCAAGAGTTTTGTTTAATTCAAATTGATTCGAGAAATACAATTTATGGATGGGCGCCTCAGTGTGCACTGACTGCAGCCTAAGAATGTTGTTGTGTTGCTAATCCTGTGTCACACTAGTGGCAGATCTGCCTCTCCTTTCTTCTCGGAATGCTTACCGATACAGAAAAATCGGAATGAATGTTTTATTTGTGAGGACTAGATAAAAAAAAACACAACTTTCTTTTTCCGAGGATTAGGTGAATGTCTCATGTGAGCAAATATTCAAAGAAACCAATATATTTCATTGGGCTGATCGTACATTTGTAAGTCCATGCTGGTGATCTTAAAATAACAAGTGTTGACGTAATCAGTAAAATATTTGGTGCATATCCGAAGCAGGGCTTTATCTGCGAACACGGCATTTTTCTTTAAAAAAATAATATGGCAAAAAAAAATATATATATATATATATATATAGTATTCTTGAAAATAATATACTGTAGTAAAGCATTTTAATAAGATAAGCTTTGCTGTTCCCTACGTAACATAGTATGAATGAACATTATATGGAAAGTTTTGGCATTTTAACAGAAATGTTTATTTACTTGGAAAAATATAACATTTAAAATAGGTTTTATATGCACTTAATCAAGACTGTAAGGCAGTGATTTTCAACCTTTTTACCTTGCGGCACACTAAATAAGATTTTAAAATTGCCAAGGCACACCATGAGATCCTCACCGGGCAAAACACATTGGCCTTGTAAATTATTGCCACTTTTAAAAAAAAAGTCAGAGTTTATGAGGGTGAGGTCAGGGAGGGGTAAATGTGCAACACAGAAATGAGGGCAGCTCAAGTGGTGGGCTAAAAGGGCCATTGCCTGGAAGAGCATAGCCACTGTCATGATACCACTACCTCCCCATGCTCCCTACTGCATCCCCCTTGCTCCATGGTGCTACTTCCTTTTCTTTGATCTGCACCCTTTTTCAGGTTCCATTCACCCTCATGTGCTGCACCCCGTAATGCAACCACATACCTCTTACAGAGGATTATAGAACAGATTCCCTGTCCCAAACCTCCTGCCATATATGAATTGCATCCTCTAGAGGCCAGTGACTGACCTCACAGGGGTTTTCCTGTGATGCAGCAGCCCCAGTGATGTCATGGGGTTGCCAGAGAAAGACAGGATCTCTGCAGTATAGGGGACAGTAATGTATATAATGTATTTGTGCTGTCTCTAGGACAGTTTAGCAGGCGCTATTTAAGGTGGCCATACACCATGGAGCCTCATTTACATAGGAGGCTGGCCTACTAGGATCAAAAGGATAGGAGTACCAAATATCCAGTTTTTTTATTAATTTTTTTTAATTTACAGGTTGCCAGAAACTAACAATCTGCTCACATCTGCTGTGTTATGCCATTATTAAATAGCCTGATTGCAGCAATCCTCTGAAAACTGTTTTCAGACTAGTGACAGAATTGTGCAAAAGAACATTCAACGCTCTCTTCAGCCGCCCGCCCGTCTGCCACTTGGAAACTTCTGCGACTCCCAGCAGGTCCTGATGAATCTCAATTGCGAAGCGTGCGCTGACCAAACACACACTCAGTGTGTGCCCCAGGTTCCCCTTCCCCATGAATGTATTTTGATTGTGTATTAGATCTTAGCGGTGAATAAGTGGCTCTCCGACACACAGAGTCCACTTGCACTGAGTCGCAGCGGGTGACGTCCCCACCACGCACTCTACAATTGCAGACACCGGGTGGCTAGTGGTTCTGTGTATGCACACCTCGCCTTCCGCCGAACGGGGTTAACAATCACCCATTGAGCCTGTGTCAGTACCCGCATCCCTGGAGGATGCACGGTGATTGAACCGCTGTTCACACCGTGGTAAGCTACTGGCGGGACACACGCTGACACCGGTACCCGGCACACGACCGTAGCTCATGGTAGCACGGGTGGTTCAACCCTGGTTTCACATACTGCATTGAGGACAGTAAAATTTCTTTATCCTGAATATTTGGTTACAGTTAATATATATTATCATCAAAAACTTTTATTTCTAAATGAATGGTGTGCAAAAGCACTGGGTATGGTGTATATAAAAAAAACAAGTATATAACAGTTAGTTACAAAAATCTGGTATAATCTATATCTTAAAAGTATACAGTAATATTTTTGCAATAAAAAGAATGGGTCTGATACTTATTTGGTCTGAAGTCCCATTTGTAGCCCTTGGGATAGGGAGACATATGAACGTATTAGATTTTCCTTGGGTCAGTCCATATGAAGCTGGAGGGTAAGTGGGTCCTTAAACCTTGCCGGTTTGTAATCGCGCTGGAGGATGGATGTGAACCCCTGATGGTATATGGGGAATCCTCAACGATAATGCGGAATTGGAATCCTCAGTATGCAGGTGGTGGTATCCTGAGTAAGTACTGCAGCTGTTAGCCCAAGTATAGCAAATAAGTCTTTGGAATACAGATGGGGCAGGACTCAACCTTGCAGGGGATGGCGATGGCGATGCCAGCCGCCATCCCCCGGCAGCCGCCATCTGTACAGCGAGAAGGGGATGCGCGTGCACGAGATGCGCGCGCGTCCCCTTCCAACTGCGCTTCCATCACTTCCCCCGGGTGACCGCCAGCTTGTCTGCGGTCACCCGGGGTCCCCGCCGCCTCCCCGCACCCCCCCCAACCCTGTCCGTCTCCCTGAAGCAGAGACGGACAGGGTTCCCGTCGCCCCGCCGACGTAAACTGACACGCGCGTGCGCGTGAGACGCACGAGCGTCTCAGTCAGATGGCGAGCCGGGATGCTGGCGGATCGCCAGC
The DNA here is from genome assembly GCF_055691185.1 of Crinia signifera. NCBI lineage: Eukaryota > Metazoa > Chordata > Amphibia > Anura > Myobatrachidae > Crinia > Crinia signifera. The sequence continues at coordinate 370,040,219 of NC_139218.1, forward strand.
GGTGATGTTTTGGCTATTTGCCAGCAAAGAAGAGCCCGGCCCCATCTGTAAGTCTCCAAAGTGGGGGGGTTGAAATCAGACCAAATTCGCCCAATAAAATCAGCAGGTGCTCCCTGACATGTTTCGCCGTCCAACTGACAGCTTTTTCAAATCTACTCTATATATATTCTATAACTAATTAGATAAAAGCATATTTTAGGAGGAACATACCACAATTTTGGGGCCCCACTGAGTGAGGATTCATATCCTTTTTATTCACATGTTTGTGTGTACATTTGTATGTCTTTATGTGGTTTTATTTCCCAACATTTTTTTAGTAACGGATACAATAAAGGTTATATTTTAATGTGTTATTCTTCTTGGTGCACCACAAAAGAGACATTCTTCTTGTAACTTTTCAATTGCATTATCCAATGTCCAGTGAAAGCACACCCCCACAACAATAATAGCATATCAACACAAATATACAATATGGGGGGCCATATCATTAATCATTAGAAATATTCTCTCCTGTGGACTGATTCCTCTTTTGCCCCCACTCCTAGCATCTTACCTGCCACGGGCCGCCCCGAAGCTGCACCTCTCTTCTCTGCTAGGCAGGGAGGGAGTGTCACGTGACTCTGGTTGAATGAGCCGACTAAAGACAAATTGCATGTATTTAAATGCGCATGCAATCTGCTCCCAATCCCAACTGATCTGACCTGCAGCACGTCAGATCAGAAGACCAATTCTCCAATCTTCAGGGGACCGGGAGATTGTGTGATTGTATGATTGTGTACACACGATGTGCACACAATCTGCATACAATCCATCTGACAATCAATTGAGATTGTATGATTGGGTGCAAAGTCTTTCTGATGTATGACCACCTTTAGGGCTCTTTCTCAACAAAGCAGCAGCTGTAGTGGAGGGGTAGTCACTCCCCTGTGTAAAAAAAGAATGGATAGGAGATAGCTGCGCTCGGGGGAAATGACGCTTATCACACAGCGTGCTAAAAAATTATTATAATATTTATTACATAATAACATTCAAGGAAAAAAAAAACATTAAAACCAATTCATAATTGAATGAATACTGGGGATGAGGATTAGGCACCCATAATTGTTCCTCTTTACCGCATCCTGTTCCGAAATTGTGGACTGTATTATAACAATGTTCCCAGGTCTTTGCCTTGGTGAGAAAGGGATATTTGTGGACTAAACCAGTATTTAGTCTATCAATGCTTTTAAGGCAGTCAGATCACTGCTTTCTAGCAAGAGAGAAACCTTATGAATATTGTTTCAGAAGACATTATGGTTCCTCAGCTGTCATTTCTAAATCACTACAGATCCTATAATGCATTATATATACTGTATATAAAATAATTAAATTATGATAACTTTTTAAATGGTTAGGGTTATTGCAAGGTTTTTTCGGCACCCTAGGCAAAACTTAACCGTACTACGTCCACCACCCACACACCAATTCCAACATTCCAGAACTTCAGGTGAAAGTGTGGAGGTGGCATCTTACAAGTTCAACACCTGCCATTGGCATTAAGTTCAACAAGGATGCCTCTCAGCAGGGCTGTCTTAACAGCAGTGTGGGCCCCTGGGCAAAGCAATGCACTGGGGCCCTTACCCGTTCTTCCCTCCTAGGGGTGGGGGGGGGGTTGCTATCAGCAGCAGCTGATAGCAGGGGGTGCTCTATCTTCCATTCAACATGTAGGACCTGGAGCAGTAACTTCTGCTGATTACTCCTTTACTGCACAGGTGGTGGGAGGGAGAACACTAACATGTGGAAGGGGGCACTGAGCTGAATGAAGGGTCCCCTGTAAATGACTTCCAGGGAGGTAGGGGGTGTTTTATATGCAGTTGAGGGTTTGATAATGGAGGTGGCTTAATATTCATCATTTTCCAGTGGAAGGGCAGCTTGTTTGACTGCAGATATCGCCATTATCTGGAAATAGATTTCTTAGCCTTCAATAGTATAAAAACCTAGAGTCCCAAATTTCAGGAGGTGCTGGGAACTTGGGGATCAGAGATCAAGAGAGAGAGAGCAATCCATTGACAAAAATAGAAAACTGTACACAGACGTTTGGAGCTGGAGCAGGGACCGGCTGCTGGAAGGCTGATATCTCTGGTTCTGGGCATGATAGAGACAAGCCGATAGTGTCAACAGAAAGGAGAGAATCCAGGTTTTGGAATATACTCTAAGAGAAATTTACAGTAAGTCAGAGAGAACCTGAGAAATATAACTGGGAAGTGCAATTAACAGGTCGGATGTGGACTGCTGCTTTGAAGTTGGATATCTCCAGTTCCCCAGGGCCGATTTTCAAAATTCTAGTATCCCTGGAAAAAGGGGATCCTCAGCTATGGGGCCCTTATACACCTGGGGCCCCTGGGCAAGTGCCCATTAAGCCCATACAAAAAGACGGCCCTGTCTCTCAGTCATCCTTAGGTCAGTTTCAGGGGTGCATTCTGAATATTCACATAATTACTAACATATGCAATTAATAACACAAGTAGTAGTAGTAGTAGTAGTAGTAGTAGTAGTAGTAGTAGTAGTACGTTTTTTTATAAGGCGCCGCAAAGTGTCCACAGCGCCGTACATAGCAAACAAAAAACAAATGACAAGGTAACGTACAGGATGTGTTGAAAAATACAGCATAAATAGGGGTATAGCTGGTAGAAATAAAATCAGCATCAGTTCAGAAGTAGGTGTCAAAATTGTCGAGGAGACTGAAGAAGAAGTAGAGGAAGGGAAGAACAGGACAGGAGGACAGGTGAGGTAAAGAGGTAGGGTGAGTACGTGAGGCAGGAGGACCCTACTCATAAGAGTTAACATACTAAAAATAGGTGGGTGGACGAACGAAAAACAACAGGATAAGTAGGAACGGAGGGGAACGGAGGCAGGATAGGAGGATCAAAAGAGGTTAGGAGGAGGGATAGGCTAGTCGAAAAAAGTGGGTTTTGAGGGAGCGCTTGAAGGAGGTAAGGGAATCAGAAAGCCTGAAGGGCGGGAGGTTGTTCCAGTGCAGGGGGGCAGCGCGAGAGAAGTCTTGGACACTGGAGTGGGAGGAGGTGATTAGGTGAGAGGTCAGTCGGCGGTCAGCGATGGAGCGAAGAGGACGGGAGGGAGTGTGGATAGAGATCAGTGAAGAGAGGTAAGGAGCGGTGGAGGAGGAGAGAGCCTTGTAGGTGGTGGTGAGGAGTTGAAAGAGAACTCGGAAAGGAATGGGGAGCCAGTGAAGAGATAGACAGAGGGGGGAGGCAGAGGTAGAGCGGCGGGAGAGGAAGATGAGCCTAGCGGCAGCGTTAAGATTGGTTTGGAGAGGTGCGAGGCGGGTGAGAGGTAGCCCAGAGAGAAGGATGTTGCAGTAGTCAAGGCGGAAGATGACAAGAGAGTGAATGAGAATTTTTGTCGCGTCAGTGGAGAGGAATGGTCTGATGCGTGAGATGTTGCGTAGGTGAAAGCAGCAAGACTGTGAGAGAGCACGAATGTGGGGGGTGAAAGAGAGGGAGGAGTCAATGATGACACAGAGGCAGCGCGTTTGGTCGGTGGAGGTAATCTCGGTTTCACCAATGCTTATGGAGATAGTGGGAGAAGAGGGGATGTTCGGGGGATGGAAGATTAAAAGTTCAGTTTTAGCCATGTTTAGTTTCAGGAAGCGTTGGGTCATCCAGGCTGAGATGGCCGTGAGGCATTCGGAGACCTTGGACAGGAGTGATGGGGATAGGTCGGGGGAGGAGAGATAGATTAGGGTATCATCAGCCTAAAGGTGGTAATGAAAACCATCGGAGCTGATGAGGGTGCCCAGAGAGGTGGTGTAGAGGGAGAAGAGGAGAGGGCCAAGGACTGAGCCTTGGGGAACACCGACTGGCTGCGGGGTAATAGGAGAGGAGGAGCTTGGAGTGGAGATGGAGAAGGAGCGATCGGAGAGGTATGAGGTGAACCAGGAGAAGACCGTGCCAGTGATGCCAAAGGAGCGGAGGGTGTTGAGCAGGAGAGGGTGATCAACAGTGTCAAAGGCAGCCGACAGATCAAGCTGGATGAGGATAGAGAAGAGGCCTTTGGATTTAGGCGATAGTAAATCGTTAGTGACTTTGGTCAGGGCAGTTTCAGTGGAATGTAAAGGGCGGAACCCGGATTGGAGGGGGTCTAGAATGGAGTTAGCAGTAAGGTGGCTTAGGAGACGATTATAGGTCAGACGTTCTAGGAGCTTGGAGGCAAAAGGGAGGAGGGAGATGGGCCTGTAGTTGGATGGAGAGTTGGGGTCCAGATTTGTTTTTTTGAGAATTGGGGAGACAAGAGCGTGTTTGAAGGAGGAAGGGAAGATCCCAGAGGATAGGGAAAGATTAAAGAGGTGAGCCAGGTGAGAGCAGACTCAGGGACTGAGACGACGGATAATATTGGAGGGGATAGGATCGAGCGGGCAGGTAGTGGGAGAAGCGGATTAAAGGATAGAGTGGACTTCAGCAGCAGTGGTGGGGTAAAATGAGGACAGGGGTTGGAAGGAGGGCAGTGGAGATGTAGGAGGGGAGGAGGGAGAGGGTGAGGTCATGGCAGCAGTGATGGCAGTCCTGAGAGAGGAGATTTTGGTTGAAAAGTAGGTAGCAAAATCAGCGGCTACGATGGAGGACGGAAGAGCTGGAGGAGGGGGGTAGAGCAAGGAGTTGAAGGTGGCGAAGAGCCTGCGGGGATTGGATGATTGGGAAAGGATGAGGGACTTAAAGTAGGATTCCTTGGCCAGAGCAAGGGCAGAGCTGAAGGAGGAAAGAATGAATTTGAAATGGAGATAATCTGCAAGGGAGCGTGATTTCTTCCAGAAGCGCTAAGCAGTGCGAGAGCACTTTTTAAGGAATCGGGTGATACGCGAGTGCCACGGTTGGGGGTTGGAGCATCGAAGGGGGATAGAGGAGGGAGGGCAGGCAGAGTCCAATGCTGAAGATAGGGTGTCATTATAGAGGGAGGCGGCGAGGTTCGGGCAGGACATGAGGGCGATTGGGGCGAGAATAGGACACAGCATGTTTGAAAAGGCAGCAAGATCAAGTGTGTTGACGTTATGCAGTGAGACAATGCGCTTGGGAGGGGGGGTGGGAGTGGGGGAAGCAGTGAGGGAGAAGGAGATGAGGTGATGGTCAGAAAGAGGAAATGCCGAGATAGTGTAGTCAGTAAGGGAACAAGAGCGAGAGAAGACGAGATCGAGGGAGTGTCCTTGGATGTGGGTGGGAGAGGTAGTCCACTGAGATAGGCCAACAGAGGAGCAGAGAGAGAGGAGTTTGGAGGTGCCAGGATCAGCTCTTCCGATAAGAGCTGACCTTTGCAATGCAGCTCCAGCACTGGATTTCCAGGTATGAGACCGGGGAGTCCTCCTGCGCCCTATAAATCAGCAATACTGTATGCTCTAGAGAAGGACTTGGGGGTCATCATAGATGAAAAATTGGGTAATAGTGCACACTGCTCAAGTGCATCAGCAAAAACAAACCGGACACTGGCATGCATTAAAAGGGGAATGGATTCAAGGGATGCCAATGTGATAGTTCCTCTTTACAAGGCATTGGTGAGACCACACTTGGAATATTGTGTTCAGTTCTGGGCACCGCAAAGTAAAAAGGACATAAATGAATTGGAACAGGTACAGAGATGGGCGACTAAGCTAGTAAAAGGTCTAGAATCACTAGAATATAAAGATAGGTTAACCAGGCTGAATATGTTTTCACTGGAGAAACGGAGGTTGAGAGGAGATATGATTGGTATGTTCAGATACAGGATTGGGAATCATATGGAACTGGGAGATGATTGGTCACTAACAGGCCTATACTTAGGACACGTGGGAATGTACTGAGGCTCGAGGAAAATAAATTCCGTACTGAATTAAAAAGAGGATTCTTCACCATTAGAGCAGTAAAATTCTGGAACTCATTGCCGGTGGGGGTGGTTACAGCAACTATTAACTGTTAATGAATTTAAATCAAAACTGGATACATTCTTGGCCACTGAGGGAATCCTACAGATATGACTTACTCAAGTCAGTAGTTACAAGAAAGATAGGTTGAACTCGATGGACTAACGTCTTTTTTCAGCCTTAATTACAAGGTTACTATGTTATAGTAAGTTTGATTTATATAGCGCACTTTCTCCAACAGGACTCAAGGCTCTTGCATGCGCAGATTTGCGGTGCCAGCCGCAGGGCATCCTGGGAAGTTTCTGTGGCACTGCGGAAAGATGCCCATAGGCTTCTAGAGTATCACCAGCTTTTACTGGTACAGCTTTAGTGCATTCGAAAATGCGGTTAAAAACCCTGAAAACAGAGTTTTATAGCATTTTCGCTTTAGTGCATCCCGCCCTATAAATCAGCAATATTCTGTGTTTTACAAGTTCTAAACTATCATCTTGGTTTGATGGACATAATCATCAATCATTTTGGCAAAAATGTGTCTCCATTATGTGTAGCCAAGATCAGTGAAATGGCACAACCTTTACAGTAATAATTAGATGCTCGGAGTGGGGGGATTTGGGTTTGGAAATGGAAGCGGTGTCATTATAGAGCCATCTGTTGCGGGAAAACAAATCAACCGCAGAATATAGAATACTTCAGATTTAACCCTGTAGGCTGTCCGCCCTATAAGTTACAGTATTTGCAACATGACTAATTCAAATGAATACATTTTGGCCATAGAATGCAAAATAGAAAATATAATCAGTGAGGCTGCTGATCAATATTACAGCGGAAGCAGGATGAATTGGGAGATATGGCAACGTTAGCAAGCTGCAACTGCAACTAAATGTATTCTTTCAGGAAATATAGCTGTACCATGAGATGCCATATGTTGGCAATTAGATACTTCTTTTCTGTTTATGAATATTTATTATGATTGGGAAAAATAGCAATCAAATAATGCAATTTGCATCATAATATTTTGAGTGTGCGTAATGTATAAAATAGCAATGAAACAAAAGTATATTTATATTCTGCGCTGTTGAGGCCAGTAAGTACGGAAAACAGGAACAACACACCATTGTTTTTGGTTTTCGTTGTCCAGCGCCACTCCCACCCTGTCCCCATAGGTGTGAACCACAAAAGGGGTGTGGTTTGGTGGGAAGGGTGTGGCTTCACACCCCTAAGCCCCATTTTCATCAATCCAGAGGTCCTGGAAATGCTAGTCTGCTGTCTGCTGTGCTTGCACCTACACAGCGATAGGAGCTGGTGCTGCACAATGGGCCTTATTCTAGTTCACTCTTTCTGACAAAATCCTTCTTAGATGGACAAAACCATGTGCACTGCAGGGGGGCAGATGTAAAATGTGCAGACAGAATTAGATTTGGATGAGTTATTTTGTTTCTGTGCAGGGTAAATACTGGCTGCTTAATTTTTACACTGCAATATAGATCTCACTTTGAAGTAAAATCCCACCCAAATCTAATTCTCTCTGCACAAGTAACATCTGCCCCCCTGCAGTGCACATGGTTTTGTCCAAGAAGGATTTTGTCAGAAAGAGTGAACTAGAATAAGGCCCAATGTTATATACAGCACCCGACTCATGTTACTGAACAGGAGTTGTCATTTTGGTGTCACCCCTAGGTGGGTGACATCCAGGTGCAGCCCTCACCCATGCACACCTGTAGTGATGCCACTGCCTGTCCCCAAACAACAGGCTATGTAGATGTATCTCATATATATATTTTTCTACAAAATTATAACAGTTACATAATAGGGCAAGATGCAATTAGGGAATGTATAGACTCCTCGCGGAGTAAGGGAGAGTGCTAGTATTTCAGGGAGGCTCTTGACAATCAGGGACAGTAAGCAAGTATGAATTTCCATGCCTTTACTTAACCTTTAAAATCTGGGCAGATTTTGGGGCTGATTCAGGCCCATTTGGTAATGTCCGAATTCGGCCCCATTTTCGATGGTGAGGGTCTGCGCATGTAATAAGGCCCCTGTGCAAACCCCTTCAGCGAATATCACACTCACAGAGGCTTTCATAATGTGAACGGAGGGAAGAGGGGTGCAGGGGGGCAGCAGGCATCCCCATAAAAATGCTGGGCATTCCTCTGAGAACGCAGGTATGGCAATGCTTGCTTGGGGCGAGTGGCTGATGTCACATGACCTCAGTGCCCCCCCTGAATTTCAGAGATCAGCGGCCATCTGAAAAGTAAACGGCCATGGAATGATTTCTCCTCCGTTCAGCCATATGCAAAGTGATGTGTTCCCGTACACATCCCCTCGTACGCTAGCGAGGGGATTCGGGTTCCGGGCGGTGAAGGGGGAGGGGTTTCGGCTGGGCGGCGGTCGGCCTTTACCTGTTCACCAAGTGAACAGAGTAAGACCATTTGTGCCTTACTCTGTAATTGTACTTAAAACATCGGGAATGTGACTGGCATAAAATTAAGAATTTGGCTTTAGGACTCTCAATTCTTCTGTAGTGTTTAATTGGGCTTTTATGTGGATTTACAATACATGCATCGAGGTGTGAAAACAAAACAAGACTTTTATCAGACAACCAAAATATAGTTAGTAAAAGCTACAATTAAATTCATTTACATCTCTCACTTCCTTTCATGCCATTGAATTTAATATGTCTTGCGAGCCGCTCCGTGTACAGTGCTGCGGAATAGGCCGGTGCCTTGCAAATAATAAAGATCATAGAGTTTTATTAGCAACAATATGTATTTTTTTCTTTATGATGTTTCTCTTCTACACAAGCATGCCAGGATTGTTTGCTGCTAACTGCCCAGTAATATAATCCATGTATTTCGATTCAGACGCTACTATATACGGAGGTCTGTGGAAGAGAACTGAAGGGATTGAGTCCTCCAGCAATGTGACCTGTGGTGGGATCAGTTTCCTGGCCTCAGGTAATAGGGGAGGGTGGCAGCGCAGCAGAACACAGTTATTATTATGAGGAAAATCTATTTAATTAAGCAGAAGCTTAGAGGGTCATTTACAAAGCTACAAATCTGCATCACTATAGTGTAATTGGCATACTGTGATGTTCTAGGCCTATTTATGACTGATTGGTCCATGGGTGATTATATAATGTTACAATTGTGGAAGCTGGAGCAGTAAAAGGTTGTTCCTGCAGACTAGAGAAACTGAGTCTTAAGGTATTCCTTACTAAATGCAGATGAGCAAATGACCTAATTTTTACATCTTTATATGGAATACTCACCACTACAGTCCATCATGAGGCTAATCTTCCCAGACCTTCATTGTCTGCATAGCTACTCTGTTAGACACTTCGTTGGTTACCTGTATTCTACCCTATTCAATACAAAAATGTTTTACTTACACACAAAGCCATAAATCAAACTACACCAAAATGCATCTCGTCTCTTATCTCAAAATATCTACCAACCCGACCTCTACCCTCCTCACAAGATCTGCATCTTTCCTCCACACTCATTACTCGCTTATATTCCCGATTGCAGGGCTTTCTTTGGGCTGCACCCGCTCTGTGGAATGCCCTCCGAAGCACAATAAGACTCTCCTCCAGTCTCCAAACCTTTAAGCGTTCCCTGAAAACTCACCTCTTCAGGCAAGCTTATCAAATTCCAGAACCAGCCACTTTACTTTCATATATCCTTCCTATCTAATCACATCCCCACTGTACAGTCCACACATATCCACCCTCTTTCTTTTTCACATTTTCCATCCTCGTGACCCATGGCCAAACTGCTGGGTCACCGTATCATTCAGCACACCAGGAACCTTTGCATTCTGGTGGACTTTATGCAATAAAGATTACAGTATCTATCCTTATGTATCAATGTGTATTTCCCTATAGATTGTAAGCTTGGGAGCAGGGCACCCATACCTTTGACTGTCTGTAAATACCCAGTTTGTTGTATCACTGTCTCCTATTGTAAGGCGCAACGGAATATTCTGCGCTATTCAAGAAACTGTTAATAAATAAATAAATAAATAATGCAACATACAGTATAACAATGTAAAAAAAAAAAAAAAGATTGTCAATGGGGTAGATTCACTAAACTTTTTAAAAAGTTGAAGTGTTGTCCATATCAACCAACCAGATTCTGTCTATCTTGTTCTAAGATGTGATAAAGAAATGATAGCAATTATCTGATTCTACCTTAACCCCTTCATGACAGAGCCAGTTTGTGCCTTCATGACAGAGCCCTTTTTTTCAAATCTGACATGTCTCACTTAAGTGGGGATAACTTTTTTTTGCTTTTACTTATCCTAGTGATTTTGAGAATGTTTTCTCGTGACACATTGTACTTCAAGTTAGTGGTAAATTTGGGTCGATACAGTCTGTGTTTTTTTGTGAAAAATACCAAAATATCGTGAAAAAATGGAAAATTTAGCAATATGCAAAATGTTAAATTTTCTGCTTGTGAGACAAATAATCATACCACTCAAAATAGTTAATAACTAACATAGACCATATGTCTACTTTATGTTTCCATCATTATTTCAACTTCCTTTTAATTTTTTTGGACACTAGGAGGCTTACAATATGAATAGCAAATTCTCAAATTTTCAAGAAAATTTCAAACACTGATTTTTTTAGGGACCAGTTCAGTTCTGATGTGACTTTGAGGGACTTGTATGTGAGACACCCCCATAAATGATGCCATTTCAAAAACTGCACCCCTCACAGTATTCAAAACAGCATTTTGGAAGTTTGTTAACCCTTTAGGTGTTTCACAGGAATTAAAACAAAGTGTAGGTGAAATTTCAAAATTTCTTTTTTTTTGCAGAGTTTCAATTTTAATACATTTTTCTAACGAATACAGTAGATTTTACTAGAGAAATGTGACTAAAAATTGATTCCCCCAATTCCTTTGTTTTCAAAAATATCCTATATGTGGCCCTAGTGTGCACGTTGACCAAACCACAGGCTTCATAATAGAAGGAGCACCTACTTGATTTTGGCGCCTCCTTTTTATGAGATTTTTTTTTAGGCACCATGTAGGTTTCTAGGCACCATAAGTGCTAAAAGTTAGGAACCTCCCCCACAAGTCACCCCATTTTGCAATCTACACCCCTCAGGGAATTCATCTAGGGGTATAGTGTACATTTCAAACCCCCAGGGGTTTCACCAATTTTGGTACAACTGGGATGTGAAAATGGAAAATTACATTTTTTTACACAAACATGCAGTTCTGGCTCAAAATTTTTCATTTTCACAAGGAATGAAGGAGACAAAGCACCCCAAAATCTGTGCCCCAATTTCTCCCGAGTACGGCAATGCCTCACATGTGACCAAAAAATACCAGTTGGGTGCATGGCAGGACTCAGAAGGGAAGGAGTGTTTTTTGGATTTTGCAGCACAGATTTTGGTGGAATGAATGGTGGGTGCTATGTTGCACCAATACAGTGGAACCCCCCCACAAGTCACCCCATTTTGCAAAGTACACCCCTCAGGGAATTCATCTAGGGGTATAGTGTACATTTCAAACCCCCAGGGGTTTCACCAATTTTGGTACAACTGGGATGTGAAAATGGAAAATTACATTTTTTTACACAAACATGCAGTTCTGGCTCAAAATTTTTCATTTTCACAAGGAATGAAGGAGACAAAGCACCCCAAAATCTGTGCCCCAATTTCTCCCGAGTACGGCAATGCCTCACATGTGACCAAAAAATACCAGTTGGGTGCATGGCAGGACTCAGAAGGGAAGGAGTGTTTTTTGGATTTTGCAGCAC